>NW_027513384.1:45000-645000 GCF_048772815.1 Callospermophilus lateralis
TGATTTTTCAGGCTAGTTTTCATGCATGCTCCACAATACTGCCCCTGACACATTAACTGGAGGGTCTGTCTTCTTCTGATTTAATCTGTTTTCTTATAATCTTGGGGTAATGAGGAGCCTTTGCAAATATTGTATGGGTGGATCAATTTTCTGCTGCTGAACTCTAAATAGATTCAAATAAATTTCCTACTATAAGAACACCCCCCTTTCCTTGTGTAGGCATGTTGTGAATTTCATTGGCTTACACATCAGCAATAGTTGAGAGTTCTAGTAAATAAATCCACTAAGAAAAAGTCATCCTGTTGGATTTCCTGAGTCATAATTCGGATTACAAATCTCAATGTACAGCCCTGTTCCTGGGCTTGACACATCACACTTTTAGACTTGCTTCATCCAAGAATGATACCAGCAAGATTACACTTAGGAATATTCATCTGGTATCAAAAACAGAAAGAAAGAAATATAATGTATTCCTACTGGTTATTAAAAGCCTGTGTTTTCTTGATTAAACAACTGCTCCTCATAGGGCAATTCAGAGACATTTAACTTCACCCAGCTTTGGTCTCATTTATATCGCTCAGTCATCTATACTTGCTACAAATGGTAGACTGGCTTGACATTTAGTATTTATGCCCTGAAATATCAGTATCTTGAACACCTGTTACTTTTAACTTTCCTATTTTCCTTTATTTTTAAAAAGTCTGAACCTGAGGTCCAATCCCATGTGATCAGCTCTAGGGAAAGGACCCAGTCTTCTTAGAGTCTTAAATTAAAGTATCTATTTCATCATATTCGTCATATGTCAAACCTCAATTTAAAAAAGGCAGTTTTTTTTCAAGTTCTTGGCATTGGAAAAGGTTCACCAGGAAAGTGACGAACTGTCTTCCTATTAAACACAAGCATTGGATAGAATACATAAAGTTAGCACCCTGATAATTCTGTAGTAATGAGAATTACTTAACATTATTTATAATAGTTTTGTTCCTTTTAAATGATTTCTATGTGTTAAATTATTTCTAAATTATCTTGCTTACAAATGAGTTCCCTAATTATCTGATTTTTTTTCTTAATTAAAGCTACTAAAAGGAAAGTATAGCAACTCTGCTGTACCATAATCCATCATCTTGCAACTAACTGAAAGCATGTTTGTCCTCTGTCATTAATATAATGAAGTGTGCACTTTAATTATAAATGAAGATATAAACTGTGAAATATTAATTTTCACAAGAAATATTTATTAATAATATATGATTCTGATATTTTCATATCCATAGCACTGAGTTTAAAATGGATTTAAAAATGACAACTTTATAAAATGAAAGATAACTCAGTTTTTAAATGGAATACAAAATCAGTGAGACCAACTAAGATTGTCAAGTTGGTTTGTTGTTTCAAAATATAATATACCAAAAAGGCATCTCAAAGTCAGCACTGTTTTTTCCCATTAGAAATCATGAACCTAATTCTTGGTCTTTAAATTAAAAAATAGCCCTATATGATAAAGATAAATGGTCCTTGCTTTGTAGTCCCTTTGAGAAAACTGTCCTAAATGAAAATAGTTCTGGTGCAGTGAATTGTGATACGTTTTCATATTCCCAAGAAGAGAAGTAGCATCTGTAAATCATATTCCCCAAACATATTTCAGTGCTTCTTTAAAATAGAATAGTGAAATGATGGTGCAGGTAAACATATGCCATTTACAGAGAGGCAATGCTTTATTCAATAAGGCATTATACAATTTGTTCAGCAAATATTTAACTAGTGTCTATTTAGTATCCAGTACTTACATTAAACACTGCTGGAGCTGTCAGATAGTAACATGTCCTTTTACTTACACACACATATATTGGAGTTTGGGAAGAAATCAGGCACAGAACCATAATTGAAAACTGAGGGTAAATATTAAAGTCTAATAACAATTAAAACTATCAACTTTCATTTTTTAAATTATAGGAAATCACTTTACAGACAAATCAAAGAAAATTTTTGGTTATCCACAAGAAATTTACATTTCTTTCATCAAGCAACTACAGATTATTGAAGAGTTTTTGTTTGTTTGTTTGTTCGTTGGTTGGTTGGTCAAATGAGTGACCAGTCAACAATTGAGCTTTATAATAAATAATGTATCTTTAGATGTTGTTCTTTACCACTAGCAGTGGACATGTTGGGAGATATGGATAATTGCTTCAGTAAACTTAATCCGTGAAGTCATTACCCACATCAAGTTCATTATTTTTCAATTAACCTCTTTTTGAAGTCTGTAGTAGAATAATATACACTATGTTTATTAGTTGGAGCATTAAAACACACCACGTGCAGAAAAATACTAGATTCTGCTGGATGAAATGCTCAACATATTACCATTAGTGGTAGTCCCTTTAGAGACAACACAAAATAGCTTGGCAGAGTGGTGCATGCCTATAATTCCAGGGCCTCCAGAGTCTGAGGCAGAAGGATTACAAGTTCAAAGCTGGCCTCAGCAACTCAGTGAAGCCGTAAGCAACTCGGCGAGAACCTGTCTCTAAATGAAATATAAAAAAGTGCTGGGGATGTGGCTCAGTGATTAAATGCCCTTGGTTTCAAACTTTGGTACAAAAAAAAAAGCCAATGAAAAAGAAAACACCATATGATAAGAATATTGTGGATGTCTTGAGGGGGGGGGAGAGGAAGAGATCCTTATACAACAAACTGAAAAATTCATATGCAGACTAATTTTAAAATCTAGTATCTGCTTCAAAGTACTCTATAACAGATGCATGACAGAATGAGAGAATATCCATTAAACAATATTGGCCAAGAATATCTTAATGATGGAACTGAGTGATTGGCATATAGCTGTGTATTAACACTGTTTCCTCTACTTTTTGCATTTGTTTGAAATTTAGTAATAAAAAGTCTAAATAGATAAATTAAAAACTAAACAAAAGTAAACATTTTATTTGTCTTAGTCTACTCCAAAGACCAATATGAATGTCTGATTCCATCTCTGCAAACAAAGACCCAGACAGTGTTGATCCAACCATAAAAAGCACAAGATTGCAGTAAGTCATGAAATTTTTTTTCCCAGCTCCAGAATATTTATATTTTTATTTGGCTGAGGTATCTTCATAGAAGCTTTGCCATAAAATAATAGCTAAACTCTTTCTCTGTGGAATGAGAACCAATTTTTTTGACTTTTTTCCCAATTTTTGATGGATGGAGATGGAAGCAAAATGAGAATGTGATATTATACTTGTCCACCATAAGGCTTTGGGGCTTGAACATTTATGTTGATGCATCTGCTAAGGGCATTTGAAGCCATTTGTGAGAGAATCAATATCTGCCCTGAAAGAAGTCAGGTATTCTCTCATTTAAAATATTTAAACCTGAATTTTATATAGCTACCTAAATTGTGGCTTTGTCTTTCTTTGTGGAAGGGGAATAGATAAACAAAATAAATATTATCACTTTCATTCATTGTCTCAATCTTACAGTACTTATGAACCAGATAACCTATGAAAACTGCATACACATATTCCCCAGGTGTGGTATAATTGTCTGCTTTTCCCTGTTGGATCAACTCTGCCAGGGTCTTTGTTTTTACTGCAGATATGGAATCAGAGTTTTACATTGGTATTTGGAGTAGAATTAGACAAATAAAATGTTTTTATTTATCTTTTAAATTATCTATTTAGATTTATTACTAAATAACAACTGTATGTAAAATATAGTTGTAAAACATACTAAAGAATACTTTCATCAAAGAAATGTTCATGTTATATCTAAATAATCTTAAATGTTAATACTTCTAGTTTCTCACTATTATAAGCATGATTTTTTTTCTTAATGTTAATATCTGTAGAACTCCCGGTCTATTTACTTGCACACATCCAGATGCATGCACACACATGCTTACACCTGAATACACATGCCATTTTGTTACAAAATTCAATGGTGCTCCAATAACATGTAGGAGAAATTTATATTTCCACCAGCATTTTGTTATTACATCCATCATCATTCTTACTACAAAATTTTTAAACATTTTTATTGATAATGGTAAAGACATCTTAGTGGGAAAAAAACCTCATGATTCAAAGTTTGAGCAATAGTACGTGTAATTCATCCAACATCAAAATAGACATGATCATTGCAGTTTATACTAAAGTTTTATTTGGGGATATACACAGTGCATAAACACTGTCTGCTGATATCTATTGACTCTTCTTTCATTAATATTCTCTTATTAGTGATGTGTATGTATTAAGTCAATCTGATTTGCAATGTGTATCAACACATTTCACAATATTTTGTTACCCTGTTTCATTTTAGAAAACTGAGGCAAAGGTACTTTAAGTAGACCAAGGATTCACGACTGCTGTTTGTCATTGTTGTGTTATTTTAACTCAAAAGAAAATCACCGAAACTATAGCAATTTTCATCACTGTTCCTATTATTACTACAAGATTTTACACCTGAATAGTTTATGTAGACAGTAAAAGTGTCACTTCAGATTGTTCCCCAACAGTCTTGGATATGTTCAATCCTGTATAGAGAGTTTAAATTATTTTAATAAGTAAAATAGAATGAGCCAGGCAGAAGTTACCTATTCTTTATATTGTGGCAGCAGATTATTGACTTTTTCCAAGAGTGAAAAAGAGCTAGTTGACATGAGAGGAAATGGGGTATTATAGTCAGTGTAACTGAGAGCAGAACAGAACCTGATATTTAGAAGTTTAAATAGAGTCACCATGAAATCTGAAGAAAAATTCAATTCAGTAAATAAGTAAATAAAGGTAAGAGGGATCTCCTTTTAGAGCCACTCTCTAACTAGGCCAGCGTTATTATGCTACATAAGGTGTTTTCATTTTATGGCTTGCCAAATGCAGTTAGAGCCTGAGAAAGCCCAATGATTTTTCTATAATATAATGTCACTTTCTGTGGCATTGATGCTAAAGATATGCTACAGTGATAGTTCCAAACACATTACAAAGAAGTTAAGAACAAATGGACAATGATATATGTGTATCAAAAAGTAATTAAGCATTTCACAATGGTCATTGTTTGAAATGGATTTGCATTTTATTTCCCTATATAAAATTTTACTGCACTATTATCTGGATAGGTACTAAAACATTAAGTTTAAAGTTGCCTTAAACTGTGATTGAATGGAGAATGCTCTACACTATTTAAGAAACCATTAGAAATATAAAGTACGTGATTTTACTTCATCTTCCATATGGTCTCTTTAGAAAATAAGAAATAGTGTTAAATATATATATAGATTGCTAGATTATAATGTATATAATATGATATTACATCATATTATAATATCATATTATATCCATTATTTTTAAGTTTGGTTATAATCTTTTATAAAACAAAAAATGGGAAGAAGTGGGGTTTTGTATCTTTTTGATGTATAATTATGCATATATTTAAATTGCAAATTAAATAAATTTTGAGGGATTTTTATACTTCTGAAGCTACCATGATAATCAAGATAGTGGTTTTCTTTTTTTTTCTTTTCCTTTCTTTTTTTTTATTTTTTCTTTTAAATTGGGTATGGAACCGAAGGGTGTTTTACCACTGAGCTACATCTCCGATCTTTCCTATTTGAGTTTGATGGAGTATCTCATTAAGTTGCTGAGGCTGACCTTGAACTTGAAATTCTCCTGCCTCAATTTCTGGAGTTATTGGAATTACAGACTTGGGTCATTCTGCTCAGCTATTCCCAAATGTTTTAAGGTTTTTACCATGTTTTATTCTACCCCACAATAAGATCAACCAATTGTGTGTTTTCTGTCATTATCGAGTAACATCCACATTTTTGAATTTTTATAAATGGAATAGTGTAATAGTAATGTATTTGGTTTTGAGTTTCTTTTAACTGTGTAATGACATAGTAATTCAGCAATTTTGGTGAATTATTAGTTTTTTTTTTCATATAATAAACAAGTAGTATTTTGTTTTACAAAACTTTCATGGTTTATCCCTTCATCTGTTGATGGATATTTTGGTTGTTAACAATTTGAAGCAATTAGGGTCATCATGTGTGTAAGTCTTTAGGAGAATGTGCATTTTCTTTTCTTTAGAGTGAATATTTCAGAATGAGTACCTACATCATACAATAGGCATAGGCTTAACTTTCAAATAAATTACCAAAATGTTTTTCAAAGTGTTATACCATGTATGAGAGTTAGATTTTTCACATCCCTAGTGAGACCTGGTATTGTTAATTTTTATTATCTCTTTCTTTCTTTTTTTTTGTACTGGGCTTTGAACCAAAGGATAATTTACTACTGAGTGAAAGACCCAGATTTTTTTTTCTTTTTGGACAAACTCTTGCTAAGTTGCTAAAGGTCTTGCTAAATTGCTAAGGCTGACCTTGCACTTGGAATCCTCCTCCTTCAGTCCCATGGGTAGCTGGGATTATAGACATGTGCCACTGAACTTGGCTATATTTCCTTTTTGAACTTAATTATTCTAATAGAAATTGTGTTTGAAATTACTTTTTAAATAAGCAGTTTATTTTTGTATCCTTTCAAACAAATAGGAACATTTTTTAATTAATTTTTTATTTACATATGACAGTGGAATGCACTATAATTCATATGACACAGAGCACAATTTTTCATATCTCTGGTTGTATACAAAATATACTCACACCATTCATGTCTTCATACATGTACTTTGCATAATGATGACCATCACACTCCACCATCATTTCTAACCCCATCCTGATTTGGTTTATTCCTCCCATGCTCCCCGTCCCTACCCCACTATGAATCAGGCTTCTTATATCAAAGAAAACACTTGGCATTTGTTTTTTTGAAATTGCCTAACTTCACTTAGCATTATCTTTTCCAATGCCATCCATTTACCTGAAAAAGCCATGATTTTATTCTCTTTTATTCCTGAATAAAATTCCATTGTGATTACATGCCACATTTCTTTTAATCCATTCATCTACTGAAGGAGATATAGGTTGGCTCCCCAGTTTAGCTATTGTGAATTGTGCTGCTATAAACATACTACAGCATCCCTGTAGTATGCTGTTTTTTAAGTCCTTTGGGTATAGACCAAGAAGAGGGATAACTGAGTCAAATGGTGGCTTCATTCTCAGCTTTTCAAGGAATCTCCATACTGCTTTCCATATTGGCTGCACCAATTTCCAGTCCCACCAGCAGTGTATGAGTGCACCTTTTTTCCCCACATCCTTGTCAACATTTATTGTTTGCATGCATAATGGCTGCCATTGTGACTGGAGTGAGATGAAATCATAGAGTAGTTTTGATTTGCATTTCTCTAATTGCCAGCAATGCTGAACATTTTTTCATATATTTGTTGATTGGTTATATATCATCTTCTGAGAAATGTCTGTTCAGGTCCTTGGCCCATTCATTTATTGATTGGGTTCTTTGTATTTTTTGGTGTTTGGTTTTTTGAGTTTTTTATATACCCTAGAGATTAGTGCTCTATCTGATATGTGAGGGATAAAAATTGCTTCTAAGATGTAGGCTCTCTATTCACCTCACAGATTGTTTTTTTCAGAGAAGCTTTTTAGTTTGAATCCATCTCATTTATTGATTTTTGATTTTAATTCTTTGAAAAAGGAGTCTGATTAAGAAAGATGGGGCCTAATCCCACATGATGTAGATTAGGGCCTACTTTTTCTTCTATTACATGCAGGGTCTCTGGTTGTATTGCTAAGTCGTTGATCTATTTTGAGTTAAGTTTTGTGCATGGTGAGAGATATGGGTTTAATTTCATTTTGTTGCATATGGATTTCCAGTTTTTCCAACAGAACCCGTTAAACAGGCTATCTATTCTTCAATGCATGTTTTTGGCATCTTTTTTATAATATAATTGTAATTTTCTGGGTAAGTCTCTGTGTCTCTGTTCTGTACCATTGGTCTACGAGTCTATTTTGGTGCTAATACCATGTTTTTCTAACCATGGCTTTGTAGTATAGTTTAAATTCTGGTATAGTGATGCCACATGCTTCACTCTTCCTGATAAAGACTGCTTTAGCTATTCTGGGTCTCTTATTTTTCCAGATGAATTTTATGACTTTATTTTCTATTTCAAGGAATGCCATTGATATTTTGATTGGAATTGCATTAAATCTGTATAGTGCTTTTGGAAGTATGATCATTTTCGTAATAATAATTCTACCTATCCAAGAGCATTGTATATCTTTCCATTTTCTACATTTCATTGTAGATCTTTCTTTGGTTTCTTTCTTTAGGATTCTGTAGATTTTATTGTAAAGTTCTTTCACCTCTTTTGTTGATTTCTAAATTATTAATTAATTAATTAATTTATCTATCTATCTATCTATCTGAAGCTATTGTAAATGGGGTAGTTTTCCTTTCTGAGGATTTGTCACTCATATACCGAAATAACTTTGATTTGTGGGTATTGATTTTATATCCTGTTACTTTGCTGAATTCATTAATTAGTTCTAGAAGTTTACTGGTGGATCTTTTAAGGTCTTCTAGCTATAGAATCATGTCATCAGCAAATAGTGCTAATTTGATCTTTTCTTTTCCTATGTGTATCCCTTTAATTTCTTTCGTATGTCTTATTTCTCTTGCCAAGGTTTCAAAAACTATGTTAAGTAGAATTGGCATTCATTTCTGTCTTGTTCCAGTTTTTAGAGAAGATGCTTTAAATTTTTTCTCAATTTAGAATGATGTTGGCCTGGGGTTTAGCAGAGATAGCTTTTATGGTGTTGTGATATGTTTCTGTTACCCCTAATATTTCTAGTGTTTTGAACTTGAAGGGGTGCTGTATTTTGTCAAATGCCTTTTCTTCTTCTATTGAGATGATCATATGCTTGTTATCTTTAAGTCTATTGATGTGATGAATTACATTTATTGATTTCCATATGTTGAACCACACTTGCATCCCTGGGATGAATCCAACTTCATCATGGTACACTATTTTTTTGAAATATTTTTATATGTGGTTTGCCAGAATTTTCTTGAAAATTTTTGCATCTATGTTAATTAGAGATATTGGTCTGAAGTTTTCTTTTTTTTCTGTGTCTTTGCGTGGTTTTGGAATCAGGGTGATATTGGCCTTATAGAATGAGTTTGAAAGTGCTGCCTCTTTTTCTATTTCCTGAGATTAATTGAAGAGTATTGGGATTATTTCTTCTTTAAATGTTCTGTAGAACTTGGCTGTGTATCCATCCACTCCTGGGCATTTCTTGGTTGGTAGGCTTCTGATGGCGTTTTCTATTTTGTTGCTTGAAATTGATCTGTTTAAATTGTGTATATCATCCTGATTGAATTTGGGCAAATCATATGATTCCAGAAATTTGTCAATGGCTTTGATATTTTCTATTTTATTGGAGTACAAGTTTTCAAAATAATTTCTAATTACCTTCTGTATTTCTATCGCGTCTTTTGTGATATTTCCTTTTTCATCACATGTTAGTAATTTGAGTTTTCTCTCTTCCGCTCTTTGTTAGCATGGCAAAGGGTCTGTAAATTTTATTTATGTTTTCAAAGAACTAATTGTTTTGTTCTGTCAATTGTCTCAATTGTTTATTTTGTTTCCATTTAATTTATTTCAGCTCTGATTTTAATTATTTCTTATCTTCTAATGCTTTTGGTGTTGATTTGTTCTTTTTTTCTAGGGCTTTGCGACGTAATGTTAAGTCATTTATTTGTTGACTTATTCTTCTTTTTAAGGAATGAACTCCATGCAATGAACTTTCCTCTTAAAACTGCCTTAATAGTGTCCCAGAGATTTTTATATGTTGTATCTGTGTTCTCATTCACCTCTAAAAATTTTTTAATCTCTTCCTTGATGTCTTCTACAACTCATTGTTCAATCGGTAGCATATTATTTAGTCTCCAGGTGTTGGAGTAGCTTTTATTTTTTATTTTATTATTGATTACTAATTTCATTCCATTATGATCTGATAGAATGCAAGGTAGTATTTCTACTTTTTTATATTTGCTGATAGTTGCTTTCTGGCATAGTATATGGTCTATTTTAGAGAAGGATCCATGTGATGCTGAGAAGAGAGTGTACCCCTTGATGCAGGTTGAAATATTCTATATATGTCAGTTAAGTCTAAGTTATTGATTGTATTATTGTTTTCTATAGATTCTTTGTTCAGCTTTTGTTCAGAAGATCTATCCAGTGGTGAAAGAGGTGTGTTATAGCCATCCAAAATTATTATGTTTTGGTCTATTTGACTCGTGAACTTGAGAAGAGTTTGTTTGACGAACATAGATGTTACATTGTTTGGGGCATATATATTTATAATTGTCAAGTCTTGGTGTTTGATTTTCTTGAGCAATATGTAGTGTCCTTCTTTATACCTTTTGATTGACTTTTGCTTGAAGTCTACTTTATTTGATGGGAGGATGAAAACCCCTGCTTGCTTCTGCAGTCCATGTCAGTGGTCTAATTTTTCCAAACCTTTCACCTTAAGTCTGTGGATGTTTTTTCCTATGAGATGAGTCTCTTGGAAGCAGCATATTGTTGGGTCTTTTTTTTTTTTACTCAATCTGCTAGTCTATATCTTTTAATTAATGAGTTTAGGCCATTAACATTCAGGGTTATTATTGAGACATGATTTATATTCCCAGCAATTTTTTGTTTATTTTTTTATTTAATGTGACTTGGTTTTTCCTTTGATTAGTTTTCTTCTTTAATGTAATATTTCCCTCTGCTGATTTTCATCCTTGGTTTTCATCCTCTTCTTGGAATATTTTGCTGAGGACATTCTATAGTGTAGGGTTTTGAGTTGGAAATTCTTTTAACTTTTGTTTATCATGGAATGTTTTATTTCATCATCTAATCTAAAGCTTAGTTTTTCTAGATATAAGATTCTTGGTTGGCATCTATTTTCTTTCAGTGCTTGGTATATGCTGTTCTGTGATCTCCTGGCTTTGAGGGTCTGGGTTGAAAAACCTGCTGTGATACGAATTTATCTTCCCCTATATGTGATCTGATTCCTCTCTCTTGTAGCTTTTAAGATTCTATCCTTATTCTGTATGCTAGGTATCTTCATTAGAATGTACCTTGATGTAGACCTGTTGTAATTTTTTACATATGGTGTCCTGTAAGCCTCTTGTATTTGGTTTTCCAATTCATTCTTCATGCCTGGAAATTTTTCTGATATTATCTCATTGAAGAGATTGTTCATTCCTTTGATTTGAAACTCTGTGCCTTCCTCTATCTCTACAACTCTCAGATTTGATCTTTTGATGTTGTCCCATAATTTTTTGATGTTCTGTACATGGTTTACTACTATCTTCACCGTATGATTAACTTTATTTTCCAGATTGTATAGATTATCTTCATTATCTGACATTCCTTCTTCCAAGTGATCTAGTCTGTTGGTTATGCTTTCTATTGAGTTTTTTATTTGGTTTATTGTATCCTTCATTTAAAGGATCTTTTACTTTTGTTTTTCAGGGTCTCTATTTTTCTCTTGAAGTAATCTTTTGTTTCCTATATTTGCTCTCTCATCTCCTTGTTGGAGTGATCTATTTTTGCCTGTATTTGCTCCTTTAAGTCATTCTTTAATTCACAAATCATTTTCATTAGGAACCTCTGAACTCCTTCTCTAACATTTCATCAACTTCGCTGTCTATGGGTTCTGTTATTATAGTATTCTAATTTGTTTGGGGCACTTTCCTTCTTTGTTTTTTCTATTGTTTATGTGTCTTCCTTTCCTGCAGTGTAGATCTTGGACGTGGGTCCTGTGCAAGTCAGCAAGGGCAGATCTGGTCTGGGCCTGAGCTCCCACAGTAGTCTGCTGATTTAAAAGAGTGGTCCTTTGCCAGAGGATGGGCTCTTGCTGGTGTCTACAGGTTGTAGGAGGGACTGGGGCCTACTGTGAGCCTGGGTCCCATGCAGGTCAGTGTGGTAGGATATGGGCCAGCCTTCCCTCCTGCTCTAGCCTGAATAGGAATATTTAAATGAAGATTTACTGCAACCATAGGAGCAGAAAATTGACTTTATATGATATCTCACATTAATGACTTTAGCTCTTTCTGTACTTGACTCTCCTTCTCCATTTTCTGAAAAGAAAGAAAAAAAAGGTCAAAAAATCCACTCAATATATTAAGAAATAAGCTTGTCCCTCTTTTTACTATTAAGCAATATTACTCTTCATTGAAAACTCACATATGTATATTTTTAACAACTTATTTTCTTAACCATGGATAAAATGTGCTAGATTTGGGCTTAATATGTATGATTTTAGTCATCACTAATTTTTAAGTCTGTTTAATATAAATTAAACTTAATATTATCAAAAACTTTGCATATTATTTATTTCATTTTGCTTGCACTTAGCAGTCACATTTGAAAGATACAAAACAGTAAATCTCAGCTAACAAGGAAGGTTTAAAATGCCAAGCTATTATGTCTACAGAAAGCTTTTTTTTTTTCATTTTAATTTGCAGTGTCCTTTTTTATTATTTTGTAGTAACAGCCCTAACATGAAAATGTTAAAAAAGACAAAATATATTAATATTATGTGTCCATTTTTCAATTATGCTCCCCAGCTCCAAGTTAATTTTTAATCATTTTAATTAAATTACTTTCATTTTTCTCACTGACCACATCAATAAAGGAAAAAGCAAACCATCCAATGTAATTACAATAAAACAACTAAATCCTTTTATAGGCAAATGTCCCAGTAATATAAAAATATTTAAATAATGCTTCTGACTTGAGCAATCTTTCTAGTACTGCATGGGACCCTTGATAAAATGTTGTTATCGGTAACTTAGAAGCTGATTCTTAATTACTTGAACTATAAAATAAAAATATTATTTCTTTAATTATACACAAAAACAAATTGTGAAGGGTGAGGGAGGACACAATGTTATTTGTGCACAACATTTTCTTCTTTTTTTTCAGCTAAGAATCAGGATTTTTAAACATTTTCTTCTTGACTGCCTGATTATTTTTGAGTTAGGTAGAAATGATATCACAGATTATTAGTCAGATAATGTGTTTTTATAGCTGGCTGAGATCTTAGAGACAATGTAGTATAATTTCCTCACATTTTACAAAGAAATTATTGACTAGATTCATTTTTAATGGCTGAAGTTCTGAAGCAAGTTAGTGTCATACTTTTGACTATACGCCAAGCTTTCTAATATCCAGTCTAGCTTTCTTTATTCCCCATAAATTTTATTGTATCTTAGACACACAAATATATATATATATATATATATATATATATATGTATATATATATATAAAGCTGGTTCCCAAAATATAAAACTTTTCCCTTAAAAAAGCTAGTAAATTGCACCATTCAACTTCTATGACTTTGACATAAGCAGAAAGATCTAAAATACATAGAAATCTATTAGCATTCAGCAAATATCTCTGTGATATTATTAGCTCCATGCTGCTGCTGAAAGATCAATTTGTTATTAGGTGACTTGTTTTTCTTATATTTAAATATTTGGGGGCTTATTTTCTTACAAACACAAAGATTTGTAAGCAGGTAATATTGGCATCCAAAGATGTATGGAGATATAAGATTAGATTTTAAAAGAATTATAAAAACTACATTTGAGCAATTATCTTAACATAGCTAAGACTCAGATAATGGTAGGCAAGATCAGACAAAGTCTAGGAGAAATCTAAGAGGAGAATTACATTCGCAATCTCCTTATTGGCTCTTAGCAATTTTACCTTCTCTTAAATGACAATTCCAGTTTACACAAATGTAAGTAAACAGAGGAAGAGTGCCTGCATTTGCATATGTACTAAGAAACACTTTAGATTCCAACATGATTCAGATAAACATATTTATTAGTCATAGTGAAAAACATTAAACCTTTTCTGAAAAGGAGGACAAAGAGTTTTCACTAAAAATTGAAGATTAAAGACAAACAATCACCTTTTTCATAACTCATTTCTCCATTATTAAAATGAGAGAATATACTTAAAAAGACTTATTTCACAAAATTTCTGAAAGAATTGGATGAGATAATAGGTAAGAAAGTTCTTGGCAAAGTTTAAAGACTGAATTAATATGAGTTATCATCATTTCTTTTCAGATAGAATTTTTATTAGACACTTTATAAAAATGTGGTCACAACATTTTTCTAGAAGCTTATGAATGTGTCTGGGAATTTCAAAGAAGTATATGAAATAGTGGGATTCCTGTGAAGTTGTAGAAACTGCTAGATAAAACCTGAACAAACTAGAAATGAATTTTTTAGCTCCACATTATTTCTGAGCTTTGCTCTTACATTGTGATTCTTGGAAAAATTGAATATCAAAGATCACCATAATTTTTGACTAATATATATTTAGTATTTTTGAATAGCCACATACTCAGAACGGGATTATTTTTCTGTATAAAAAAACATAATTACTATGGTTGTTTGAGGGAGCAAATTAATTACAAAAGATACAACACATTTTTAGAATTTGGTCAATCAGTGTTGTTAACTTAAAATATTTGGCAGTTCAGGACTGAGTTTATTTTTAGGCTAAAGTTTACTTTGAATTCTCTATTATGGAAATATATACCCAAATATATTTTTGGTTAAAAAATACCAGTACATAATATTTTATCAGTTTTAAAACACATTTGTAAGGATGTAATTTATTACATTGTAATATTTTATCAGTTTGGAAACATATTTGTAAGTACGCGAAAGTGATTTTTGCAAATCATAAAAAATAAACAACTTCTCTATTCTGTTGGAAGTATATATTTTATTGGTTTTAATGTTGAGTAATTTCTTAATGTTTATGTGGTAATTCTTGGTTTGCTCTGAACTGATTGTCTGGCATTGGTCAATTTATTTAACTGTTTTGAGACTTAATTAAAAATATTAAAAATAAAGTCTGCATTACAAGATTTCATGAAAGCTACAGCTGAACTGCATTAAAAGCACCTGGCACACAGCAAGTTCTTACTATTCAGCAACTATTAATGAAACATCTCTACTATTAACATGTCTCTACAGAATAGACTAATTTTGCTTTGTTTGTTGTGAGTAAACACCCACGAAAGGTCAATTAGGGATTTGACATAAGTTTAAGAATTCCTAAAGCATCAGTTTTTCTCCTTGAAGGCATGGTTTAGAGTGAAGAAACTCTCTTTAAGAATGGAAAGACTGTTTGGAAGCATCATCATTATGGTCTTACCACTGTAAGTGATCCAGGTATAAACATGTACCATGGGACAAAGTTTTGTAGGCACCTGCTTTAGTTTATATCAATTTGTACAGTGAATAGGGTTCAGGAAAATTAAGTCTATGTTAAAGCATTAAAAAGTTTTTAAAAGATTATAATTAAAGTGAAGATCCACATAATGGGGCTTAGAGCATTAGGAGAAACAGAGTACATTAATTGCATGAACAAATACGCACCAGAACCATGAAATCTAACCAATATTCATTGACAAGGGCTCTATTAAAGACTAGTCAGGACCCTCTCAGAAGAAATTAGCAGTTATGTTTCCTGTTTGCTATTTATGCTCAGGGTTCATCAATTTCAATTTAAGCAGCCTCTTTTCTAGTGGAGCACTCTGATGCCAGTCTATAATTGGATAATGTGCTTCCTGCTTAACAGCAGCTAAAGTTGTTCTCCCTCTCCTGGTGTGTATTGATCAGCTTTCTTCATCTTCAGCTCTCATCCTCCACCAGCTGAGGGAGCAGGAGACGTCTGCACAGGAGGCTGTATCATCCCCTCCTCCTGGGGCTTCTGAGGGGATATCTGCATTTTGAGTTCAAGTATGAGCATCTATCCTGTTTACAGCAAGTTCATTACACAAAAGTTTATTTTGCCCAAGAAGTTGCATCAAATAACTTGTATTTAATTAGATACTTTAAAGAAAGTTTACTTGGGATTATAAGGCAAATTTTATTGTGTATGTTTTGTTTATTATTCTCCAATGGATATTTGAAGGTTTTCTGAGATGCATCTAAATATTGCAATCAAATATAGTGTTTCTCTCTCTCTCTCTCTCTCTCTCTCTCTCTCTCTCTTCTCTCTCTCTCTCTCTCTCTCTCTCTCTCACACACACACACACACACACACACAGAGAGAGAGAGAGAGAGAGAGAGAGAGAGAGAGAGAAATGAAATGCCATATGTCCCAAGTGAGACCTACTTGGAAAACAGAAGTGCTGAACATAACACACAGCATCCTTGTGAGAGGACAGTCAGTCAGTTTTATCTCTGGCAATGAGAAGTTTCTCACCCTCAAGACATGCAAATGACTTTTTCATCTGTTCTTTTTATGTTATTTGCATAATTTTCTTCCACAAAAGTGAGAGCTGTCAAAAAATTAACCATTTGGGGTTTTCCATTCAGTTCTATGACCTTTTCCAGAGAATTAGATCTCTTCAGGGAAATAGTAACTTTGGGTTTGAGAGATGTAGCAGTGTACTGAGAAGGGAGTCACTGGCAGAAAGAGTGGGTGAGGAATAGAGATCAGTAGGTAGGCAAAGACACAAGACTACATTTATAAAGTTATTTGATATTTTGGAACCTTTCATACCCTTGTTAGTTTTTGTTTTAGTAAATCATTAGTTTGACAGGTAATAGAAGAGATGTGTAATACTGTGCTCTCCTGTGTTACTCAGGTTAATGGTACAATGCAAACATTTTTGCAAGTGTGGTGCTAACTGAAAATGCTATTTGATAAACTACACAAGCAATGCTGTTTCCTGCATGCTTTGGTCTGAGTACTGATATCTGTAGAAAACTGCCAAATATGCTTATTTAGTATGAATACTACCTTTTTATAAATTCAGAAGTTGCACTCTGGAGAGCTGTAATAAACCTTTAAATTCATTTTACTTAGACAAAGGTTGATATATGTGGCAGGCTGGGGGCAAAGGCAAGTGCAGCTATCTGTTTTATCACATTGCTTTAAACATTTTTCAGCTTTAGACTTTTCTTACAAATCAGCTCTCTCAGTCTAGTAATTGTTTCACTGTACCTTATATCTAGCACGAATGCATCTTGAAAACCAGCAGGAGAAAGCACATTTGCTTAAATCCTGCAATGACCAACACGGTGGCTAATCTTGCAAATTATGATCATAGTTGTAGTTCATCCGTTAGGCTGGAAAAGACCAGATCCCCAAGTGGCCTCGGTTCCTTTCCCAGTTCCGGGGAGACCCACCAAATCTCTGCGTGTTGCCGGGCGGAGGGGGCTTTTCCTGCTAATCAGGTCAATGAGTATCTCCGTGCTCCAGGGACATGACAGGAGTCTATCACAGCAGTTAGGGAGCCTCCAAATATTGCACGCTCACGGAGAAATCTCCCGTTAAGAAACACCGCTTAGTCCTCATTTACTCACTGGGAATCTCTGAGGATTTCAGCTGATCTTTTTTTCTCCCTTTAGACAGTGAGGAGCTCAACATAAACAGGGGAAAGAGCACAGTATGCTGCTACTTGGAGAGTGTTGATTGAACACTTCGATCTCCCACCCCTTTCACGGTTGATTTGACTGATTTCTCACCTCGTTCACAGAAAATATTTCAATTAAGGTAAGTGCCGGCTTTATCTGGGTGACTGCATCGCACTGAATTTCTGCATTGAAAGTTCTGACTAAACTGACATTCTGCACTGCAGCAAGTGACTGTTTATGTCAGAAAAAAGGCTTAGCTTATAACAAGTGTCCTAGAATGAGACCTGGCATTGGGGGATAATGATAATTCGGAGCAATTCTTTTGAAATACAGCCATTCTGCCTTGCATCAAAATAAAATAGAAGAAAATGTGAAAACCGAGTTCATTTCTTATTTTGTCTTTTAAATAATCTGTTTAGAGGACTTGCACTGCCAAAGCGACTGGATTTTGTTTGAAGTGGTCTCTTGATGTCCTATGATAAAATCTGAGTTGAAAGCTTGAAAGTTAAATTAGATAAAAAGAAAATTTGTAAATGGGAGTTGAAATTTCATGAAGCTTTCTACGTTAGCAGTGTCACTGAGATCCTTTTTGGCTTAAGGGTTTAGGGCTGAATCCCTAATATTTTAAAGGTTTCCATTTAGAGATTAAAATTTAAATGTTACAGTTTCTGATGAAACTGTTAAGAAAACTGAACCTAGAAGTTTTAACATTCTATTGATATGCTTTATGGTTCATATATATGAGAGATGTAATTCTTGTATGAGATATATTAATAAATTAAGTAAAGAAAATTGGGCTGGGGATGTGGCTCAAGCGGTAGCATGCGCGCCTGGCATGCGTGCGGCCCAGGTTCGATCCCCAGCACCACATACAAAGATGTTGTGTCCACTAAAAACTAAAAATAAATAAATAAATAAATATTAAAAAAAAAGAAAAGAAAATTAACTACTTTCTAAAATGCTTATTTTTGATGAGAAATTTCTTTTTTAAGAGATTAATGTTATGAATTTGTTGAAATCCTGACTTTTAGATATTTTATGTTTGAGTAGGCTTTTGTTATCAAACAATAGTGAAGTAAGGCTAGCCTTATATTTTTTTTATAGTTTAGGGTAAGTATCCAGGTAATGTAGATAAGTTTGTTTGTGTTGTTTCTTCTATTTCTACTTTTCCTCATAAGCTTGTTAATACAATTTACAAAGGTAATAGAAGAAACTTTTTCCCCAACTTAGGCTTAGTTATCTGAACTTTTACTTTTCTATTTTAGTTAGTACATGTAAATATAGGATGATGATTCTATTCAATTTTATGTTTTAGTCTTATGTAATTAAGAGAAACAAACTAATTCTATTACTATAATTTTATGTGACCTATTTGTAGGCACTCTAAGTATATGAAAAGTAGCAATCAAATACTTTGCTATTATTTAGGACTTTTCTTAGGAAATTATTTTCAGATAATGAGAAAAAAAACATTTTAAAATAGCTACATGTTGTTTTAACATATATAGAAAACGAATTTCAGTAGTAAATATCTAATGGTAACAGTGTAAATATCTAATGGCTTTTGTATTAGAATTTAAAATGCTTCTTAAATATATTTTCTGGAACGAGCACTCATATTTCCTGGGTATCTTGAGTACCTCTAGTATTTTTAAGTATCTTGATGTAGCATATTTTATAAAGATGTCAGAACACTTTTTATAGGCTGGCCTTCTGAAATTCCTTTAAGAACTTTTCAAACTGATCTTGATGCTATTGGTTCTTACCCTAGGGGGAAATTTCCAGGATATGGATAGGTTCTGACATGTTCTTGCCAGTTGTCTGCATGTTTTCAGCCAAAGACTGAAGACAGCTATCCACTTCTGGTGCACTAATACTTCTATCTTGTTTGGGGGGGCAAATGGTTTCTTGATCAATTCAAGGAAAACTATGAGAAGATTGTGTTGACTACAGTGACTGTCACTGGGTCCTTGGTTTCATTGTTCTTCTTGAAAACAAACATAATGAACAGAAATAAGAAGCAGGAGCACATATAATACTAAAAAACTTGTACATTGGTCAAAATATCTTTGTAAGATAGTGCCATGAGCCAAGTTCAAAATTGATGGCTGTCAGTCCCATTGAATTTTTATTGGAAGTTCTTACCACTCAAGTATATAAATAGTGTATGGTCACTGAAGTGTGCATTTAGTGCATAATGAAATATTTATGTTTAAACATGAAAGTAATTATAATTCTTATTCCAAAGCATCTATCTAAAGTTTCTAAAGGAGTTTTGTCATTTCTGTATATTTTGTCTTAATTTGCATCATCCACACTGATAAGAAATGAAGAAAGTATTGAGTGCAATTGAAAATTAGTAGTTATGTAAATTAGTTAGCCCTTTCCCCTTTCTATTTTTCAAAGTTACTATAGTACCCTCAGCTACCACCGTATCTCTTTCCCATTTTCATTCAGTTTATGAAAATTTATTTCTGTTATAAGATCAGAAAATATTTTATAGGACAACCTCATTTGGAATAACACAATTTCACATTTTAAAGAAAAATGACTATTAAAACTTCATGAAGATCCACTATATGGTTTTTTAATTAAAAAAAAAACAGAAAAAAGCAATCTATAACATACTTGAAGTGGTTTAAAATTCCTGATAACTGAGTTGTAAACTTTATGTGTATGTTTATAGAATCATCAATTCCAAATTATAATGTTATTTATCTCCATTTTCCAGAGAAGGAGATAAAAGCTGAGAGGATATGTAACCTGGCCAAGGGTACACCACAGTGGGTTATGAATTCATATAACAGTTTCAAACTCAGATCTGGGTATTCAGAGTTTATGATCCTTATACCATACTACTTTATTACCTCTTATATGGTGAATGTTTCCAGTATTTGATATGAAACACATGAATATTTTTAAAATATTCATAATGGAACCAAGTAATTCCATCACCATTATAATAGTATAACTCTTGCTTTACTTAAAGTAATTTAATTGATCTAAAGCAATTTCTAAGTAATTTCATAGGCACAGATGTTTGAAATAAGAATATACTTTGTAGCCAGGCAGGATGGCAAAAGCCTATAATCCCATCATTTCAGGAAGCTGAGGCATGAGGATTGTGATTTCAAAGCCAACCTAAGCAACTTAGTGAGACCCAAAGCAACACAGAGAGGCCCTGTATGTATATATATATATATGAACTGGAGATGTGGCACAGTGGTTTAGTGCTCCTGGGTTCAATCCCCAGTACCACCAAAAAAAATGTACTTTTTACTTCTAACTTTTGAAAGTAGTATTTTTAGAAGTCTTTGTTTCTAGATGTTCTAATTATTACTGACAGAACACTCTATCATGAACATAATAATCAATGTGATGAAAATTTAGTATTTGTGATATGCACATCTTTCCAAATAGACAGACAAGCTATTAGAAAAAAAATACAAATATATAATACTAATGCCATTTGTATCAAAATGAGATAAAAAGGGAAGTTAAAGGGAATTTATTTTAGTAGCAAAAGGTGCATACATATTCAAAAGGACAGAGAAAATAATGGTTGGAATTGAGTGCCCAAAGTGTATTTATCTAGCAAATAGACTTGGATTTTCAGGTGCCTATTGTATTATTAGTTTTTCATAAAATTTCCCCTGTACCTAACTATGTTGATCTATAACAATACTTATATTTTCAAACTAAAATTTTACACAACTGTGTGAAAGTAGGGAGAGATGTTAGAAAGTTAGAGTTGCCCTGAAAATTTTAGTACAATTAGCTATCATATGCAAGGACATGCTAAGGTGGTAATAGAGGTAAGTTAAATTCCATAGTAAGAATTACTATGCCTCAGCGTGTCTGCAAATTTATTTAAATATAAAAAGTGCACTGTACCAGATGCTGAGAATAAAAACATATAGTTATTAGAATTGTGATGAGGAAATATATATGTATAATCTTCAATCACTAACCAGTGTACTTTTGATTTTCTAGAGTTTTATTTTTAATCAACTGTTGGCTTTGATAAACTATTGTATAATGAAGAGCATTTATTTATTTATTAACATTCCAAATGAATAAACATGGTCTTTAAAGAGTTATATTGGGAGTTCATAACCCAATTGAGTCAAATGTATGAAAGATGATATATCATGAGCTTTGTAATGTTTTGAAAAACCAATAAAAAAAGAGTTATATTGCAAAAGAGCTTGCAATGTTGAGTGTCCACAATGCACAGGTGTGCCCATTAAGACTCTATGACTATGTGTTAGTCCTGCATATTTGACCAGGGACTCACCACATGTGTGACCAGGCCTAGACAGCATTTGAAGAAAGGCCAGTAGCTACCATGTGACTTCATAGGAAAACCATGATGATAATAGAGTCTCCATATGAGGTAACAAATATCTTACTTGGTGAATTTTTATACAAAATACCATATGAATCGCTAGTAGTTAGAGGACAGGAACAAAATTTGAGCTGTGTGAAAATGGTAGTCCTCTGATTTACAAATAAACTTCAATCATGAGATGGATAGGAGCAATGGAGATTGCTTTAGATCAATTCAAATAGACACGTTTTTCTGACCAATCATAATGATTAAGTGCAAGGATGTTGCTCCCTTGTGGAGGGGCACTGAGACTGTATGGTTCTGAGTGGCATTCCTAGTGTACCAAGCATGCAGTGGTGAGCCTTTTTACCATTTTCCACCTTGTGATTCCATTTCCATTAATCAAGTTGAATTGAACACATTTGTTTACTTTAAAAATAAAAAGATTGTGATTGACTAAACATCTTACATATTCATATTTCTCATAGTAACTGGAAGTGCATGTTCTGCATTCTGCCCTCTGGGTTCAGATCCAGCTTGGGATACTTGCTTGCTCTTTGCCCTTGGACAGATGAGTTAAGGTGTCTTTATGCTCTTCATCTTCTTCAATAGGGAGTGGGCTATATTAACTTTTCCACAGAATGACTGTGAGAAATAATAATAAAAAAACATAATTAGTCTAACATAATTTCTCAAAAGTTCAGGAAATAATAGTTACTTTTATTAACAGGAAACCTTGTTATTTATCCCTTATTTATCATATATATAAAACTAAGGACATATTCTCTCTTAAGTAATAATGAACAATTGGATCTTGCTAGAGGTCCTAGATCAGCTTCTTAATATTGTGCTTATCTCTGTAACTTCAAATTTTAGAAACATATCTTTTCTCTTCCAACAGAGGGTTTACACTAGTGAGTGCATGTAAGTTAGGGATAAGTTTACAGAAACCTTCCCATTTTTGACAGAGGACTAATGGAGCACTTTGATTCTGTTTTAAGAATGTTGGCAGGAAGAGAAAAAAATTAAAAGGCAAGTCCTTTTTGACTACCTACTGTTAGTCCTCACCTAACTAGATTATAATTGCATAAAAAGAATGGCCCGTGACTTATTATTGTAAATGGAGCTTCACTAGAACACAGCCATGGCTATTCACATCTGTATTGTCGATTGCCTCACACATGCTGCAAGGCCAGAGTTGAACAGTTGAGCACAAATAGATTATGCAGTCTGCAAAGCTGAAAACATTTCCTATTTTGCCTTTAAAAAAAAAAGAAGTTTACTGACTCTTTGTTTATGAGAAAATATTAATCTTTCATGGTGTTTAATTATATGTGCAATGAATATTTGACAAAAGATAATTAAATATATTGAAAATGTCCATGTACTTATAGATTCATAGTTATTATTTCCTATTATCCACTAACTCATCATATTTTAATATGGGATTTAAATCTTTTTAATTTTAAATTTGGCGAAGTTATCATTTATCATATCCTTTCTATCTATGCAAAAATTTTCCAGTCCATACTTTGTATATTGATTCATGTAATTAGCATAATAGGTCCTATAATAGAACCTATTGTTTTGTACAGTCCCAGCTAAGTGTTCTTATAGTTTAGTACATACAGGAATTAATTGCTACGCACTTTATACTACCAGAGTCTCATTACTGAAGTACTGATTTAGTAGGTTTAGAAAAAGACTGAGGAAACACAGTTTTGAGACCTTTGTAGGTAATTCCAATTAAATCAGAATGTGTAAAAATGTGGCTCAATCATCAGGGGTTTAAAAATGTCTCAGGTAACTCTACTATGAAGCCAAAGTTGAGGATGCTAAAGTACATTAGTGACTCCAAAATCTGAGTAAATTATCTTGGAATATTGCTTAGTAATTCTGAAGCGTGGCCTGAGTTCTGCATTTCTATAAAAACCTCCCAGAAATGTTCATGCTGAGGTAGCTGGGCGATGTTGCTATTATCTTACCCCACCTTCTTTCTCTGCTCCATGGTCACTGCAAGTGTGCAAACATTTATTTGAAGACCTAGTAGGGCTGTGACTTACTGGCAGAATGTATCAGTCTTCTCAAGAAGTTCTTCTCATCTCTGGAAGGCGATGGGAAAATCTGAGTCAGGTCAAAACTGACAAGCGCGTGCATGCGCACGCACACACACACACACACACACACACACACACACACACCAGAGATATATACATATGTCTGACTATATAGTAAAATATTTATTAAACTGTTTTATACATACACAAGTATCTTTGATTTCCAGTTACTCATTTTGGACACAGAATAATTAAAAGCTTCACAAAGTCAAATGTTTAAGTAAGCATCACTAACATGTCTAACTCTTTGTGGTGAAGAGGAAAAAAGGGTTTTTATTGTTACCCCAAACTTTTCAAGCAAGCAAAAAGCTTTTTCTTTAATTCCATCCATAGAAACTCCATACCAGGGCTCAAAAATTTTCAGAAAGTGTTAACTTCTTGGATCTCTTTATTCTGGGAATGGAGTTCTAAGGCTGTGTTATTTGTCAGTTCCCCTTTCTTCTTTTTTCCCCCCAAGTGAATTGTAAGGACTTTAGCAATCTATTTAATCTTTTCTCACTTTCAATTCCCAACTATAATATTTATTTGTTATTTTTTCTTTCAACTCCCAACTGTAATATTTCACAAAGTTGAAATAATTTTTATTATTCTATTTTTTTTTAATTGCAAACCTACTCACAACATTTCCTACTATGCTTCTCCAATACTTTTTCTCGAATGTTTGACATCTTGGTAAACATAAAATTTTAAGTTGATTTTATTACTATTTGTTGTTCCACTTCCAGTCAGACTTTGGAATGTGAGCTTCATGAAGGCAGAGATTTTTGTTATACTTTTCAAAGCTGCAGCCAAATATATATATATATATATATATATATATATATATATATATATATATATATAGAGAGAGAGAGAGAGAGAGAGAGAGAGAGTATGCTGGTGCTCAGAAAATATCTGGTGAACAAAGAATGAATGGATGGATGTTCCAATGTAATCAAACAGATGTATGGTCTGTATTTTAGGACAGAGGCAAGTACTAAATGATATTTATATTCCCTTAGCACTGTATAAGACTTTAACAGATTTTTATTGAATCTATCCATTTGGTTACTTCAGTAATCATTGTAAACCTCCCAAGTTTCAGCTACTTTCTGCTAGATGCTAGGGATACATGTGGACAAAACTTAGTTCCTAAGCATAATATGCTAAGCTGGATGATGGCAGCAGGGATAAGAGAAAGAGTAGTTATAATACACTGAGGTGTACATTGATGGAAAATATGTATCAGGTATTATTAATACACAGAGAATAGTTCCTAATTTAACTCAGAGTGGCTAAAGAACTTCTTGCTTCCAAGAAGTTACCTAAGCTAAAAATTGAAGGGTAACTTGCAATTAAACAGAAGGATCATTGACTGTTAAAAGAAGTCATAGTATGCATGAAAGAGCAGAGACAGAATTTGAGAATTCCTGACACCCTTCAGCACCACATTAACATTATAATATTTGAAAAACTTGTATATATGAAAAAAATGTCAACTTTATATATGCCTATACAAGAAGGCTTAACTTTAACCTAGGAACAATGAAAACCCTGGAAGAATTTGGAAAATGGAAAACAAAAATTTTTCAGTGATTTGTTCTGAATCTTGCATTTTATTTTTCATTACTTCAAATTAAAAAAAATGCATAGTATCATGTGCATATAATGATATTTCCATCAACGATGAGCTCCATATATGATAGTGGTACCATAAGATTTTATCACATGATAAAATGTGAGATTCTTGTAAGATATAGCCTTCTCAGCTAGTGTATGTGAACTCTATGATGTTCACACAATGACAAAATATTTGCCTATCTACTAATTTCTCCCTTATCCCCATAATTAAATGACACCAGTCTGTAGAATACATAACAATGATGACATCAGCAGTTTTAAAAAGACACATGAAAATTCAAAACAACCCAAAAATATCAAAAAATAAAGTAATTTTATAACCGGGATTGAAGAAATAAAGAGAAACACACTTAAAATTCTATGCAAAGGATGCGTGGAAGTTCACATGTATAACTTTGAACCACATGTAAGCTTCAATGATCATTGAACTTGGTCAAGTATAATCCATAAGTAACTTTTAAGGTTTCTATATTGAAAGCTTAGTTGATTAATTTATTTCAATTTCAAAATTTAGCAAAAGTAACAGAGTACGAATGGATATACACATATTGAATGGAGAAGTGTTCACATTCTCCTGTTTTCTGTCTGTGATCATAGAGCCAGGCCTCTACTTTTCTTGGATAGCCAAACTCTACATGAACTATCCAGAATTATCAGCATTACCATTCTTTGGAGAAAAACATTTTAAGCCTTTCATTTCAGAGGTAGAATATTAGATATTAACTCTTCTTGGCAAAACTCTGCCTCTTTTATGTGGTACTTTTTTTGTTGGTATGGTTAATTTTAGCTGAAATTAAATAGGTATTTCACGTCTTCAACAAAGATTTCTCTTGCTATTCCACCTAAGGTAGCATCCTTCTTACTGTTCATCTCACAGTTACTATTTACTCTCTGATGATAGTTCTTCCTATGGGAACATAAGCTCTGTGAACCTTGCTTTGTTTATTGCTACTGCCTTAACACATAGATCAGTGTTTATCATGTAGCTAGCACCTCTGCCTTAAATGGAGGAAAGAAAGAAAGGAGCAAGGAAAAGAGAAAAAAATGGAGAAGGCAAGCTGGAGGGATGAATGCATCTTCCAGTCTTGGTGCATAAATCTTCTACCTCTACTGTCCACACTACTGTCCATACTACCTTGGTAAATGACAGTGGGCATTTGTTTAACCAGTGTGTCCAGTTAGAAATACATCTACATAGGAACCCCATTACTTCTTTTTTTTTAATGCCTGTATTTGTTTATTTTTATGTGGTTCTGAGGATAGAACCCAGTGCCTCACACATGCTAGGCAATCACTTCCACTGAGCTACAGCCCAGCACCCCATGACTTCTTATATGCAGACATCCAATAGACACCTGGTCCTGTCAATCTTGTCTTCTAAATCTCTCTCACATGGGTTTTCCTTTTCTCTTCCCATGTTTCATGTCACCTTAGTGTGTTACTTGCCCTCTGGTTACTTTTATGTACTCCTCTTTTCCAAGATAAATGCTCCATAGTGCTAGAAAACTGATCACTCTAAACGGAAACTTGTCAAATTTCTCCTACTTTAAAGGCTCCACCTAGAGTTTCCCATCTCTTTAAGGAATGAAGACATTCTTTTAACATCCATTTCTTCACATGGCCTGGATGCTGTATCCTCTTCTCTTGCCTGACTTCCATCAGTGTTTGACTTGGCCTCAGTCAATATCATTTTTTTTAATTTCTGAGGCTTTATTTTTGCTATCATATTAAGTTGAATTTTGCATTTTTAGATCTCTTAATTCTCAGAACCAGTTGAGGGCCCCTCCCAGAAGATTCTGAAACATACTCTATGACAATTCAACTCTAATCACAGAATCCACTGGGCTGTTTATTTAATGCTAAACTCCAAATTCTTTGCTGGCAAGCATCTTTATTATTCACTACTACATTCTCTGTGGCAGAGGCTTACATACAAAATCCTTGGTAAAAATATCAGTTAATTTTCCTCTCTGAATTAAAAATAGTCATTTATTCATAGGCAAGTGTTTGTTCTTCTCACCTGAGAACTTAAATTCCTACCATTCAGAAAAGAGTTATCATCTTCCAAATCATCTTCAAGAAATTTAAAAAAAAACACAAAAATATAGGAACATTTAGATTAATGATTCTAGCTACTAAAACCTGTTTAATGCTTTCAAACACCATATTCACTTTATGAACTATGTAGATATCTTGTCTTTAGTGAACAGTAGAAATTATTCACACACATTGACTAAAGGTCACCTGTTTTAACCAGCTCCTTTCTGTGTAATAAAGGATCACATTTCTTATCCCATTGTGAACAATGAACATGCAGATTTAAATTCACAAGTTCATTCTCTACAAAAGTTAGACTCTTATGCCTCCTTATTTTGTAAGTAGGTGATATTTAGTGCAGGGAATATACACTAATTCTTATTTTTTAAGCATTTGATCTTAAAAAAATATAATTGGTAGAGTAAACAACAGAATTTTTTTAACTTATGAATCAGTAATGAAAAAGCACATCCTGAATAGATATGTTATAATCTCTCATGTTTAAAGAACGGCTGCATTGTTTTATTTAATATTACCATAATTAAACTGTATTTTATTACTTGTCCTTTATATGGGGTGAGGTGAACTGCTCTAAAAATAAATACAGAGTGAATGGCAGCATTAATTTTGGAAGGTATTTTTCTCACAGATATTTAGCAGCAATCTTCCCTGGAACCATAATCCTCAAAAGGAAATTGCAGTCCTTGCAGAAACACAGTTTGGGTCATCTGGGTCTAGGTCTCTGGATTTTTCTAAACGCCTTCACAAGGCACAAATAACATTTTAAATAGCTTGTCAGGAGGAGAAGTGATTTTTAATGCAGATCCACCAAATATAATGTTTTCTTTCAGTGCCTCTGAAGGCAAACATCTGAAAGGCAGAGAGAAACATAATGCAAAGATAAATGTTGTGACTAGTGTCTAAGGAGGAACATAATATAAGCATAATAGAGAAATATCTCTTGTCAGAATGAAATAGTAAATTGATTTAATATTTTACAATTCTATATGTACTCAGAGGTATAATTAGACTTCAGGATATTTTTCTCTCTGCTGAGTGATAAGCCATTTTTATTTTTGAAACATTTGAGAGAAAGACAGAAAAAAAAGAGGTTCAATTATGCTCTTTAAGAATGCAGGCATAGGAAAAAGTACCAGCCCAGACTTAAACAGTAGTGAGTGAGAATGGCTAACACAGAAACCTTTACATGAAGTAATGGAAGTGTCACCCTGATTCCATTTAGCAAGCAAATCTTGTGTGATGGTGGCTCATGTTGCCCTGGGTTTTGAACAGCATAGTAACTTGGGAAGCAGCCAGCACTACCCTCACTACCTTCAATATTCTCACTCCAGTTTCTATAGACTTGAGTCATCTAACTCTCATGACCAAATAAACAGAGACCTAGAGACTCTGTATTTTGTATTTTTGTGTGTCTATGGTGGTAGCATCCTACTCAAAAATTTGTTGGTTTTTGCTTGACTAGAAGCAGTAAAGTTAAAATGTTTTTTTTCCTCAAAATGGCTCATTCCAATGTGAAATCAGACTGCAAATGCTTTCCTTCATTTGTGCAGAATTGAGTGCTTACAGATACCATCCTCTTTAGAACCATAGAAATGAAATTATATTTTTTCAACTACCTTTGGCTGGTTCTGAATAGTGTGGTTGTAAAATAATTAACAAGTCAATAAGCAAAATGAAATTATTCTTCCATATTAAAACCATTTTTCTAATATAATTAATATTATCCAGGCTTAAAATTCTCTCTGTGACTGACTCCAGGTACATGCATAAATCCATGATCCACTCTTGAGTGTAGGATAGCTTGAGGTTCTTGAAAGACCACATACTGTCTTACCTTTGACCTATTCCATATATGAAGCTATGGCTTATTTGCTTGCTTTACAAAAAAAAAATAAGCCTTGCCAGGTGTGTGTGTTGGTTTATTTTTTGTTGCTAGTACAACAGGATAGATGAAAGAAAAATAACCTTTTTTTGGCTCACAGTTCTGGAGGTCTAACGTTGAGAAGCCACATTTAGTGATGACCTTCTTTCTGGCAGTGTCCTGAGGTGCTACAGGACATCACCTGGCCAGAGAAAGGGAACATATATGTATTTGTATCTCATCTGATTCTTTCCCTCTTCTTACAAAGCCACCACAATTCAATCATGGCAGCTACACCATAATGATCTTGTCTAATCATTGTCTCCCCCAAGAGACCCCATCTCTAAACCCCATAGTCAGGTGGGTTAAGTTTCCACTCTTCTAAATCTTTACAAAGCAGATTAAATTTCCACACATGAATTCCTGGTGGACACATTCTAACCATATCCAAACCATATCATCTGGGTTGTTAAACATTTCAGAATCTTTGAGATTGGTAAGAAAGGTGACTGCTAGTCTTACACTCATTGAAATGTGTCATTGGTTTTCATTTCAAAGAGGAAATTCTAGAGTTAATGAAATGTTTCTGTGCATGAAACCATTATTAACAACATAATTAACAGATATTTTCAAATATCAACCTTGAGTTTTGTGTATAAAGTACTTACTGTATGCAGTAGAGCTATTGAAGTGATACAGGAATACAAAGAATGAAGCTGTTCATTCAAATCTGATGGGACCTTAAGAGTATGTGCAAAGGGAGCTGGTTAACCATTTGTGTTGCTAAACACAATTTAAACAGCAGAAAAAATTTGATGTGAATTAAGGTTTGGGGGCCTTGTTTATGATTCCTAAATAAAATAAAACTATTGATGGATATCAAAATGTTGGCTTTTTCTGTTTCCACATAGCATAATTATCATCTATGTATCATGTTTGTATAGCGTATGGTTTATATATGAGGTGTTCCCTGAAAGTTCATGTGTGAGATAATGCAGGAATGTTCAGAAGTGAAATAATTAGATGTGAGTGCTGAAACCTCATCAGTGTATTAATCCTTTGGGTGAATTAATAATTTGAAAGAACTATTTTACTGAATATTAACTAAAGACAATGAGGGTATGGGTGGGGAAGTAGGTCATGGGGGACAGGTCCTTGGTATTCATACTTTTTTCCTAGCACCTCTGTCCCTCTCTCTCTGTTTTTTGGTCACCTTAAGCTGACTAGCTTATGACCCTCCTCTATGATGTTCAGCTTCACCTGGCCTAGGACAATAGAGTCCACTAACCACAGACTTGAGACCTCTGCTTTCATGAGCTCAAAATAAGATTTTCCTCCTCTTAAGTTCTTGTCAGCTTTTGATCACAGCAGTTGAAAAGTGAACTAATACACACAGCATGCTCATTTGGTGTGGACATTGTATTTGAAAAAATTTTCAAACTTGTTCGTTATTATATAATGGAAGCATAAAATGAGAAGAAAATGTTTTAATATTAGTCAACATTATAAGTGATTTGCTATTGGGGGTATTGACTGAGAAAGGATACAAAAAAAGGAGTCTTCTGGGGCTGGGGTTGCTGCTCAGTGATAGAGTGCTTGCCTAGCTTTTGTGTGGCACTGGGTTCGATCCTCAGCACCACATAAAAACAAATAAATAAAATAAAGATATTGTGTCCATCTACACCTAAATATATATATATATATATATATATATATATATATATATATATATATATATATATAGTCTTCTGAATGACTAGAAATGGATACTTTGATAGGAAATGTGCTTATATGAATTTATATCCACCAATATATTTCTCTATCTACTTATCTATATGCACACAGACGCATATAAATAATGACTTTTTAATAATAAAATATTATTCTGAATAGTTTGAAATATACATTTTTGCAATTATAAATATATTATTTGATTATTTAAAAAAATAAGATTGGTTGATATTATTGTGAAGGAAAAAATACTCACTATATTCAGTTATTCCATAATTAATTTTGTTTCACCAGTTTTCAAGTAAGGAACTGTAAGCCAAATATTTTATAGCTTTCAAACTGATAGCACACAGCTTCATAGGAAAAGAAATTGAGAAGCATTCAAGAATTTTCTGTAAGAAGCATTCAAATTTATAAATCAGATAAATCCATACTTGTTGAGAGACATTTTTTTAAAGATAATGATTTTGTGTTTGAAGAGCTTATCTGATGGAAGTTTGGGACTGAAATAAAATAATTGTTTCAAAGTTTTAAATGTGCAGTTGTATTTTAGAAATCAGTGATAATAGCATCATAGTTTTAGATGAACAAATGCGATATAGACACTTTCCCACAACATAATCTTTAAAAGAGCAATGGAAGCTAATTTAAGAGAAAACAGTGGAGTTGCCTGAGCAAAACAGAAATGACAATGCTGGCAGTTTCTTCTCATCCAAAGCATTCCCAAAACCTTGTTGATAAAACCTACTTTGCCAAGGTTAGTAGTTCCCCCAACCCTCTTTGCTTTGAGAATATTGAAGTCCCTGGTGTTGAAAATGCAAACAGCACTTTTTTTTTCTAATCAATATATTATCATGATCTATTTTTATCTTATTGGCTGGGGACTGAGAAGTTGGGACTGAGCCACTCTGCACCCTAAGTGTTGGAGTGAAGAAGAAAAGACTGTCCTATGAGATAATTAAAAGGAAAGATGATCCTGCCAGGAGCCACAATGGTATCCCAAATTCACAGTGACTTGATGATGAGGGAGAAATGGGAACAGCAAAGGGAGAGGATAAGAGAGGCCTATATGAGCCTATGGTACCTCCCAAGTCATGTTAAACCTGATTTGCATGTTGGAGTAAGTTCCCCTATTCCATATCTTCTTTGCAGATGGTCTTTTCCTAGGAAAAAAGTAAGGGCATTTTAAATGCTGTATAAATTCTTCCACCTAATTGAGGTCAATTCAGTAGAAGTAGGATCTGACTTTATATTTGACTTGCATATGTGATATTATATGAAATGAAGTACACCAGACAGCAGTAGGGAAATTATATTTATCTCTCAGAAGTGAATGGAAAGTGCACACACAAGTTTGAAAATACACAAACATTTACACAATTTCTCCCAGGACTTATGTAATATAAAATGAAAATGTTTATGTCCTTACTTAAAATTCCTATAGTTTATACAGGATTAAATCTTGTGATTAATATAGAGATGCTTCTTTTTCTTTAAGCTTTAAAATTTGATTGTGTATGGGTGTGTGTGTGTGTGTGTGTGTGTGTGTGTGTGTGTACATACATATATATTAAAAAGATACTGTGCAGGGAAAAAAAAAGTGAGCACTTCATCCCCAAGCTTTTATTCCCTCATGTTGAGCTAAATCCAGGAACAAGAAAGTAAAGGAGAAAAACACGACAGAACATGCTCTATTTTTCAGAAGATTATAGAAGATAAATCTTCCTAAGAAACAATCCTGGTGTAATAGAGTAAAAGTCAGAGGTCTCCTTGCTTGTTTGTTTTTAAAAGGTCTAAAGTATACATTGTTATGTTTCCTCATTGGGGGGAAAATCAATGAAATAAAGCATGAAAAAGGTGCCCATCATAGTGCCTGATGAATGACAATTTCTAAAGAAAAAAAATAATAAAAATTGTTTTTTCTCTGGTAGCACACCCAGGACTGTAGAGGAAAAACCCAAAAGAGGGTAATGATTTAATGATTAAAGAGATGGCATTTGCCATTCGACACTGACTCTAGCACTTATTTCCTCTGAGCTTTAGGCAGGTTTCTTCACTCTTTTAAAGCCCTGGTTTCCTGCTCTAGTGTAACACAGATTATATCATGAATCTTATTGGTCATTACATAGTAGACTACCATAATAAATGTGCTTAGCAAAATGTTTGACTTATGATACTCACACTGCTCTTGTGGATTTTATCATTATCACATTAACTACATGGCCCAGGTCCACATATTTCCTCACCCATCCCCTTGTAATCTTTCAGCCTCTTTCCATTTTAGAGTTGCTAGCTTCATCCTTTATGACCCCAGTTTTAACCTTGACCCCAAATATTTCTACTACTTTCAAGCCTTGAAAGCTTTTGTGTACCAGGAGGTTGGAAAACTAACTTTTTTTGAGGGGCTATGACAACCCAGATGTCTAGTCCTGGGGTAATAAAATTGGATTCTATTTTCATCAAAGGCTATTTTTATGATTCAGGACCTCTGCCTTGATTGCTGTACCTGGGGCACTCAGTGTCTCCTGGGCTGCATGTGAGGGCTCCCAAGATGCAAGCTCATGTTTTTGAAAACGAGATTTTTGTGGTTTTTTCTCTGACCTCTTGCCATATGTCAGGTAAGACCCATGCTGCTGATGTTTCTTGGGAGATCACAACTCCTCTGGTCAAAACCATCCCCTGTACATGGTTCTCACTGTTCATAACTGCAGTCACAGGGTTAGAATACTGTCCTTTTCCTTATGCTTTTTATATATAGCATGAGCCTGGCCTTTTTATCAAGGCCACACAGCACATTCAAGACTAAGTATCAAGTTTTGTTTTCCTTTCACAAAGTCAAGAAATGGTGATAGGGAGGTAGAATAAAAAGACACAGTTGACAGCTAGGCATTATATCACCTCTCAAAGTCTCCGGCCAGGTACCCAAATGCTTGATGAAAACTTCACTCACCATGAGAAAAGATTCAGCTTTCTTTGCTTATCAAAACTACATTCAAACAGATCTTCTGAATAGAGGTCAGGACTCAGATCCCATGAGGCACACAAGGTAAAACCCCAGACTCCATTCTGCACTTTGATTAGGGAACTTTTCATTTTCATTTCCTGATGCTAATTCTCTTAAGTACTGGGTATGGGAATGCTCACTGATCTTAGTAAAAAAAAAAAAAAATCATTCTTCACTTCTATCCACCAAGTTCTTCATGACAGAAAAATTAAAAGAAAATAATCCTACCCAAATTGTTTCTATTTTTCTTAAATAACATATGTAAGGGCAGTTTAGAAAATCATTCTGAGCCATACAACACTCATATTACCTGTTTCTCTGCAACAAAAATATGTAGTAGAGACCCCTAATTCACCATCAATTTTCATTGGTCTTTGCGTATGTAAATAATGACAAGAATGATTATGCAAGCATGGATCTTCCCAAATATATGTCTGTCAGAGTTGGTTGCTTCCACAAGCCCATACACACCTGAAGATAAAAAGATTTAAAAGGAGTATAGCCTAACAGAATACTTATCTTTCTAAACTAAATTGTGCATATTCAAATACAAATTTGACAGCACAAGGTGAAAACCTACTCCAAAGGTAAAGTATGAATCCATTTATAATCCTCAATGCCTGGAAAAGTGGCCAACAAAACAGAAGAATAAAAAAATACTCCATGGAAAGCATAAAGGAAATGACAGTCTTTCCATCATCTACCATTTGCAGCTTCAAAAATACAACCTCAGAAAATAGTTTCATTCACATTACTCCATCAATTTTCTTTATATTCCTAGTTTAATTTCGGCTTTGTGTTCTACCAGAAACATTAGCCTGAAAATTTGGGACTTTATAATAACTTTAGTTCATGTTAGACTTTGAGTTCATGCAAACTGTAAAAGCAGCATTCAAAAATAAGCAAACAAAAAGTCTTATAAGTAAGAACTGAATTCATCAGTCAGAGATAACAAGTGTATTTGTTTAAGCTATAATTTCCCCCAACATGCATGTTTGATTCTGAATGCCTTACTAAACTATATATATATTTTTTCATGTTCCATCCCTATACTGAAGTTCTTGGTTTGGCTTCCTGATTGTTGAATTCTGTAACCTCATCTTCACACTGGCTGTTTTTCCCTGAAAGGCAGCACCTTATTCTTGCTACACTGCTATACAGGCAAGAATAGCAACATTTTCCTGGGCTCAGCCACCATTTTCATATTCTGGCCTCAGAATCTTCTCCTTTACATGCAGTCTCCTAGTCGTGATCTCTCTAAAATACAGGCTTGACTTTACCACTTTCTTATGTGAAACCTCTAATGGCTATTACCTACATGAAGAACTTGTCTCTAACAAGGAAGTCAAGGCCAAAATGATCTCATGTGAGACTCCAACTTTTTCCATCCCATTTACGTTTCACCATTCCTTTGTCTTTAGACACTGCCATAATCTGTAGTCACATGTAAATTTGTACACACACACACACAAACACACACACACACACACACACACACACACACACATACACACACTTATCCCTGAGGGTATTTTTACCCTCTATGCATCTCATCCACATCCTCCATGGGGCCTTACATTTACCTGTGTTCCCATTTTACCCCTTATCTTTACACTCCTCTTAACTTTTCTAGCTGATTCCTACTTTCTCTTTGAAACTCAAAACAGACATCTTATGCAACAGGCACCTCCCTCTGATCTCCAGCCCACAGCCTCACTGACTTTACTACATTTGCCCTATCATGTCTCAATTTTGTCATTTGGATCTGTATCACCTGTGAGATTTCAGTTTCCTTGAAGGCCCAACCTCTCTCTCTCTCTCTCTCTCTCTCTCTCTCTCTCTCTCTCTCTTTTTAAAGAGAGAGTGAGTGAGGGAGAGAGAGAGAGAGAATTTTAATATCCATTTTCTATTTATCGGCGGACACAACATCTTTGTTCTTTGTATGTGGTGCTGAGGATCGAACCCGGGCTGCACGCATGCCAGTCCAGCGCGCCATCGCTTGAGCCACATCCCCAGCCCCCCCAACCTCTCTCTTAAGTCTATTCATATTTTCAATGATCTATACTGTTGTGTCACTGTTTATACTTCACTACTAATTCTGTTAAACATGAGTATATATGAAGGAATTTGTGCATTACAGAGTATTGATATTATGACCAGCTTATAAATCATACTAAGTAATGACTTTTGAGATCTCCCTTGTTCTTGGTTACTTATCATATAATTGGTAGATTTTATTCTAATGCTATCTTATTATTTATTACTTTATTTTTTAAGAGAGAGAGGGAGAGAGAGAGAAAGAGAGAGAGAGAATTTTAATATTTACTTATTTTTAAAATTTTCATCAGACACAACATCCTTGTTTGTATGTGGTGCTGAGGATTGAACCCAGGCCGCATGCATGCCAGGCGAGCACACTACCGCTTGAGCCACACCCCCAGCCCTATTTATTACTTTAATAGAAAAAAAAGTCTCATATTTCAGAAACTGGGCCAGATTCAGAGTTACCATAGCCAAAAGTATTAACAAAAACAACAACAAAAAAGGATATAACCATGAGTATAGTACTCCAAAATAAATATTAATAATGCTATGAAAAAAAATATAAAGAAAGAACGAGAGAGCTTGAGAAGGCTCCTTGAAAGAACCAATGAAGAAGACCCTGAGCCTGGACAGTTTTAGGTGAAGAGGGAAGAAAGACCATGCCAGGCTGATGGGGCAGTTTCCTGCAGAAGCAAGATGTTGCTATATTCAGAGGATTGAAAGATGGCAAAGTAGTAAAAGACAGACATGGGGGAACATAGTTGTAGAACAGGAGTGGGGACAGGAATAGGAAAGAGAATGGAATGATTCTGACATATAAAGTTCTTATTTAAAGTTCTTACTTAAAGTTCTGACATATAAAGTTCTCATATGAGTATAGCACAGTGTATCTCTTTATCATGTACAACCACAAGACTGGGATCCTAATTAGAATAAGATGTACTCCATGTTTGTATAAATAAGTCAAATTATATTCTATTGTCATGTACAACTAAAAAGAACAACAATTTAAAAAAAGAAAAGAAAAGGAAGTTGTGAAAATTTTGGAATGGGACAGGGATGGGAAAGGAAATGTAATACATTACTTTAGGGAAGATATCAGTAGTCCCTGCATTATGGTGATGGGGAAAAATGGGTGGACTTGAGAAATATTTCAAAGGAAAAGTCATCATTGTTTGATGGTGGGTTGGAATGTTATGATCATGGGAATGAGCAATGGGAGGAATGTGGCTGACAACTCTGATTTATGGAGCAGGTAGATTCTTTCACTGAAATGAGGATGAATCCAAGTGGATTCAAAGTGGATCCCAGTGCATGATGGGAAGAAAAAAGAAATCTGAGAAATCTAGTCTGGAATTTGGTTTTTAGTGTGATTCAGCATTAGAGTTCTTCTTGGTATTACTTTGCAGGCCATCGATGAGGACAAGATGTGGAGAGAAGGGATAAGAGAAGGGACTCACGGCCAATCCAAAAGAAATGCTAGTATCTATGGCTTTGTGCAGGCAAGAGAGAGAAGAAGGGTCACCTTCATTTTTATTTTTATGGATATATTTTTATTGTAACATAAACTTCATGAAAAAGGACAAAAAAAGCATTCTTTTTAATGTGGTATCCAGCACGAAACTGTGTAGCAGCCAAACTCATTAGAATGAACTGAATTAAAATGAGTGCTCTTCATCTAGCAGATTCCAATAAAAATCTACTTGGAAATGAAATTATATATCTATACATAGTGCATATTAAAACACTTTCATTCTTGGGGAGAAATAAGACAATATTTTTGGCAACGCTTTGCTTTTAATACTCATTGTTGCTTCCATTTGAATTAAGTATGGACAAGTGGTCTTCACCCAGGGCAGATCATGATGACTCAATATGACGATTAATTACAAAAGTAATCATGTCTGTTATCTAATTATTCAAATCTTAATTGCAACTCTGCTGGCCCAATTAGTCCAGAACACAAGGCTAACGTTAGAAATGGGGGGAGGGGTACTGAGCATCTGTGCCTAAGTGAGAGGCATCTGTTGCCAAGAGGTGAAGGAATGAAAGTATCAGCTCTCCAGCTGTGAATCCAGCAAGACTTACACAAGCATGGAGGGACTGCAGGGAGTTGTGGCACACAGGGCCGAGGGACTGGGGGTGGGTGCACCTGTGCTCTTATCCCCGGGTCACAGGAATCCCCAAGACATTGATTGTAGAACTACTGGGCACTACCACTAAAATTAAAAAGAAAATAAAAGGTATTTATGTTTCTTGTCTTTGAAAGTGGATAATGCTTAAAAAAATGAGCAGGTTACAAATTTTAGACAAATTAATTTCTTCTAAATTCATTAGAATCATGTATATTTCCAATACTTGCTTAATACATGGTATACCTAATAAACAGTGATATATAAAAGGACTATCTACTTATTGTAAGTAATAAAAGATCCACTGATTGTTAATATTGATTTTTACTTTAGTAGCATATAATATGAAATATCTAAGAATCTGATATATTTATATGTGATTATTGATTTTAACTATATTATGTTGCAAGGATTCTATTAATAATGTAATTAATTTTCAACACATTTATTATTGATATTTATTAAGCTTTCACATTGGTATATGTACTTACTGTATTATATCAATTGCTAGTGAAAGGGTGGAACTGTGTAACTATGAATCTTATAGAACTGTAAGGAAACCCACTCTTGACCCAGCTGTGGATTTGTTTCCACTGTTTGACAGCAGTGTCACAGGCTCAAGTTTTTATCAGTTCACATTTTGGAATGTACAAATGATAGTGTTGAAATTCACTGAACTTGGTAAATGCTCATTTACAGAAAATGTACATATGTCTTGCTTCTGAGGGTAAGAGAAATGATTTCAACTCTTCACATTGGTTTCATGGAGGAAAATCACATTTCAACAAAATTAAAAGAATTTCAGTAGCCTTTTCAGCATTACATCTCTGTGCTCCCTTGTTACTGAATCACAATAAGAAACCCTGTTAGTTCTCTGATACTGAGAAAATTGCTTTTCACAATTATGGTTTATGTTATAATGGGGATAGCTTCACATTAAGAGAATTATTCCAAATCAGCATTGCCTTTTGCTGCAGCACAGAGCAGCACCCTGCCTACTTTACAAAATCCATGCCTCCCATGCTGACTCTAAGAAAAATATATAAATAAATGCTTGCCAATTTTTCTTTCTAGAGAGTTTTAATTGAAGATAATGAAACTTTCCTATCTCCAAAATGAAAGTGTGGTGCTCATAAAACCCTTTAAAAACGTTAATAGAAGACATTTGTGGAATTTTTGTGAGATTATATAGTATTCCAATGTTGTAGGTAGATAACAGTTACAGCTGATATAGCTGCCATGATCAGACCTATGTTTTTCATTTTCATTCCTGAAGCCATCTTTAATGAAGAATGTAGGATAATGCTAAATCAGAACCATCATCACTAAGTATCTTTTCCCCACCCGCAATAGGGCATCTGCATTCCAGCCATTGAAAGAGTTCCGGAGGACCTGTTTGAATCAGAGCTGTTAATTACACATAGTTTGACATTTCTTGTTCCTACTTAGTGCATTTCCATAGCATTTTACCTGCACAATACTTCTTTCACTCTAAATCACCGTGACAATGTGAACAGCACATGTAGACTTTAACTAAGCAACTTAGCAATTCAAGTGGGTTGCCTCAGCTATAAGACACGGACCCAGGAGTGATAAAGCATGGAGCTGCTTCAGTAAAATGGAATAAGAAATCACTTTGACAGAGCCTAGATTCTAGTCGGGGTTACTAAATGTGCTTTTTTTCCCCTTCTTCTCTCTGGTTTCAAGGTCGATGTTCTTTATTTTATGTGGAGTATATCTTACATGACAGCACAGGAAGAAATGTGGGCAACCCAGGTTAATGCATTTGGCATCAAAATGGACTTGAATGTGAAGGAAATCAGCCCTCTTTGAGATATTCTGCTAGTGCTCACCAGCTTAAAAGGAATCTTGATTAAATGGCCACTGTTATGGTGAATATGAGCAGCTTAGGAGAGGGGAGGAAAGATAACTTTTAGTTGTTTACTAAATGAACAGAGCCTCTGTGTTTCCTTTTGAGAGGGTGACAGAACAAAGGAATGGTTTAGAATGATTTCAGTAGGAGATTCTTCCATGTCTGGGATTGGTAAGTGGCGTAATTTCATTTCTGGGATGAAAGTATTGGTCCCTGGAATTTGAGATAACTCAGTCTTCTCAGTTAATCATCTGCCCAGTAATGTAAGTCCCATCTGCTGGGGTACCAGCACTGATCTCTTACTCCTCAGGACTGTTTTGTGTGTTCCTTCGGGTGTTTGCACAAGAGCCCTCAGCTGTGAACAACATGCACCTATGAGCAACACTGGTAATTTATAAAACAACAACCCCACAAAAAAATGCAGAGGTCTCGACTTGGTAACTCAAAAGCAAAATCATATCCTAATGTTGAACTCATTTATGATTACTCCTCCTTTAATACAACATCCCTAATCTGAATACTGACTTTTTTTTCAGAAGTTTTATTTTAAATAGATTTAAATATACTGAAGTATTTAAGCATGCAGTTTAGGTTTAATTCCTAAAATTGTCATTAAAAATGTTTTCTTCAAGAAGGTTACTCAGGCTGGGTATAGTGACATATGCCTATAATCCCAGTAGCCCAGGAGCCTGAAGTAGGAAGATTTCAAGTCCATGGCCAGCCTCAGCAAGGTAGTGAAGACCTAGGCAAGTTAGCAATAGCCTATTTCAGGAAAAAAATTAACAATAATAATGAATGAAATGGGGTGGGAATATGACTTCATGATTAAGCACCTCTGGGTTCAATCCCTGATACCATATAAGTAAAAAATAAAAGTAAAATAAAAATAAGAAGTTTACTATCTGATATTTTCATTAAAACCTCTTATGTTATTAAGTAATTTTCCTAATATACTCTTATGTAAGTGGGAATCATTATGTTCAAATACATGATTACAATATATAATTTCAAACTGTCTTATGTGGGTACATAAAATGCTATAGATAATGCTCATAGAAAAGTTGCTATATCTGACAATGAAAAATAAAATATGTGAAGAGACTTTCACTAATTCTTTTGTCTTCAGAAAAGCAAAGTTCTGTGTTCAAAGACTGACTTCAAACTTATCTCTAAGAAATAAAATGAAGTCAGAATAAAATAGGCAAAAGGCTTAGAATTAATAAATTTCAGTTAATATTTACTGAATAAAATAGTTACTTTTTAAAAGTTCCCCACATAAATGTGTTTTAAATTGACTTTGAAAGGGGCAGTGCTACTTTTCCTAAATTTTAAGGGGCCTGTATAAGAACGCAAGTATAAAATTAAGATTCCTAATACCAGGTACTTAGCCAGAGAGATTCAACTCAAGGGCACTTAAGGAGAGAAATTTCCCCTGAGGGAATGCCCTGATGAATTTCTATCAGGTGTATTCAGAATCAAATGAATGACTCAAGTATCCCCTCAAAATGTTTTTGGAATTACAAATGTGTTTAATGTGACTTGTATTCCCAATTTCTTTCTATAAAGTACCTCAATATTAGCTTTTTTTATTTTTAGTGCAAATCACACAGCATTTTTTAAAATGAGTTTTAGAATATACAAGCAGGGGATTTGGGTGCAGCTCAGTGGTAGAGCACATGCTTAGCATGTGTGAAGTCTTGGATTCAATCCCTAATAATGACAATAATAACAACAGCAAAATTAATATATGCTCAGGTACAGATAAGAAACAGAAATCTCTTGCAGAAAGAATGTGAATTGAACTGATTTCTCAACATCTACTTCAGTGATAAATTACTAGTAAAAAACTCCTGTTACATTATAAAATAGAAATAAAATAAAAATCTTGCTGCATGGTCTGATTAATTTTGACCATGAACCTCTTCACTTATATTATGAAAGATAAGCACAGGATTCTCTCACTTATACCTAAATGTAGTTAAGACAAGAAATGGTTTGACAAGGGCAATACTGTAAATGGTAAAGTAAACATGTTAGATTTTCTACATAGCTATTTCTTCCAAGCAATTGAGGTTGTGTGCCAATAGCTCAGGTGTACCATTTCTGAAAAAGGAGATTAGTGATATGCCCTGATATTTGCCCTGGAGAAAGAGAGAAATCTGTTTAGTTTTTAAGATGAGCAAATCAAATATTTTATTTGTGAGAAGTGAAAGGGAGGAGAAAGTTTATAAGCACACATCTAGAGATAAACAAGACTTGATGAGATAAAACAATAAAAATTCCTTGAATACCAACTATGTAGTAGGCACTGTGTTAATGAAACTAGACTTTAAGCAAATGCATGAATGGTCTTGTTTTCAAAATAGAGATGTGAAGAATGAGAGAACAGTTTAGTGATGGAGTTCATAGAAGTGTAATAATGTGACCCTTACAAATTGACTTTGATCCAAGTATTCATGGGTGAAGTCAGTATATGAACCCTAAGTGAGAAGAATTAAGGGGCTCAGAAGCATTCTATTTCCTTCTTTCCAGTTTGGTCTTTCTTTCTTGGGTTGGTGACTCCAATGTTCATTTGTTCTGAATGCACATATATTAAAAGCTTGGTATTCTTTATTTGCTTTGGGTCACTATTTGCACAGTTAGTAGGAATGGAAATATTATACCCAGAGAAAAGATTTGATATGGTTGTTGAGGAATGGATAAAGAAGCTTCCCACAACAAGGGCTATTTATGGCTCTGAAGTTAAATGCTGCCTTGAACTTCAGCTTAGTGAAAAAGCAGCATTGAACATTTTATTAGTGACAATTAATATACATACATACATGGTCATAAATCCCTTTACCTATTTCACTATTTTCTTGCAAGTTAGGGCTCTGTCAAGAAGAAAAATGGTGTTCTGTCTCTGTTTCTCTCTCTCTCTCTCTCTCTCTCTGGTACTGGAGATTGAACTCAGGGGTGCTTAACCACTAAGCCACATCCCCAGCAATTGTTAAATATTTTATTTAAAAGCAGAGTCTCACTGAATTGCTAAGTCCCTTGCTAACTAGCTAAAGCTGGCTTTAATCTCAAGATTCTCCTGTCTCAAATTCAAGAGCTGCTGGAATTACAGGTATGAGCCATCCTGCAGGGCATTTTTATCTTTTTTGCAGGTGTTACATGCCAAGTATTTTGAATAGTTGTCTTAATCTGTTCTTCAGATTAAGTCATTGTTGCCCACTCAATAAACAAAGAAACATAGTTAATAGGTATTCTGTGCCTTGTCTAAAATCACACCCTGACTGTGATTTCTAGTAATGTGACCTCTATAGGAAAGATCACTAGCTATAAACAGTATGTTGTTATGGATGCTGTGAGGAACTGTAGTTTATTCCTTAAAAGCATTCTGATTCAGAAACTGAAATACTTCCACTGACTACAGAAAACTGTGGTAAAAGGATTGTACTGCATTGGAAAATAGAATATTTATCTGCCATAAAAGGATTTTTTAAAAAGTTGTTCATTGTTAACTTAGATTAATTTATCTGTTACAGGAAGAAGAGTAAGACATTTATCATGTATATGTCATGTGATTTTGAAGCTTATGTTTTGAAGTGTAGAGAAAAGAGAATGACTGCAGAACAGCCAAAGTAGAAAACATTGCAAGATTAGGCAAGAAAATGATTGACAGTTTAAGTTATTAATTGTGCCATTCATGTCATCCCGAAATTGCAGTATATGTTAATGGAGACAAAATCTCTGAGAATTTCAAATTTAATTGATAAGTGAAGAAAGTAAATAAGGTAGACTCTCCTAAAAGTTTATTTTAAAAAATAACTTATTAAATTTAATGTGAATTAGTGTATTTACCAACTCTAAGACAATTCCATAACTTTACAACATGCAAAACAGTCCATTCTTTACCATGACTCTGATGGAACTCAAGAGCTTCATGGCAAGCTTCTCCCACACCAAACAGATTGGGGGACTGTGTCTTGGCCTAACCCTTCTGTTTGCATATGTTAGCTGCTTCTTGTGCTCTATTACCTGACCATTCTCTTTGCTTAGTACATTAATGCTTCTCAGTTTTTGGGACAGATCACAAAACTTACCCCCTCAATACAGCCCTGAATCACTAGTGTTTTAAACTTCATGCATGCTAAATTAATATTGGGAAAAAAAATTTGTTCTGTCAATTAATTTACATGTGAATTTATTTTTAATTTGTTTCTGATAGTTATCTTTAATTGTATATACTGTTGAATTTTATTCAGTGGGAGTACTAGGGTGATAAAATTAAGAATTAAAAAAATACTGTAGACAACCACAGCTAAGTACTCTAAACTATCAACGTCCCCCCCTTAAACTTATAACTGAGTAAAAATTTTAGAGCTAATGTATTGTATTTAAAAAAATAGTAATTTGACTCCAGGTTCACATTAAAATAGTTAATTTCTGAAACCTTTAATTTGTTTTGCACTTGAAGATAATGAGAAAAATATCATAGTTTATATTTAACTTCAATTACTTTTAAGACAAATTCCAAAAAAATTAAGTGATTTCTATTTATAGCCCTAAATCTGTTTTTTATTGGACAAGTGCAATTAATCTGCACCAAAACAATATTCTGTCATAAACCCATATTTGATAACAAAACAAATGATCACATGGAAATTAATTTTGCTTCCTTTTATCCATTATCTTTGAGAAAGAAAGAAAGGGGGAAAAAAACATGATGAAGACTAGATGTTCAAGTACACAGAGATATGAGTGCTATTCTGCTTTGAAAACTCACTAGTCTGAGTTGCAGTATTCAACATGAGTTCCTCCAATGCTATCATGTTTTAACTGCTATGTGCTGATGCTTGTGTGAGTCCTCAGTATTTGCTCCCTAAGTGTGCAAGTTTTATCACACTCTCTGTCCAGACAAAGACACTAAGTTTCAACTGCATGTGCTTGAATTTGAACTTGGGTCCAATTGACTTCTGACCTCACAATCTTAAACAATGTGCAAGACTGTCTATTTAAAGTCACACTATTAAAGAGACTTATCATTTGAAAATAATTTTAGTACATATGTTATAATTAAAGTGTAGTATATTCATTAAAAAAAACTTGAAAGTAGATATGTATAACTAGAAAGGGAAATTCTCTTCAATATCAATTTGTAATGGCATTAAGACTTTTTTGTCTGATTTCATGTTTCTTGTGGTACAATAGAACACAGAACAATACAGTTCATTTCTATCTCAGTTTTTCAATGTTAGAAAAGTTGATGATACTCAGAACTTATGTAGGGAAAAAGACATACTCATTAACATTATTTTTAATCTGGTACAACTATTCAGAGTGGCACTATGACATTGTATCATTTATCCAGTAATTTCAGCTTCCAACAATTTAATTAATAGAAACAACCAGAAAAAAGTGCAAGAACTAATGAGTAAATTTTCCACTTCATAAATTAATGTTCATTATTTATAACAAAATGCTTTTTTAAAAAAAGTAGAACTATGTATATATATAAATGATATACCCACAAAAATGTTACTGTACTTTTCATAGCTACTTGTCAGTGTGAGGATAATTAATAACCTCCTTAACAATAATGTAGCACAATAACACAAGGAGGGCTTTAATGAGCATGTGAATGATTAAGTCAATAATATCTCATATTAACCATAGTGTTTCAGTTGAGTCCAGCTTGAACAATGCCTCATTTGGATCCCTGGTGAGAATGAGGCCATCTGGAGGAGAGTAATTCTGGACCCTCACCTAAAATTTGAATAAAAGTGAGCAAGAAGAAAGAGAGAAAGTCATTTACTTCTAGGCAGAGGCACGGCCAGTTGAGCCCTGAGGGTGCTATTCAGGACATGGCAAACATGTTGGCTCTCCTGAAGTGTCCTGCAACAGTACAGCAGTGCAGAGCAATGTATCTGGAGACACATGCAAGAGCTCCTCACTTCCTTTATCTCACCATCAGTACTGACATTTCCTATTCCCTATTTCTCATGATATGAAGATAGTAAAATAATATTCTATTATGGGAATTAAGAGTTTACAGGCCTATGTTTATTAAACGAGATTGTATTAATCTGTCAAAATCATCTGTCATTTTTAAAAACTCACCAAGAGTTGCTAAAGCTAAGAGAGAAATTTCCTACTAATGATTTTAGAGAGCAGAACATATGAGGCAATACCTCTGTAGGTTGTATGAACGCAGGAGTGCGTGGTGGGCTGGTGGGGGCCATTCTCCTAATATTTTCATAGTCTGCCAGAGCAAGTTTGCTCTAATACTGCACCCTCAATGGCCATGATCCAGCTGTGCCATTAATTCCTTAATGCAGAATTCAAAGCTAGTTTTGTTTTGCAGGCTATGTACAGATCCAACAGAAAAGTAACTCTAAAGTATAGTTTGTGTTTTGTGTGGATTTCTTTGAGTCATTGAAATTTCAATCAACTTCTGGAAATGTCTAGGTTGATATAATATCTTCTTGTGCTATGCAATTTACATCTGGAATTCAAAATATCCTCCAATCTGAAGCAAAATCTTATGGCACCAGGTATTACAGGGTGAGTCTCACACTCAAATTTGGAGAAGTTTCATTTTATTTCTCAATACATGTTCATTGCATTCAATAGATAAATGTAATTGACAAGAGAAAAAGCAAAATAATTTCTCTATTAAAAAGAAAAAATTCTCTGGCTGGGCTATGACTCAGTGGCAGAGCACTTGCCTAGCATGTGTGAGGTACTGGGTTCAATACTTAGCACCACATAAAAATAAACAAATGAAAAGATGGCATTCTGTCAATCCACAAATACAAAAAAATACATTCTAAAATAAGTACATACAATGAAGAATTTATTGTTTCTGCCATATGACTGCATAATTTATATAAACAGTTACATTAGTAAATGTGTTGAGTACTAAGTGTTCAATAATAATCTAGAAAGCCAGATTCCCTATTTTACAGCATTTACATTCAGTGAAGCAATAAATAAGTAAATATGTATGAAAATTAATAGGCATGACATAAAGTTGTCATCAATATTATAGAATAAAAACAAAAGTGAGAGTGATTGAAGTTGTATATATGAACATGGGCCTGTTTGTGAGTGAGGTGGTAGAGTAGACTTCTCTGATCAGATGGCATTTTCATTGAAATGTAAATGGACAAAACATGAGAACATCTAGGGGAAGAAATTCCAAGGAAAAATATGAATAATGGTAGATGGTAAAGTAATAGTGGAAAATGGCCATATCAGCAAGAATTCTGAATTAGAACAATGCTCTTAGTGGGAAAGAAATGGCATGGTCTGATGAAATGATAGTTTCATTTCCCTGTGAAGGAGAGTTGGTTTGAAAGGAGGGTGAGAGGAATGAGAGAAAGCTAGGATTCAGTAGGCAGACACTGATGTTGTCCTGGAGTAGGGTATTTGCAATGGAGAGATGTGAAGTCCAAGAATAAAGAAGATATTTGAGGTAAAACCAACTGGAGTGACTGTTAATAAAAGACGAAATCAAAGAAAGCAATAAAAGAAGGAACCTGGTGTATATTATTAGAAGCTAAATTGCTAGCTTATTCAGGTGAGGAATGCAGGAAGAAAGCAAAATTAGAGGATAATAGAACACAGAGTGTCATAGAACTCACGTGGATGTCTGCAAATAGCTATTACAAGTACAAGGGCTGCTCTCTAAACACATGGCTTAGGAGAGAATAGGGTTAAGTCATAAAAAAAAACTTACATTAAAGGAGATATTCAAAATAAAAATAGCAAAACCCCCAAACAGTGAAAGACATTTTCATGTTTACATGACTTTGAATCTTCTGTTTAATATGTTCTAAGTATTTTTTGTGTTGCTCAGGATCAAACCCATGGCTTCCTACATGGCAGACAAGCACTTTACCACCAAGCTAGAATTCCAAAGTCCTTTGTTTAATATAAGATCTAGATTTTGCAGATGTGTTTAGATATAAGGTTCTTGGCTTACATTATAGGGGTGATAGACACTCATCAATAGCACTCTAAATTGTATATGTAATATTGAGGAGTTTTTTTGTTTGTTTGTTTTTGAGAAACAGGATGACACAAATGATCTACAATTTCTTCCATTAAAAGCAGGTGCACCTGTAGTTCACCACAGCAAGAACTACAGTAGAGAGCTACCAGACCTTGTAAGGGTCTACACACTTTAAGAGTTGCATTTAGGGAGGGAAAAAGAGGGAGAAGAGGAGTTGCACGGAAGATGGAAGGAGAACCTCATTGTTATACAGAATACATATATGATGTTGTGATGAGAATAAGAAAAATAAAAAAAATGTGTCACATTAGATTGGATAGAGAGAAAGGATGGGAGAGGAATGGAGGAGTAGGCGGGATAGGAAGGGCAGCAGAATAGAATAGACAATATGATTGATGTATGTACATTCCATGTATCTATTATATGTCAAAATGCATTCTGCTGTCATGTATGACTAAAAAAAAATAAAAATAAATTGTACAGTAATTATTAAAAAAAAAAGGAGTTGCATTTAGCCACTCTGTGATGTTTACTGGTCCCTGCCTAAGGAAGTGGCCATGCTGAAAGGAGAGTGCTCAGAGGTTAGCTTGCAGTTTCATCAAGTCCCTCCTAGGCCATTCAGAGGAAAGGAGCCATCTCTTTGGAAATTACTTGAAGGATGAAGGCAAGACGCCAACAGGTCTTCTCTCCTCAACCCAGTTAAACTTCATTCTTCCGCTGTCATCTTCACTTTTCTCTGCAATTTGTCCCAAGTAGATGGCCCCCATGCAGATTAGTTTTTTTCAGAAGTGTTTCATTTATCCTATTAATACCATATTCTCCAATTTAACCTCATGGAAATATACTTTTCTTCTGATAATTGAAAAAAATACTCAAACAGAATAGGCAAAAAAATTGTATTTGTTTTTTTCTATTCTCAGACTTTTCAAATAGTTTTGCATCAACTTCTCCTTTGAGTCCATGTGCCTCCAACATTTAATGAAATAACCCCACAGAGGATAAGCTGTCATATTTCATTTTGTATTATTAAAATGTATTTTTTCTACATCTGATAGTGGATACACTGCTCTTTATGATTAAAGAAATTTAGGCTGTAAATTAAAATTTCCAAGTTAGTGTTATCACATGAGTTTTTAGCAAATATTGGCAATTGTTAAACCAGGTATGATCAGAGCCAAAAGGAAGACCAGAGAGATTATATTATAGATAATTCATGATGCCAAAACATTTTTCCTTTTGTCTGTAATATCTCGTTGATTAAAAAGTAGGTACTTTTGTTTATGTTTAGTGATTGGACAGCTAATACATATTTTAATTGATTTTTAGGTAAAATTTTCAATTTAACTCTCAGTGGACATAGAACATTTATAATAATAACATTCATGGTGAAAGGGAAAGATAAACAAACTTCACAGAGTCATTCTTAGAGTCTTTAAATGGGAAAATTTATTTCAAAAGTAAAATAGTTAAAATATATGAGATTAAATATTATGCCTTTGCACAGGGATTGACATCAGTTCTATATATATGTAGATATGTATGTATAATATTTTTATTATTCATGACCAGATTGTGGGGACTCTGGTTAATTACCAATCCACATTGATAGAGCCCTTTTTTGTGTGTACATTGGCTCAATCTTTACTTGTCTTCAAGACAAATGTTATTGACTAGTTCCTGTGGTTGACTTAATAGAACAGGTAAAACTCCATTTATTTTCATTATGGTCTGGATTAATCATCCCATTTCATACCTAGAGCTATGTCAGAACAGATTTTCCAATTCATGATTTACACCTGATTTTTCACTATAATATGGGCTTGCAGATTGATAGAAAATAAAACAGAATTAATTGCATTTTGACAGGCTTTTAAAAACTCCATAGGACCTAGAACTAATTAAATAAAAACAATTGTATTATATAAATGTGTGCACAAAATATTAGGTATATCTTGTATACTAATTTGTATAATATTAGTTATATATCTTGATTACATGTTTTTTGCTTTAATGGCAATTTCTACTAAAGCAGATGAACTTTAAAGTTGCAGTAGTTTTTTAAAGTATGTAACAAGGCATAAATTACTGTTCCAGGTGCAGAAAGAAATACAAAGAAAATCAATATATAAGCATGTGTTTCTAATTGTGTAATGATGACAGCACAAGTTAGTAGAAATTTGAACCCAAATTATTTTGAATTTACAATATAGTAATGTGGCACATATTAAATATCTGTTTTCTCATCTAATGAATAATTAATATTAACTCTTGATCTACCTACACACAATGTTTTATGAAAATCATATAAAACATATTTTGAAGTGTATTTTGTGGTTTACAAATCATAATATTATTATTAATGTAATTCATCTCACCAAATACTAGTCCTGCTAAGACTTTCAAGAAAAGTGATTCTTGGTCAATTTTTTTTTTTGGAAATACATCACATAATATCTAATATCTATTATCATACTATATCTATTCCACTTAGAGTAGCATGTTACATATAAGCATTTAGAAATTTAAAAATTTTGTTTAAATTAGCATTCTCCAAAAATTGTAACTAAAGTCCTTTGTCATACAATACCTATTATCACTGCAGGAAATTATTATACCATGGAAAATCCTGAGGAAATTATACATTATGTAAATGTTAGTTGTGTCTTTATTATCTTAGTATAGTAGGAGTAATGATATAATTATACAAATAGCTGTAACACATAGACTCACAGCATAATAAAAACAGTGCAAATCTCATAGAAAGGGAGTCCTTAATTAGTGTTGTGAAAATCAAGTTAAGTGATCCTTCATAATATTTGATATAACCCATACAGAAGGTAAGAGTTAGAGGGTACCCAAAGCCCATTTCACTGTTTGTACATATACAATTACATAGGAACATGTAACATAACATATGTACATAGGTATACACATAAACACATACCACCACCAGAAACCACAAACTGCTATGCTAAAAAAATCACTAAATCAAAATGTAAAAGGCATATTAAAGAGGATAGAGTCCTGAAATGGGAATGCCTGTTAGGGAAGTTTGCATTATGCATTTGTGCATTGTGCATGTTGGTTTGACATCTAGAGGATCATGCACATCAGACATAAATATCATTGAGTCTGATTAATGAATCTTGTGTAATGTCTGTATTTTTGTTTCAAAATGGGTTGTGAGTCATACTCAGAATTATGAAACTAGGAGAAAATTCAGGTCAGTAGTGACACAGAATCTACTGAACTTTTTCTCACTTTGCTATGTATAATTTCATTAAGATATGCTTAAAATCAATAAAAATCAAATACATTCATTCTCACTTTAGAAATATAAAGGATAGAAAAAACAGAACTGTATTTATTAAAATATAATGGTGATATCAGACCTTTTTGGATCATCCATCCAATAGACATTCTTCTTGTTCCTTGTTAAGAGAATGCTAATTATGTTCAGAAAACCACATTTGTTAATGAATCTTGGGATTCAAAAAGGGGATCTCAGGTCCTTGAGCAAGGGAATGCATTTTAAATAATTTAGTTAGCCATGGAAGTTTAATTTCTCTTGCTACTTTTTTTATAAGAGGTAAGCATGCAATCAAGTTTTATCCAGTGATACATTAGAAGTATGATTCTGGCAGGGTTTTGGAAGAAAACATGGAAAATGGGGCACTAGTTCTGGTAGATATCTGTGTGTGTAAGCTGGTATGTGAATCTGCTGCTGCTGCTTTCTTGCAAAGGAAGAGAGAAACAGGCACCATGCTGTGGGGTAGAGAGGAGACACATGGGAAGAGTCCAGGCCCCAGTGATGGTTATTGAGGTGTTGAACTAAAAGTTAAAATATATGATTTTAACTCTGGGATTCTTGATCTCAGAAACCATAATTTGGTTTTATTTAAATATATTGTACTGGGATTCATTTTATTTACAAACCAAATTGTTCCAGCTGATGAAAGATTAGAGAATAAAAAATATCTATTGCTTTCCCAGAGGCATACACAATTCTTTCATTTCTCCATTATTCTTTATTTTTGTATTTTCAAAAATCTAAAACAACTAAATTTGAGATTACACTGGAAATATGTTCCCCAAAGAATAGGAAGTGAGAGCAGGCTGAACAGGGAAAGGAACCTTCAGCTTACCTTTCTTTTGTGACTCTAGCTCTTGCCTTCTGTGTATGTCAATCCATCATTAAGATACTGTTCTCTTGGGAAATTTTCCTGGACTTGTCTTCAAGGAGATGTATAAGCAAGTTTTACATGTAATATGGAACCACTTGAGCCTTCCACTTTCTTGAACAAAGAGATAAATGTAAGTGTAATCATAAGAGACATGGAGTGTAACTAAGTGTTCAAGTTTGAATGGTCTAAAGTCAGTTTTCCAAGGATTTTGTTTTGGCTCTTCAGTTTGCTACCTCTGTGGCTTTGGGCAAACCATTAAAGTTTTAATGCCCTAGTTTCTTTCTATAACATGTGAAAAAATAGTGTCTATGTATAGTATTAGTGCTTATAACATACTTGGTAGTATGTGTAATTAAATATACAACTTCAAAACTATGCATAATACTGCCCTTTACTTAGCTCATTCAAAAAGCCTAAATGTATTTCAAAAGATATATTTTTAAATCAATACATATTACACTCATAATACTATAGGAAGTAATTTCTTTCATAATCATGGAACAGTCACTCACTGATATTACATTGAAGCAACATCTTATAATAACAATGCTTAATAGCTATATAGTACATTTATTCTAAGTTCTAAGCACTTAGTGGACATTATCCAATTAATCATTACAGATCCCTGTGAAGTAGGTCAGAACTATTATCTCAGTGTTACTGATAACAATACTGATATAGAAAACCAGTGAGCTGCTTGCCAGTTCAAAATGACTTTTTCAACTTATAAGCAGGAATAGAAGCAAAGGCCTGGGTCCTTGTCAAGGATTGTATTAAGAGAAACATGCTAGTTTTTGAACTGCATATCCTTAAATTGTTTCCTTCCAAATAACATGTAAGTATACCTAAACTTAGCCATTAAAACAGGCAAGAATAATTGTTTATGGACTTCAGATAGCCCCTATTTTTAAGCATGTATCTACTAACCTTTTCATTTTAGACAATCATGAATTCTAACAAGTTAGAATTGCTAACAACTGCAGCTTAATTAAAATTTTAATTAACAGTAGCTACTGACAAAATGGGTAGAACAAGATAAATGTTAATTTTATAGTTCAATCAATTGAAGGTTAGAAAAAATTCTTACTATTAAGGTCATCATCATCATAAGTAATATGCCACCAGTTCTCAAATTCAATGAAGAAGGGGTTCTATTGCTAAAGGTTGGATTTTAGAATGTTAACACAGAATATTACTTTGGTATAGAAAAGTCAGTCTTCACTTGATCTGGGAAAAATGATGATTAGTAAAAAGTATTGAACTTGAAAAAAATTTAAAAATATATGTGTTGATTCACCATTTTAATTAATACCTAAGTTTGAATACTTAACCAAACTCTTCAAGCTCCACTGTATCATGTATTTATGGTTGTTGTTAGGGTGAAAAATGTTAAGGATTCAAGCTTTCCTAACAGAATTCAGCTCTTTACTAGTCAAATGTTAGTTAATAGAACATAACTAGTCAATTGAATTAGTCAAGGTATTCAGTTACCCTAAACTGATATGCCTAGACAGTAAGAACAACTTAAGTGTTCTGATCATATTATTACTTTTCATTTTGGAATATTTATTTTTTCTATGACCTATGTTCAAGAGAAGCAGCTTTGTGTGTGTGTGTGTGTGTGTGTGTGTGTGTGTGTGTATGTGTGACACTCAGGTTTCTGCCCTTATATTCCTCTTATGTTCCTGTATTTCTGCCACACATTTCACACTTTCAGGAATTTCTAGATGTCAGCTTTTGGAAAAGTAACTGGAAGTTGGCAATGGAAACCAAAAGTGTAGGGGGTTATTCCAATTAAGCATGTTTCAATAAAACATCCAGCAAAGAAATAGCAATCAATTGCACATTTTTAATCCTCTGCCTCTGGTATTGAAGCCTCAACATACCACATTCTAAATTTATGACATTAAATAAGTATATTTAGTTTCTTAGAACTTCAGTTTCCTCGTTTATATAACAAGTAACCCAGAAGGATAAATGTGTGACATAGAAGGAAATAATATAGTATGCATAAAATAATTAGCCATGTGCTTAGTCACTGATATGCATTCAACAAACAAGTCTTTCTTTCTTTTCCTTTCCCATTGCACTATATAATGTAGCCATAGATTCAGCCCTGAGAAATAATGCCTATCATGGGTATAATTAGACTTTAGAATGCTAGATGTATTTTTTTTTCTTTCAAGTGTGATTCTCTCACGATGTGGTTTGACTGTGAGGCTTGTCAAGGTCACTGTGTTAAGTAAGTCTATGTACTCTTGTACTCAGAAGTCTAACTGGGTTGCATAAGAGTTTGACTGAAGAGGCACTATGCAAATCAGATGCATGCTGTCATCATTATGGATAAGTCTGTTCATTTTTAGACTCTTAGGAGGTTTCTTGACTGTAAGGAAGAAATTTGGCTCAGTAAGTGGGTTAGTGTGATTGATATTTTACTATTCAAGAGAGCAAGAACAGGAATGAGTTAACCCTATAAAGTGTAAATTATCTTTCTCACTTTTCTCTCTCTCTCTCTCTCTCTCTCTCTCTCTCTGTGTGTGTGTGTGTGTGTGTGTGTGTGCATGTGTGTGTGTGTGTGAATATAAATCAAAAAGAGGAAAAATGAAGTGTGAATGTGTGTGTATATAAATAGAGGGAGATGCACAACACAAACATACAGCCAAGCACAAACACAGAGATAAAGACAAAGAGAGAAAGTGAGATTCAAAGAAATATATAACAGAAAGACAGAGAGAAAGAGAAAGGGAGACAGACATATAGGACTGGAGAGCAAAAACCATGTTGTGTCTGAAAAGTTGAATTAGACTTGAGAAATAGAAATAGGATGGACAAGGAAGCAGAAGGACAGATGAAAAAAGAGAAGATAAATACATTAAAAATAATAGTACTTTCTTCTCATGTGCTAGAATAAAAAGAATCCTTATTCTTCCTTAGTGAAGTGTGAATATTGTCATTGGGGAGGTCACCAGGGAAGATATGTGCAGCACAACAAGGACTGCTGTCTCGTTGTGGTATTTATTTGTGCAGTGTATTCCCTGTGTGCACATTATTTACCTTGATTATTCCTTGAAGGAATGTATTAGACTCTTTATTTTTATATACAACATATTTCAAACATTGAACCACATAACTCAAAATAGTACTTGAATCATGTTCAACACAAATAATATGTGTCCATATGTGAACACTGCAAGGAGACAGAGGATTAGAAGTTGAAAAGTAAAAACCAGGCAAACAAAAAACAAATTTTGCCTATTTTAATTTAATTTTAGGGCAATGAAAAAAAAAACAGAAGAAACATAAATATTAAATATTAATATGACTATAAACAGGTATCAATCTGCCTTTGTTAGACTGTAATCACTACACAGTCTGTTTTAAAATTAAATGCTTCTCTCCTTCAAGTGGCTTAACATGGCCAACTCCATCAGATTTCTGATGACAGCAGTATATATAAGCAATTACAACACAAGTAGTAGATAGCATATTAGAGTACTGAGCTGTGACTCTGGAATGGAATTCAGGAAATTGGAAAATATGAATGGGTTTGGTGCCCAGTTGTGTAATAAAGAGAGAAGAAATATGAAAAGAAGAACCACATAATTTTTGTGATTCTTTCAAAATTAATAAAAACCTACAAATGTACCTATTTCTTCATGCATATAAGCATATAGCACATTATCCTGCAAAGTTATGTCACTCCTAACCAGATCAAAGATACTATCAGTACAGAACCCAATAATTTTTTATAAAATAAGAAAAAAGACAAACTCTGATCATTCTCTGACAGTCCTCAGAATCCCCTTGGTACTGGAAAATCTTTTCATCCTCTTTTGTGTGTGGCAATTGTATATACTGGGAGGAAAATGAAGATTTTATAGGAACAATGGAAAATGTATGCATTCTAATGTCATTGCTTTGACAAGAGGTTGAGAAAAGGTGACTTAGGAAAGAAAGCATGATCTCACTCTTTTTAATTTAAAAAAAATGTTAAATTTTATTTTATTGTCTTGTTATTTATTTTATTAGTATCAGAGATTGAACTCTGGAGCAATAAACCACTGAGTCACATCCTCAGCCTATTTACTTTTTTTTTTCTAAAAATATTTTTAGTTTTAGATGGACACTGCCACAGCCCAGCTGACTGGGCAAACTAGCTGGATGGCGGCGGGGGGGTGGGGGGGTGAGAGGAACTTGTGTAGATTGATAAAGCAGGAGTGGGAGCCCTTTATTGTAGCACAGGAGGTGTATATATACATTCCACACAGCTTATCTTAATTAACATAAACTAGATACAGCAGTCAACCAATAAGGAATCTCCACACTTAATGGCTTGCTGGCCTTACTTCACAAACCACTCCCTCTGGCAAAATGTCAGGCGCCATCCTGACTTGTTTACAGACTCTAACATTTCTCTGGCAAAATAACAGGTCCCATCCTGACTTGTTTATGTACCTTAACATTTCCCCCTTTTGTTTAATTTAAATAAGGACCATAGTGTTTTTTACAGAAACACTATAAATAACCTGTTAGAAACAGAAAGGGAAGATACAAAATGCTACAATACCAAGCCAATTGATGGCTCCATGCAAGAAGCCCTTGGAAAAATTATACCAGCAATGACACCATTAGCAAAGATATCGAGTTATAATTTGTTGTAGATTAACGTACACAAGTTATTCATCACCCCCCCCCATTTATTTTGCTGCAGCCGGACTGCGGCAGATATTGCCATAATCTGACTATTTATTTCTCTTCAAAATTCATATGTTGAAACCAATCCTCTCCCCGAGGTGATGTAGGTCCTATTAGGAGATGATTAGGGAATTATGGTGAATACTTCATGAAAGGGATTACTACCATTATTTAAAAGCCTAAGGAAGGTCATCCTTATTTGTCCCTTTCACCATGGGGAAGCACAGCAATATTTAGGAATACAAGGAAGACAATATTTAGGAACCAGAAATTGTACCCTCAGTCGAACAAATCTTCCAGATCTCTTAGGAATAAATTTTGGTTGCTTACAAGCTACCTGGTTTGTGATGGGTTTTTATGGTAATGCAGAATAGGACAAACATTACAATCCATTTTGGTTGATTTGTGTAAGGTCATGCCTATTCCCATCCTCATTATCTGACAGACTCATTGACTTGATCTACCTCCTCCTGGTAAGAAGCATTCATATGTCTGCTCCATGTTCAAAAGACAAAGAGAACCAGTATTAGAACATAAGAATGTGTTACATTGAGACTTCTGGAAAATATCCAGTCAAGAAGATACCACAGGATCCATAGGAAAAAATATCTAACATATCGACCGTCGAGTGCTAATAATTAAATTTGATGTGTTTATGTTTTTCTTATGTAAAGAAAAAGAAAAGAAACAAAAGAACTTTCTGGTGAAAATTTTATTGCCAGATTGAACCTGTTGCCAATTTCAAGTGTTATGTGCCAAAAAATGGATAACTTACTGAAATGAAGAGTTGTTGAGTAATTGCTGAACTGTGTAGAACACATGCTTATGAAGCTGAGCTAGAAAAGAAGAGCAACATATATTAAAAAGACTTGTGAAGTTTTTCTAATTTTCATTGGCGGGTACATATTTTTTTCTTACCCTATTACTGTTTGTTGTCTCTAACAATATCTTAAGGAATCACAACACAAATACACACACACACATACATACACACATACACACTTTTTGCTCTTATTTTTTGGAAATTTACATTTGACTAACTTTTCTTTTCAGAAATTTGTAGCAATTTGTAAAATATTAAACAATTTAAGATATTTTAGGACAAACTTGGTTCTAGTGTTTATAGATATTTCTCATACAATTCATGTGTTTGACCCAATTAGATAAGTCATTTATTTACTAGGTAAAACTCAGATGAACTTTAGGTAGTTCTCAGCATTTACACATGTGAAATACAAACAAAAGGTAATAAAATAAAAATGATAATTAGTTACCAGCAATGATTATGTTAGACAGAAAGCTTCCAGACAAGAAATTTATCCAGGCCATGTAAATCATAAAAATGGATATAAATGAAAGTAGTATGGTTTCAGTTAATATGATTTAAGAAAAAATGTGGCAACATAAAAAAAAAAGATTTCCAAGAAAATTATATATAAGCCTGATTTTCTAATTTAAATAACCAGGTTTTTTCAGCACAAATGCATGTATTCATAGGCATGTACTCATTATCTTAGAAGATTTGATTAGAGAAATCTAGTAATTTTCAACTTGAAGATATTTGAATGATAGGTGATTGTATTTAATGAAGTTGAAAGCAGTATTTTTTTTTAAAATATTACCTTCTGTAGATCCCACTGTCAACATATCCTGTCTTGTCCTCTCCTGTGTCTTTGCTGTTGAGTGGTGTGCATTAATAAATTCTCTTTTAACTGATCTGTTACTAGGTCTTTCTTCTTCCTCTTCTTTTTCCCCTCAAATAAACCCCTGCTCTAAAATCTGCTCCAGGAAAACTATAGGTCTTTTAGGGAACCGGTGAATCAATGCAAGCAATATAACTCTACACAAACTTTTAAATAATGAAGTTTCATTTAATATTTCAAACTTTAAAATCATACCAGTAAAGCTATTATTGTCTGAAAATTTCATAACTGAGAGGAGACCATTATAAATGTTTTATTATTTTATATTACAATAGGACTTTATATAATAAAAAGAGTGACAAGCCCTAGTTTGTCAGCATGTCGTAAATCAGGGAGTTGTGGTAAAACCCAGATGAGCTTTAGGGTTACTGAAGCTCAGAATATGTGTGACTGATTGTGCTAATGTGCAGGGTTTTTTTGAACATGCATGGTGACCATAAAGAAAATAAGTGCATTCTGTAACAATAATATTGAACTAAGGCATGCAAATGATAAAGTTGTAAGGCATGCCACTAAATACAGTGAACCAGACAGTAGAATTTCATTCTAAATAAAGTTTGAAAGAATACCCATTCAGCTATTTGTTTGCTCCTGTGGGTAATTAGTCTTCAGTATGCGATAGCAAGGTCTTCATGAATGGATAATCCAATAAAATGCAGCTATGTTACTCCAACCACAGAATGGTTTTCTGGAGAGAAACAGAAAATGTTCATGTGTCACTTAATAAGACATCTGACTAATAATAAGTGCTCAATAAACATCATCTGTTTTTATTATATGCAAAAGCAATGAAGTAAGTATGAACATAAAAAGTGGTAGTGTCGTTTTTCCTTTCCAAATGGGGCCAATGTCTAGTCCCATTCCAGAATATTTTTGCAAGATTATATGATCTACTTCCATCAACCATAATTTAGGCAACCTTAAACACTGAGGGTTATTTGTACATGACTTTAGTTGTTCTAATTAGACATGATTATGTAGGAGCCAAAATAATGTTTTCTAAAGGATATCCATCCTACATTTTAAAGGGGAAAACTATAAAATGAATATACAAATACGATTTTAAACTTGAATTGTCCGTATGTTTTATATATCAGATCTCATACATGGTGTATAAATATGAGAGTGAACTGTAATAATACATTTCATTTATATCTAAACTGTAGTTTTTATGAATACTGGAAAATTTATATATCTGAATCTAGGCAAAACCTTATCCTGAAATGAAAATACTGATGTAAAGTGGATTTCAGACACCATCCCAGAATTTATTTTGAAAGATATCCACACTGAACTATCGGTTAAATTCAAGTAAGCATACTTAAGCCCTAACTATTTAGTCACTGCTATTGCACTTTATTTTTAATTCAAAATATTTCAGTTTTGCCTATGTGCTTTTTATTTATTATTAACTGTGCTTATTGCATTGCTATGAATTAATAGCATATCATGATATAAATATATATTTGATGTTTAGACTTGTCAAGTTTAAAGGACAGAATAAAATCAGGAGAATATATATATATATATATATATATATATATATATATATATATATATATATATATATAGTTTTGTTTTGTTTTGTTGTTTTATGAGAGATAAACCAAGTATCTTTCTCTTTTGTATATTCGTTGGCAAATAATTTGTGAATCCATCTTGGGATGATATTTCTCCAATGACCTTGATGGGACATTTCAATTTTAGTTGGTGAATGAAACTTCAAATGTGCATCAGTATATGACACTTCCATTTTCTAGTTTATGTGGAGATCTGAGGAGCTATGAGAAAATATTATCATTTTGTGACATTCTTGCACTTTAGGAACACCTACAAAATTACTCTTCGAAAGCTGAGACTTACATAATGAGCTCCTCTTTATGACCAGGTTCAATCTTCCTTCCTCCTGGAACAGGTAAAGGAAAAAGAGAAATTTCTCAAGATGCAAATTATGTGGACTCTCATGACCCAGGTGAACTAGATCTTACAAAGTGCCTGTCAGGGAGATGTAAATTTCTCAGAAACTGCAAGATCACTCGGACTCATAGGAAGCTATTGATTTTCCTGTAGCGTCTTCAATACAAAAATGAAAGACTTAGCAAGTTTCTTGATATAGCTGTTTTCTGATTTTTCTTTGGTAAAATCATGTCTTTTTTTTAACCTATTAATACTATAGTTTATGTAACAGAGACATATTGGAAAATGCATGCTTTCTTTCCTCTATTTAAAAAAGAAAGTGAGTGGAGATGATATAAAAAGCTATTCAGTAGTCACACTGGAGAAAATTCCAACATCCTAGCATCACCATCTATACTTTAATCAATACACATTAACACAGGCTGCATTCTGCATATGTAAAAACACGCTTGCCATCTCAGTGAAAAATGGCAAGCAATTAAAGTGTCAAGAAGTTTAAGGAGACAATATGAGAGTAAGTGCAGATAAAATTTGATTTTAAAACTTCTCTGTTCTCCCACACTCATTGCAGTATTCTATTTTAATGATTGAAAATTTTAAAACTTTTACAACCCCAGAAAGCTACTTGGTATCTTATATAAAAGCTATGTGCTTTACAATCACCTTCATTCATTAAATAAATTAAATGTTGCATGTGGTTTTTAAAAACTGTTTTTTTCAGTGATTGATAGATTTTATTAATTTTTCATCCTTAAGCATATGTTGATGGGATTCCATAATGTAAAGTATTAATGTGAGGGCTCTCTAAAATTTACCTTAGCATTTTTTCATTAAGTTAAGCCTCATAGGCAATTATAGTTTGTTATTAAAAATGATGCCTTCAAAATTGTATTTGAAAAGGTTTTTTAATTCTCTTGTCATTTTTTTTCACTTAGGTGAAAATTAAGTGCACATTTTTGTCATTAGTTGGGCTTTGAAGCTAACTTGTATGACTGCATTCTCTGAGGAAGCTCAAGTTGTATTGTAACAAAGAGGTAGCACATTTGTCTACTGAACATGACTAGAAACTGACTTCTCATGAGACATGGAGGACAAAGAACGTGCTCATGCACAATTCTCAAACAATTCCACATAGTCTATGCTTTCATCATTCTTAGTGAATGCACAAATATAAACAGGGATAGAATATTTAATGTTACTGCTCGCACTTTCTCTCTCTCTCTCTCTCTCTCTCTCTCTCTCTCTTTTTATTGTCAGTAAGTAAACATGCAAACCTGCATGACTCTACCTCAGGAAGCCCCAAAGGGTACATTGTGCAGGGACTTAGCCATGCACATCAAGTGCTACGGAAGCAGAGTAATAAGACCCTGACATGCTACTGGCTGACACATAGGTTTTATTAGATTAAAAGCTCTGAATGCCCATGAGGCAGAATAAGACATTGCATATTCTCTGCTTCTAAAAGGTATGGAATTATTCGAGCACATAAAACACATGCACACATTTCATGTCTGTAAATCTTTTTAAAATGATCACTGCTTTGCTTCCTCCTATTGTTTAGGAGGATATTTCCTTAAGCATAATAATAATGTGATACAATATTTCCCACTAAATATTTTTGTCCTTGCTTCTATAAAATAATTCACTTTATTTTAAAGAGATTTTAAGTACTTGAAACCATATTATGCTCAATGAACTGTTCCAAAACCCAAAGCCTGTACAGAATAAACCATTAAAATAAAGTTATAATTTGCTTTGCTGAAATATAGAATATTCTTAATTATTATTCTTTTATCCAATGTTACAGTTAAATGACACCATGATTAGAAGATTCTTATATCAGCTCAAAACACTGAATTTCTAACTATATGCTTTCTTCAATCAAATGAAAATTCCACTTTTTGCTTATGCTATTGAGTGTCTCCAGTTATATACAGGCTTTACTTAAGTGTTCATATACATTAGCCCTCAAGCTTTCCCTCAGCTCTTGTAAATACTCTGGGTAATTATGCCATTGTGCCCCTGTCATAGCTTTCATACCATGATTTGGTCATGTGACATGGTACAGTTGATCTTAGAAAAGGTCATCATTTGATCATATGAGACTTTATAAAAGTGAAGTTTTCTCTCATTGGAAGCAGAAGGGCAGCCAGAGAGATTCGAGTTGTGATAGGAATTCAATCAAGGAAGGTATCTTATTGCTGTGATGGAGGCACAGCATGAGGCAGCCTCCTACATCTGTGATGAATCACAAATGACTATGGAAAGAAAACAGGGACTTCAGTCCAGCAACCAGAAAAGAAATGTGCACTGGCCATCTGAGAAGAGTCAGAAGTAGACCTTTCCTAAATCAGGACTCAATAGGAGAATACAATTGGATATTATTTTGATCTGAGTCACATGAGGTCTTAGTTAAAATGTCAGACTCCTTCCTGACCAAGAGAAATGGTATAATAATAAATTTGCTTTAAGTACCTACATTCTTGAGAATGCTTTATAAAAAAAATGACAAAAAATGCAATGCCTTGTGAACTAAGGAAGTTCAGAAGGAGATCCTGCTGCTTTAGTTTTGTAAACCATTTTAAATTTATTTTTGTTTATTTATTTTCTAAATGTTGGCTCAGGCTGAGTTTCTCCAGCTTAATTCAGGCATAATTCACAAAAATAGAGTACATTTATGATGTAAAATGCAATCTTTTGATGTACGTATACATTGTGAAATAATTATCATACTCAAGCATTTCCATAACCTCATATCTATTTACTTATTTTGCTTATTAGAACATTTCAAATTTACTCTCTAAGCAAATTTGAAGTATAAAATACAGTATATTTACTAGAATCGCCATGTTGTACATTAATTCTCCAGAAATGTTCATTCTGTGTATTTGAAACTTTGCACCCTTTGTCTATCATCTCCCTATTTTCCTTGGAAATGACTACCCTACTCTTTGTTTCTATAAAATTTATTGCTTTTAGTTTCCTTATTTAAGAAAATAAATAATTTGTCTTCTATGCTTGAATTATTTCACTTTGCATATTTTTCTGAAGAGTTTCATAAATGAAGTTAATTTTCTTCCTTTTCCAAGTTTCTCTCTCTCTATTTCTCTCTCTTTCTCTCTTTCTGTGTGTATCACATTATATATATATATATATATATATATATATATATATATATATATATATATATATATTTGATGGACACAAATAGATTCTATATCTTCATTAATGAATAATATTGCAGTACATTTTCCAATTAAAAATATTCATTAGCATAGGTTAAGTACTTATCATGTTTATTAAAGTAAGTTCTTATTTATATATATTTTCTCATTTGTTCTTTATACATATATTGTAATATTATATTACTCTTACTCCTACTGAACTTGGAGAAACTGAAGGCTAAAGACTTTTGAATAATCCCCTTTAGGTAAAAATGGTAACTAAATGTCAAATTCAGAATATAAAACCAAAAAGTCTCCCCTCAGGGTTTCATACAACCTCAGAGCTCAGGGAATCTGATTACATGCTCTAATAGGAAAACAAGTAATGTGGTGAAGATCCCAGCTTCTCCAAGAGAAATTTTTGAGAAATTCAACATTGCAAGTGCAACACCAGACCCAAATTAGCTGCTGCATTTTATCAATAACTTGAGGGGATTTGTCTGCATATTAGTTTTTTAAATTTGTGAAGGCATTTGGTACAGTAAGAGTAGCAAACACTGTTGAAAGAGCTACTATATCCAAGTGAATTAAATTACCACTTTTAAAGAAAAATCTACATTCATATGTTGATAGCAGTATTACCCTCAACAGCTAAGATGTAGAAACAACTAATGTGTTTGTCAATGGATGGATGGATGGTTAGATGGATAAGAAATTATGGTATAGATGTGCAATGGAATATCATTCAGCCTTAGAAAAGGAGATCCTGCCATTTGTAATAACATGGATGAATTTAGATGACATTATGCTAAATTAAATAAGACAGAAACAAAAGAAAAAATACTGCATGGTATCATTTATATACAGAATCTAGCAAAATTTGAGCCAGGTGCAAGTGGCACATGTCTGTTATCCCAGTGACTTGGAAGAATTGCAAGTTTGAGACCAACCTCATCAATTTATCCAGGCTGTAAGCAACTTACTGAGATCCTGTCTTTAAAAAAACAAAAAAATTACAAATGGGTCTGGATGTAGTCAGTGGAAAACACTCTTGGGTTCAATTCCAAGTACCAAAATAAATGAGAAAAAGTTTTAATACATAGTCATTGTCCTAAGAATTTTTTTTTAAAAGTTGAATAAAAATCTGTAATTTCTCAGTAGCCAAATAAGTGTACACCAGCATTTTGATGATTTCATAGGTTTATAAAACAGAGACATGATACTAATTTAAAACCTAATTATGCTATAATGTCTAACACATAATCTGCCATGTAATAATTCATAAATTATAGCTATCTTTTTTTAATGATGAAAGTAAACAAAATTGGGTGATACTAAGAACTTCTTAGGAATTTCATCTCTATGAAGTTTGCCTGGCTTTGTAGATCACATTTCTACCTTGGTGATCCAGCATCATAATAGTGTTGTGAGGCCAGATGAGACTTATAGAATGGGATACAATAGGCTTGCCAGCTCCACAGCCCCATAAGCTAACCTCCAACTATTGAAAATACCAAGTTGTATTTAGCTCTGTGATTTCCTTTCTTCCAAGGATAGCAAAACACTGATAAGATGGAATCATTTTTCCAGATATGTGGGAGCAGTCTTTGCCACTCCCAAAACCTTCCTTGTGCCATCACTGTCTGTTCACAAAGTTGAGATTATCAGATCTGATTGTATGTGAAGAGGACATATGTCATATTTCAAATCTTTTTTTGTGAGTAAAATAAAAAATAAAATCCTAGTAATTAAATATACTGACAGAAATTGTTTTCAATCACATTTCTTTAAAAAATCATTTTCTGTTTCTTTAAATAAACTGAGTTATACCTTCTATGCATATTTAATTTTCACTCTTAGAATTGCTTCTGAGGGAAAAATTACTTCTAAAATAATTTTCTCTGCAATTAGGTAAATGAGGACCCTATAGGCCTAAAATGCTCTTAAATTGGGAATTACTTATTTTGCTACTTAGAGACCAAGATAATTGGCAGTGGAAAAATTTCTGGCAAAACAAAAGGATGACCTTTTTCTGATTTAATCTCTGAAGAAAGGATTTTAGTCTGGTACAAACACTGATAAGATCTTTATCTACAACTCACAAGATGTTTTCTGAACTATGTATGGTGCTTTCCTTTATAAAGATAAATCCTATCATAAGTCTGTGATGTGATAAGCTGCTATTTCTCAAAGTGAATTTATTGACTTATTAAGGCCTCTTACTTAATTCTTATTAAGCATTTTTTTGTAATTCCAGGATTCAACATTTATTTATTCTAATTTCTTCATCAGTTCAGAGGCAGTAACAATGAAATGCAAATAAACACAGTTTGAGAATCAGGTTATACATATTTGATTACTGAATCTACAACTTAAGAGTTTTGTGTGCTTGAGTATATTTGACTTCTCTGTGCCTTGTTTTCCATATGAGTAAATAGGTGTGTATGCACTTATATGTAGGTATAAATATTTATATAAGACATTGACACCAGTAAGGGCATAATACATATTAAGATTTTATGTAAGGGTCTAAAATCTTATTTCCTTACTTTAAAACTATTTTATCCTCTAAATAAAAACAGGGACCACCTTGTATAGTTGTGCTGTGTGTAGACTGCACAATGCTACCTTGCAGAATTTTTCTTAGAGGCTAAAACTCTATCTTCACTTCCATTGATCTGCTAATGCTCACAGGCTTGAGAATTCTCAGAGCCAGTTAGCCCTTCTGATGTGTCCAACTAAAGAAGTACATTTTTTTGCTAGTCAAGGTACTAGTAAAGTCTACCAATTAAAAGACCAATAACGTTCTGCTTTGTGTGTCCCAATGCTTATAATTAAATTTTGCTCTATATAATGAATAGGAAATACTGATATAATTTATCTTGGACATTCCAAATGTAGTAAAGATTTCATTTTTTTTAAGTTCCTATAAAGCATAATTTTTTCTTACGACTAAATGCTGAATATAGGTATCACAGACATGCTTCTCTCTCTTCTCTGTCTCTGTCTCTCTCTCCATGTGTGTGTGTGTGTGTGTGTGTGTGTGTGTGTGTAAATTATTATTGGTATACATACTATAGTTACTTACAGTTATTGAGTATTGAATGCATACAAGAGTAGGATGGCTATTCATAAAGTTATTGCATTATGTACTTGTCTTTAAAGGGCTTCTGTTTTATTTAGTAGGCAAGAAAAGTAAATAGAAACTAGTAGAACAAAGGAATATTAAATATGTGTAAATATTAACTAACTTTGTAGATAATTTGGTAATTATCAGATTAAAAGTGATAACAGATAAGGAGGCTATGCATATCACAAAAGAGTGGGAGAGCAGAAACAAAAATTACTCAAATAGAATATTCATACTTGAGTAGACAAAGACAGAGTTAGAGGTATTTCCAAGATTTAAAGACAAGTATCAGTAGTACCATGTGCTAATGTGGGCAAATTTGTGATTGAGTGAATCTAAATGTAATGTTTTTTGAGCAAATTACTTCATAAATTAAATATTCTAGGGCTGGGGATGTGGCTCAAGTGGTGGCGCGCTCGCCTGGCATGTGTGCGGCCCAGGTTCCATCCTCTGCACCACATACAAACAAAGATGTTGTGTCCACCAATAACTAAAAAATAAATATTAAAATTCTCTCTCTCTCTATCTCTCTCTCTCTCTCTCTCTCTCTCTCTCTCTCTCTCTCCCCCCCCTCTCTCTTAAAAAAATTAAATATTCTAAATACAAATCAAGGACTTTCTATTTATTAACAGTCTGAAGTCTATTGAGATTCTGGATTATCAAATCATACATGTAATAGTTACAAAGGCTCTAATAGGGCTCAGGAGGAGTAGCTTTCTTGTGGTTCCAGAGGCAGGAGGAACACAGTAGGACTAAGCAGGGAAGGCATTATTTATTTTGGATTGTCGGAGTCATTATGTAGTATTAAAGATTTTCTCCTTCAAATTCTTGCCAAGAATGGCTTCAAATTGGGTCTAAAAAACATACAGAACAATGCAATTGGAATGGATGTGGAGAAGGAGGGTGGTGGAATCCACACCATGCAGACCTGTAGCAGGGAGGTAGCACTAAGAAGGGCCATATGCTATGGAACTCAAGCTCTGCAGCTGAGCCCATGTTTTGGAGTTAGATGTTTCAGTAGGTCAAGTTCAAAAGAAGTGTTCACCTTCCAATCCCTATAACACTCAGAAAGTGGATTTATCTAGAAATAGGGTCTTTGATGGAGTCATCTTGATGAGTTCCCACTGGAAGAGATGGTTTCTAAAGTCAATGGTTCATGCTCTTATGAAAGAAAGGAAAGGCAGAATAGATTATAGAGTCCCAGAGGACACACAGGAGTAAGAAAGCCACACTACTGACAATTAATAAAGGGTGTGGCTAACCAAGGCACACCCATAGCTGGCGGTCACCCACAGCTAAGTTCATGCTATTACCCACAGCCAAGAAACATGCATGACTCAGACCTTCCCTATCTATGAGCCTCCAGAAAGACACTCCACTGACTCCTTGATCCTGGGCTTCTCGCCTCTGTACATGGAAAGTAAATTTATGTTCAAATGCCAGTTTGTGGTCTTTTTCCATGACAAACCTCAGAAACTGATAGAGGCACATTTAAAGGCATTCCTGTCTCTACTGCATGGTATTGGCCAATTTACTTCTCACTTCTCCAAATCTTCATTGGCAATGTAATAAACTGAAAAAATAAACTTAAATCCATGATAATTTCAGGGGGAAATATGGACAAGGACCACATTCAATCCACAACTGAAAAGACTATGAAAATAAAGTGAGACAACAGAAGTAAGGTACTTGGAGCAATTTCTGAAATGCAGCAAATGCTTAATAGATGGTAACTTCCAGCTATAGAGGTGGCAGCAGGAACAAGTATACAAGGCTCATACATAGACATTTGGCATAAGGAAGTATAAGCAAGCATCAGAATTCTGGTGACAAGAATGAGTTTTTAAGTACTTAATAGCATGTAAATGGCAATGAGGAAAGGAACATGGTATATAGAGATATTCCTGAAGTAACTTGTCGCAACATCAGGTAGGAGCACACACACACACACATAGACACACACAAAAAAAAAACAGAGCAAAATAGCATGGTTTATGCACTTAAGTTCAGAAATGAAGGGTGTGTGTGAGTAAGCATGGAAGTCCAGAACCAGCTGCCTCTGATGTTGTACCTAGCTAACCTGCCATGGCCAGATGGGTCTGATGGATGGTATTTTCCAAAAACATCACTTGTGGTCTGAGGATGTAGCTTAGTCGTAGAGCCTTTGCCTTGTATGCACAAAGCCCTGGGTTCAATCTGCAGCACTTAAAAACAAAAATGACCTGCTATTAATAAACTATGTCAGTTACTGATAATTAATATTTTATTTTTTTAATTTCAATTCTCTTGTGTTCCTGAGAAGACAGTTGTGGCTTAAAAGTTTAAGGTTTAATAGTTTAATTTTAATGTTGGGGAGCAAGTCAAGAAAAGAACGAACAGTACAACTAAAAGAGAATCTGAAAGTATTTATTACAAATTAAGTGAAAGCTTAGTGACAAATGCCTCACTGTCCCTTGGAATGAAACATCAAATAGTAATCATTCCTTAAGTGGCATTAGTTCCTTAAGAAAATGGCACTGGATAGGCTGAAAGGACTTTTAAGTAAGTAAAATAAGTGACAGACTAGGAATAAAAAGCAAAAAAAGAGTAGGATGCTAAGATTTCACTTAATGGTAACAATAAATAAATTTCAGAAAAGCTAAGAACAGATGTACAATTTAAGTTTCCATAAGAACACATTTAATTAATATCACAAAGATGTAACTTTAAATACATTTATGATAAATATCTATTTGCAATAAACATCTTTTCTGGAACTTTCTGAAGGTTATAGCTAAGCTGTCCTCTATTTCTTACAGTCTTGGCTAGTTTTTGTGGATGTGGAAATAGATAATTCACAGCTTTCTGGTAGACTATTTCTTTAATATGATACAAAGTAAAGTTGAGATAACCTTTCAAGGAGAAACTATCACAGCACTGTGATAAAAAAAACACCTGTTGTATCAAGATTGATATGTAACTATTTTTCTCCATATATCTTAAGAAATATAGAAGTAATGATTTTTTTTGCCTTTTCAATATATCAAATTTTAAATTAATGAAAACATATTTTATTACAAAGTCAAAACCAAATAAGAGTCCTACACATGATTAGTTCCTAGTTACAAGTATCTGGTACACTTAATATATTTGGTAGCCAAAGATCTATAATTATAGGGAAATAAATAACAAAATGGAACGGGGCCATGGAACACAGACATAAGAACATTTAGATTACCAAATTATTGTTTGTATCTCTTCTGTCTTTAAATTATAGAAAATATTTCCTAATTTCTATTAAAAACCTTTTTAAGCCTTTCATTGTACCTGTTGTAAAAGTATATGAAAAATTGAAAATATAATACTGATTGACATAAAGAATATCATAGTAATAACTACAGGAAAAAAATGCTTTTATGGTTCTCTCAGTAGATCAACATTTTAAGGACATGTTAGAGCAGCTTCTCTTTGACTGCTTCATGTAATGTTCTTCAGATGTATTTTATCTAACTTAATGCATTGTTTAAAATTTAGATTTAACACAAGTGGGAGAATTCTTATCATTGTGGCCACAAAAAGTATTTAAAAGTTGTTATGAACTGTCACATATTTCATTAAGTACTGTTGATCAGAATTCTTGAGTTATAAATACAGCTTGGTTTGCAGGTTATTGCAATCAAGAGCTTATAATCACTATATTCATAGTTAGGTAATATGTTTACTGCATAACCTAGGTACATTGCCATGCTTGAAAGTGTATAAATTCTATGAATTAGTTTTGTATGAGAGAAAGAATCAGCAATCACTGTGCATCTTTTGCAAGGCACTGAACTTGAATATATTCAGAATGAATTTCTGAGCTATGTTATGGTTAACAAATATCCATATTCTCAAATTTTAGATCTCTTTTTTCAGAACAATCATTCATTCCTTTATTAATGCATTGTCTCACTATGTTAGTATGTTAGTGTATATATATATATATATATATATATATATATATATGTATGTACACACAGATATATGTGCACATATGTATATGTATATGTCTATTTTATTTTAATGAAAATTTTATTTAATTTGTCCCTAAGTGTGAATGCCTTCAAACTACATTGATTCAACAAGTGCTTTCTGCTAGTCTATACCATTTTCAAAGAAAATACTTTGTAGTCCCATGTATGTTTTGCCATTTCCCACAATTGGACTTCTTCCCTTCTATTTATTCCAATTTTTGTTTAAATGAAATAAGAGATGAATATGCAGGTATTCTTGTTCTTTGGAACATATATAGATGGAACAGTAACCCATAGCAAAATATCATGGACAAGAACATCACACTGGCAAAAACTGATTTGAAGTTTAAGTTGTTAGGAGTCAATGTGAATTTGTCTAGTACCAGAAAGGATCCAGGTGGCAACTTCTCTTGCCATCACTTTCACAGTACTTCAGTAAATAGTTAATAACCTCTTACTTCAAGAACAAGCTGACAAATGCAATGGAAAGAACAGAGATCTCATAAGAAGGGGGTTGGTCCCATATCCCTACACAACTAGTTGTATAGCCATAAAAACCTTAAAAATTTAAGGTCATATAGTATATGTAAAAATACAAATGTACACAATTAATTTTACATAATTGTTTATGATTTTATTAATTAAAAACGGCAGTGGACATTTTCTCACAAAATATAATTTTCTTGATATGGGTTTACAACAACCCTGATTGATGTCACCTTTTTTCCAGAATCCTCTATCTTTTATGACAGGTAATTTAAATGCTGAGAGTTTTGACATCTTACTTTGTAAAATAGCAAAGGAAGCTGCTACATCAACTCTAGGATGCTTTCCCTCTTTTGATAATATAAACATAGTCTCTCAAGGTGGAAATACAGCTAAACTCTATAAAATTATAATAATCTGGTTTAATTTGAAAACTATATAATATATAATACATATAGTTCAATAAAATAATAATGAAACATTACCAAAAAATATATATATATTCATGGAACACAAAAATATTTTCTATTAACTATTGATCATGCCTGTGTAATACAAGATTTAAAATTGTTTCCATTTGAATTAGAATAAGAAATAATTGTCTGTTTTTAATTTTATGTTCCAGATAGAAAAATAAAAAAGTTCCAAAATTTCAGCTTCAAATGTGGAAAGATTGCCTTTCCTTGAATTGAAAGATAGAAGGATCATAATCACAAAACAGGACAATCAAGAGGGAAGGGTGAAAGAAAGTCAGAGAGGGATAGAAGAAAGAGAGAAGAGAGGGCTGGGGATGTGGCTCAAGCAGTAGTGCGCTTGCCTGGCATTCGCGCGGTGCTGGGTTAGATCCTCAGCACCACATACAAATAAAGATGTTATGTCCACCGAAAACTAAAAAAAAAAAAAAAAAAAAAAAAAAAAGGATTAAAAAAATTCTCTCTCTTTCTCTCTGTCTCTCTCTCTTTAAAAAAAAGAGAGAAGAGAAAGTGTGATAGTAAATATTGATGAAAAGCTATGTAAAGCTGGGTCTGTAGCTCAGTGGCAGAGAGCTTGCCTAATATGTGTGAAGCACTTGTTTGGTTGCTTAGCACCACATAAAAATAAACAAATAAAATAAAGGTATGCATTCCATCTACAACTACAATTTTATATATAAAAATAAAAAGCTATGTAGAAACAAAAAGCAAGAGAAATAAGTGGCAGAGTTTCACTTAAGAGTCCAAACAGACAGATTAAGTAGTTGAGAAAGGGTTTCCCTGGCTGAAGGAAGATATCCCAAAGTCTTGCTGTGAGAAGGGATGAGTTTGAACTGTTAAAGCAAAAGGGAGAGGGTCAGCAACTGGGGAGTGCCAGCCAAAGGAGAAAGTAACTCAGTTCAGACACAAGTATGAGCTGATCACAATGAAGTCACAATAAAGATCTGTATTTTTTTTCAGTGTGTGATAGGTTGTCAATGGATAATGGTAAGCAGGAGAGGATATAACCTGATTTACCTTTTAAAATAATTACTGGGTGCAGCAGGAAGAAATAATTATAAGGAGCAAAGCAGAAGATACTTTAAAAGACCACTGTAGAAATCCAGGTGGGAGAGATGGTGGCAGCTGGCCTTAAAGGTAGAATGTCAGGTGGGCTGAGTGGTCATATATGTCTTTGAGAAAAGTCAGCAGAGTTTGCAGATGGGTGCTTTATTGGATTAGGAATAATATTTTAATAATATTTTATTATTCCTAATAATAAAATTTTAATAAATTTTAAAAATATATAGAAAAAAATCTCATAATTCTTTAAAAGCTTTTGGGAATAAGTTAGAATAAAGAGGCAAAATGATAATGAAGGAGAAAGTGGATAATTGAAGAAGAAATGAAAACCTTGTATTCCTGTATCACTTTTGAAACTTAATGGATATTATATGAGAAAATAACCTTTTTAAATTATTAATATATTAGTTTTTAAAACTTATTCTCCCAAGGATCTAGATAAAATGTTAAATTCTACATATAAAAAAATATGTTTAAGATTATCCTTCTGGAAATGATCCCCATTCTATCTGGAATGTGCATTTTTTACCAAGACGTTCTTTCCCTTAAGAGAGTCCACACTGCATTCCCCCTTGAATGTGTATCTGCTTTCCTAAGTAAATCTCCATCTCTGAAAAAAATCTGTTTACTTAAATTAATTTCAAAAATATTTCAAAAATGAAATAATTTATATTAAAAATCAATCATTCATTGATCAATGTGTTCAAATGGTTGAAAATAGCTCAGAATCAACTCTCACTTCACATAAGATTGAGGTACTGTTTTGGATGTCAATATGTTAAAAAGGGATATATTTTTAGAAAGGAATTTAAAATCTTGTGTGTTTGCACTGTCAAATGATTTCATATCCCTACTGTCAAGTAAATATAATTCAATTTAAATGACATTTAAGATATTTATCTACATTTGCCATAAAAAGTACCTGATACTTATTCCTAAATTTATATATCTAACTATGAATATTTGATTTTGGTTGTGTTGCAATCAAAACTTGGCATAAGACTATGCCAAAATTTTTATCTTATCACAAGGTGAAAAATTGGGAAGAAATGTTTATATAATTCTCATTAAACTAAATGTCATTACCAAGAAGATGTTTCTTTGCAAATAAAACACACTTCACTTTTCCAGCCCAATTTTCTACTTTACCTTTAGAGAAAAATATATTTGTGTTTATGTATTTGGTGGTGCCTGGGATTGAACCCAGGACCTCACATACACCTGGCAGATGGCCTACTATTGAGTAATGCCTCCAGCCTATGTTATAAAATCTTAGTTGATTTTTTTATCATAGTACATTTACCATGATGGAAACAATAATCAAAAGAGTTTCTTCCTGTGCATCTTCATTGTGTCTATATGGAAAATTGAAGCTAATGCTGCTGTAACTAATAATATACTATTTCAAATTGTTATAATCTGGCAGTGATATAAAGCAATGTCCTTTTTCAAGTAGTAATTGGATGAAATTAAAATTAACTAACATCTACTTATTTTTAGAGATATATTAAATATATTAGATTAAACATAGATATGATTTTTCAAGATTTATTCTTTTTTTACAGAATAGAAATTAATTATATTTCTGAACTACACATTGGAAGGTTTTTGAAAAAAGAACATTTTATATTTCTAGAGAAAATAATTTATTATTTTCTAAAATTTATACTTAATAGAGTAGTAAAAGGACTGACTTTCATAGACCACATCTCAGATTTATACATGGGTAAAATTGTTCTGAAACACGGATAAAATATATCGATGTCAGCACATAGTCTAAGGAATAATCAGGAATTCAATACTCATTCTGAGAACCTACACTCTGCTGGTTGCATTCTCTTTGACAGAAATCTCTTGTAACAACATAATCCCACCATATTTCTCTTAGTACTCGGAAAACTCCTTTTTAGAGTCCTATGACAGTTCCCTTTTTCTAGTCAACGTGGGCTTTCTTTTCTCCTACTGGCTATTGAAGGATTGAAGACCTCATTTATTCCTTGGTTTTAGTTTTCACATACACTTCATTAAGTCCCCAAATGATGTTTTCTGCTCACATTCAACTGTAGAATACCAGACTCACCATTTTCACTAGCATGTCTAGAGGCACTTCAATTTCTAGATGTCCAAAATTCAAGTCATTCTTTAATGCTGGTTTGTACCCTTTCCAGTGAACTCTGCTTCCATTTATGGCAGCACTATCTTCTTGACTTCTCATTATATAAGACTAGGAGCAACTTCAAGTGAAAGTTTCTGGAGCCAAACCACAAAAAACTGAATGACAGCTGTCCTACCTAATGTTATTCCTATCTCTGCCCTTCACTTTCCTCATCCATGATGTGTGTAATATTAGTACCCGCTTCATGTGGTTATTGCAAAGTTAAAATGTGAAACACTTAAATAATGATTGGTACTGTACATGCACTATGTGGATGCTTTTCTTCTTATTTTTTTACCTTTATCTTCCTCAATGCAGACCCTCCAGACTCAGTCAGTCACTAAGTTCCTCCAGTTCTAAATCCAAAATATTTCTGAATCCTGTTCTCTTTGCTTTCCAGAAGTTGGGCAAATCTAACAAGGTAATTTGTTGCACATTTACTTATATAATTTCCTTTCTTAATACTGCTTTGTTGTTTCCCAGCTTTCTCAGGGGATGAGGAATGCAAATGACTAATATTATATGTAAGTGGCTCACGTGCCTGATCTTTGACTCCCTCTCCTTCCAGGCAGGTATGAATCCACTGAAGATCTCTAATCATTTTACTCCACATACTTCCCATTTCCCCAGGTAGCAAAGGACTCCCATCTCTACTTGATGAAGCACTGTTTACTAAGCCCCTCAATACAAAGATGGCTTCTCCTGGGGCATTTCTCTATCCACACACCTCTCAAACCAGACTAACCTACTCTGAGCACTCACTTGACTACCACACTCCCCGTCATAAACATGACCAGTACTATAGCTAAGCAACTCGGTAGGAACTTTATTGTTCACCTCTATCTCAGTGGCAAGGACAGTGAGAGAGAATGTCAGGGCATCTCAATACAGCACTCTTTCCTTAGCATCCAGCATATTAATTCACCTTTCCAGTGGAGAAATAAATATCCAGCACTGTATCCTGCTCTTATGGAGATGAGAGTTTAATAAGAAAATGAGAGTCGGCAAAAGCAAGTGGGAGAAGTATCATGAGGGAAATACACAGTGTCTTTTACTTCATGGGGACAAGCCTTAGCTTGATTCAGGCTAAGATTGCAGGAGAGCTGGAGTAGCTAGGTGAAGGATATGGACTGGCTGAGGAAGAACTCCTTTGCACACTCTCTGAGGCCAAGAAGGATACATTCTGTGGAAAGGGGAGGCAAGTGGCTTGTTCAGTGGATAGTGTGAGTTTGCACAGAGGATCCCATGAGACCCATATCTTGTAAGCCCAAGGGGCTGTCTCAAAACATTCTTCTCTAATCAAGACTTCTGGGACTTTCTGATTCCTCTGAGATGGAGAGAAATTAGTTGATATGATGTCAGGTTGAGGACTCAAAATCTGTTTCAATTTTCTTAAGGACAATAACTATAATAAAAATATGCTGACTTTTGCTATGAATTTGTAGATCAAAATTCTTAGTTTATACATACACACAAATATATTAACCCCAATACACAGAGAGAAAGTTCTGAAAAATACATACAAAATTATAGGTTGGCTGCATGTGATGGAAAATCTTCATACAGTCTGTTTATACTTTATATATTTTTTACTTTATACATATCTCTTGTTTGCTTATCAATCTCACATACCTTTTGACATTAATTGTGTAATTATAACTTTAAAAAGATTAGTAAATATCAGGTAGAATATGTATTTCACTTAGAATATAGTTTGATAGGTATGCTTGACTTTAGTTTGAAAAATGTGTTGTAATCTAAGAAACCATCATACTTCTCTGTGCCTTGGAGAAGGCACATGTGGAAGGAGCACAGGATGCTAGAATGGTAATGAGCTAATATTTGTATAATCTTAATCACTAACATTTAAGACTTGATTTCTATTCTGATGCATATGCGGGATTTCTCTGCTTCAAGCCATCTCAATTAGCTATGCAAAGGGGTGAAAGTTCCAAGGATTTGTTTGGCAACACATTTCTGAAAGGCCTTTTGGTGCAGCTGCCTTACATTTGTTTCATCAAGAGACTAAGCAAAACTAAAGTAGTTCTTCATGATGAACTGGCAGGAAAGTGCCAAGATAGTTTTATTGCTTATCAACTTGGCAGTAGGAAATGTTAAAATATTACAATCTCTCATATCTATGAACGAAGACAGGCTTTCAGCGGATGGCTCTCCAGCTCAAGCATGATTAAGATGCAGCCACATGGCACTGGCTTATATTTTGAGCCGATAAAAACAAGATAGAAAAGTTGGATACTTTTAAATGTATTAATAGTCATTTATCAGGAAAACTCTATGGATTTGAGGCAAATCCTAATGTAAGGAATTAAACTGTCTCCATTTTGATGTTGAAAAGTGCTGGAACTTGCATCGATCAGTGGAATTGCTGCTGCATTTGGGAAAGAGGATTACATCTACTGAGAAATTATGTGCCAAGAAGCATCCTGAGATAAACAACTACATTGAAAAGAAACTGACAATTTACCATACATTTCCAGAATTTAAAGGGTTGTTGTGGAATGTTTTCTTTTCATGCAAATTGTGGAATGGATGAAAGTGACAGCATGGTGACACCAGCTAAATAGAAACATGCTGTAGACAGTCATTGCAGATGTTTCCTCACAGGCCTGCCAACTCACAGGGCACTGCAAACCACCCTCGATTTAAACACTTGGGCTGGACCTAAAGAATGATGCTACTTTTGCCAATGAAGCAGTGGTTTTCTGCTGTGAAACCTCACTTACAAAGTTTTATATATTAAACAACATGAAGGGTTCTTTTTTCTTGCTTGGTTTAATATGAAGGCCACTTTGATCAATATATTGAATCATTGCAATTGAAATAGCAAATCACAGGGTTTTCAATCCTCCACAATTACTATAATTGATTTTAATTGTCAAAACATTTGATCATAACAGTTTTAGCAAATATTCAAATTATTGAAGAATGTAAAAGAATATCTTCTCTGTTGTGTCTACCAGATTTCAGTTTATGACTGATGTTAAAGGTGACTGATAATTGTCATTAGACAAGATTTTCATTTCCATATAACATATCTATATACATAAATTCATCCTACATATTTATAAATAATCAATAAGATTTGCCATGTAAAAATTTGGAGAAGAGTCATTTTGCTATGGGAGAAGAAGGGGTCTCTGCAGAAGAGTCCATGGACTAGCCAGAGAGAAGAGGGAGTTGTCATCTAGGGTTCTTGGCTTATATGATGGGAAAAAAATTTAGTACAGGCCAGTCAGAGGCATCGAGTCTGATTTAAGAAAACGTATACACGATGAAGAGAGAATGAGGGCAATATCAAGACAGAAATGCCTTTTGGTGTAAACTACAAGATATATACATTCAAGGGAGAATATGGGCGATCTTGAGAGTGGGATATGTAGTTTGGGGGGAGTCCCAGTTCATCTCTTAAAGAAAACATGGTGAGGGGTGTATATGGAAATGTATGCAGGGATGATATCAGTTTGGTGCTCTCAAGATGGGTTCTGGTGCTCTTGGCAAATCTCCAAATTCTTAGGCTGACATTGTCTTCATTATCTGATCAATAAAGAGCATTGAAAAGTCCCCAAAATTATAATTTCCTCAAGATATTACATCTCTCTTTTATCTATTTATTGGGAGTTATTTTATAGTGCACAGGGAGATTTACAGAATAACTAGGAATTTGTATGTAATAGGCAGGAAAGAGAGACTGAATTGGGGAGTGACAGCTCTGAAAAATTTAAGAAAATTCTGAATTAAAGTCTTTCCCCTCTTCTTCCTTTATGTCTCCTTTGTACCTATTCTTTTATCAATTCTATCCAACCTCAAATGACAATGAAACAAATGTTGTAAGATCTTATATGTCTGACTCAAAATATCCTAGATTTTATTCATATTCAGACATGCACTTGAGGTGTAAAAAGTAAACGTAATTTTAAAAAGAATTCCATAAAATTCAAAGACAAATAATTTAGAGTCTTCTTTCTAACTATGAAAGGAAGACAAGTATATTCATTATGAATTTATTTTCTCATAATTAATATGTTTTAAAGCATAAATATTAATACACATTTTGTAAGTAATCTTTGAGAAAGAAAAGCAACTAAAATTTTCACTAACAGAAAAAACAAATGTACCTATTTATTTTTTCAGAGTTAGTTTCTATTATTTTAATTCCATTTTATATTATAAATTTAAATATAATTAGGATTTCAGACTTCCTAATTCTAAACCTTTCACATTATATATAAGGTAACTGGTCATTTTATAAATTAGCAACCTTTGGACCTACATCTTTATAATTCTTCAGTCAAGCTAAAATACTAGATTATATTGTTTGAATTGTTCATTAAAACAATAAAAGACCATGAGTGCCATTTTTAATTTTCAAAGACAGGATAGGTTATGTGAAGTATAAGTAGAAAATAAAAGTAAATGAATTATCCAATCAATAATTGGGCAAAGTAACTAAATAGATACTTCTCAAAGTAAGAAACACAGATGGTCAACAAGTATATAACAAAATGTCCAACAATTCTAGCAATTAGAGAAATGAAAATTAAAATTATGATGAGATTTTATCTCAATCTAGTCAGAATGGCAATTATCAAAAATACAAGTAAAAATAAATTGTGGCAATGATAACGAGAAAAGACTGCCCTCAAACATTGTAGCCGGAACTACAAATTAGTGCAACTACTCTGGAAAACAGTATGGAGATTCCTCCAAAAACTAGGAAGAGAACTACCATTTGACCCAGTTATCCCTCTCCTTGGTATATATCCAAAGAATTTTAAAAATCAACATATTACAGTGATGTAGACACATCAATGTTTCTAGCAGCACAATTCATAAAAGCTTAGCTATGGAGCAAACCTAGGTGCCCTTCAACAGAAAAATGAATAAAAAATATGATATAATACACAATGGAATATTAATCATCCATAAAGAAGACTGACTTTATGATATTTGTCATTGAATGGGATGGATCTGAAGATTATCATGTTAAGTGAAATAAGGCAATCCATTAAAACCAGAGATTGAATGTTTTCTTTGATGTGTGGAAGCTAACACAGAATAAGTCAGGGTGAAGGATCAGGAGTTTAGTGGAGTAAACAAAGGTAAACGAAGGGAATCGAGGGGAGAAGGGAAAAGGAAAGACAATGGAATGAATCTGATATAACTTTCTTACCACATATATGAATATACAACAGTGAATCTCACCATTGTGTGTATCCACAAGAAATTAATTTAAAAAATAAATATTTAGCAAACTGACAAAATAACTGAATTAGAACAAGATATATTTCATGCTTGCATAATTATGTCAAAATAAATTCTATTATCATGTATAACAAAAAGAACAAATTAAAGAAAAATTGTCAAAATGGGAAATTTGGAAGCAAGTTTTTAAAATGTGAAATATCTCTATACTGGAAACCTCATTGATTCTATATTAATACTTTCTTTTTTTTTAACACAGTCATTTATTTTCTCTTTTCAATTTAGAACAACAAATTATGCCTCTATGACCATGTTTCACTTATGCTTTGTTTAAGCAAATTGCTGGTGTCTTTCAGAACTCGTTTTATATAATGAACACTAGTTTGTACAGAGAGATGGTAGAACTTATCCAGAGAAATTTCAGACACTTCTCAATGCTTGTCTTTTTTTTTTTTGAGCTATAATGTGGTACATATACACAATGGAATATTACCCAGCCCTTAAGAAGAATGAAATTATGACTTTTGCAGGTTAATGGATGAAGCTGGAAAATATCATGCTAAGTGAAATAAGCCAAAACAAACAAAAAAAACCTCAGAGGCCAAAAGTTTTCTCTGATAAGCAGATGCTGGTCTATAACGTGGGGGATATGGAAAAATGAAGGCATATTGGATTGGGCAGAAGAGAGTGAGGGAAGAAGACGGGGTGTGTACATGGGAAGGATGGTAGAAAGAAACAGACATGATCACCCTATGTACATGCATGATTATATGACTGGTGTGACTCTGCACCATGTACAGCCAGAAGAATGAGAAATTGTGCTTCATTTGTATACAATGTGTCAAAATGCATTTTACTGTGATGTATGACTAATTAGAACAAATTTTTAAAAATAGATTTAAAATAAATAAATTATACTATTTGACTTTGGGAAATTGGTGGGATGGATTGAGAGGACTGCACATCCATGATGGCAAAGGTCGTTTTCCACAATTAAAATCAGACATGTTAAATGGGAACACAAAACAGTGTTTCGTGTTCTGTGAACACACAAAAAAGCTACTGAATGTTGTCAATAATAATCACTGAGAAACATACAGTACTGTATTTAGTAAATATTCTAAAACAACACCAAGACAGAGAATATCACTCCCAAAAGCCTCAAAAACTTGTGAAGAGATTCAGTAATGTCAATATTACATGTATATCATAATTACAGAACACTGGGAAAGCCTATTTCAAAATAATTTGCATGCACAGTCACATACTTAGGAATATGGAGAATGTATTACTCAAAATTGAATGTCAATTAACATACAAAAAAGCATAAAATTCAAAATAAGTCTTTACACTCAAGTGTGTTTCTTAGAAAAGTTACACAGTTTTGAGTTGTAACAGGATTTTACATGTGGAAACTGCCTTGCAGATCATACTGAGAAGTCAAGTTAAAGAGCTTTGCATCATGATATTCACATTTGAGACTAGCAAAAGCATAGTTTTTTAATGACTCATACATTACTCCCCTCCTTTTTTTTTAACAGCGCTAGGGATTGAGTCCAGGTGAGCTCTACCACTGAGTTACATTCCCAGATGTTTTTATTTTTATGCTGACACATGTTCTCATAAAATTTCTAAGACTGAATTTCGACTTGTGATCCTCCTGCCTCAGCCTCCCATAGCACTGGAATTACAGACATGAGCTACTCTGGTCATAATCTGTAATTTTTTTCCTTTTGTTATATTAGCTCACATTTGGTGATTTGCTATTGATCATTTCATGTCATCTTCGATACAATTTCAGAATTATTTCTTTTTGTGCAGGTAAGATTTTATGTACTAACCAACATATTCTATATTATAAAAGTAGATTTTCTTTTGTTTTAATCTACCACTGAGGAAACCCTCACCCCTATTTTCCCTGATATATGACATGAGATCTCTGTTCTTCTAAGCAGTCTGTTTTTGAACACTAAATACATTGTTATGGAGAGTCATGCACTCTAACCAGTGAATGAAGAAGGTATTCCATGTCAAATCAGAGTTAAAGCAGGAACTCCAGGTGATAGCCATTCTATCCCCTCTTATATAGTGCAATTAAATAAAATTGCAAAATAAATTGGGCACTATTATTTATGTTAGCTTAAGATAATGGGAATTGTCAACATATACTAAAATAAACTATCTTTAAAATTTGCAGATCAATTACTCTTGATGAAAAATATTAAATTTATAAATTTTAAGACACATTATATCTATATATATATCTATCTATATCTATATATATATATAGATATATATATATATATATAGATATATATATATATATTTGTATACAATTTATTGATATAATCCAAATATATTTCCTAAAAGAGGTATGTGCTGAAATCTGGTATGCCAATCAGATATGTTATTAATAATTAGCCATCTACTAATGTTGCCTAGAAACAAAGCATATTGTTTTTCTACTAAATTGGAAACAAATGCAGGACATACAGAACTTACCATCAATGCTCACTTCTTTCCCTTGTGATGAAGTCAATGGGGAAAACAGAAATTTTGAAGCTGAGAGTAAGATAGTGAATTTCTTCTTTGTCTAGACCCCAAAAAAGAGTTGAGAGTAAAGAGAACACATCTTTCCTTTAAGAATTCCTTTGAGAAGTGTTATAGTTTGGATATGAGGTATTGCTACAAAACTCCTCTGTTAATGAAGCAATGTCCAGAGGTACAGTAATTGGATTGGGAGATCTGAAACCTAAAGTTCATCTTAGTTTGAAAGAACTAGATAGTAACTGTAAGCTGGTTGGGCATGGCTGGAGGAGACATATGACTGGGAATGTGCCCTGCAAGGGTACATCTTCCTTTCCCCACCTTCTGCCTCCTTAGTGCAAGAAGAGCAGGATTCTTTTACCATACCCTTCCCCCCATGATATGCTGCCTCACCTTGGGCCCAGAGCAAGGAATTGGCCATCTATGGACTGAGACCTCTGAAACTGTGAACCTCAAATAAATTTTCCTTTTTTTAAGGTGTTCTTGTTGAGTATTTGTGGGACAGAGATAAAAGGCTAACTAAAACAAGAAGCAATTATAAGGGGAAGAGAATCCAGAAGGTGAAAACCTCCTCTGGTTTAGACAGAGTATTGTAGATTAAAACTCAGACCATGAAATGCTACCAGTGAGTGTGTAATGGGGAAGTAACCTTTAGAAGGTATTTTACAGTAAACATGGCAGTGAATGTAGGAAGATGTATGTCAATAACATTATTAAACAAGATTTTTGATTATTGTTAACTATGGGAAAATTATTTATTTTAGAAGAACGCGGAAAATTGAAGAAGAAAAAAGTTGAGGATGCTGTTCAATGAAGTTTATGTTGACACAAAGTTTCCAAGAAATTACAGAGTTTTGGAAAATGGGCAGAATATATAAAGGATTGATGAAGGGACATCATCTAAAATGTATCCTTTCATTAGATTGGGTCATTAGTTTCTCTTCATATATACATATAAATGTGATTTTCTTAGTTGTAGGTGGACAAAATACCTATATTTAATTATTTTTTTAATGTGGTGATAAGGCTCAAACCCAGCGCCTCACATGTACTATGTGAGTACTCTACCACTGAGCTGCAACCCCAGCCCCTGGGTTATTTTTTTCTTAAAGAGTTTTAAATCATATCCAAATTTACTTTTATTGAAAATCTGATAAGAAATGAAAATATGAATTACTTCAGTCTCTGAGGAGCACTCCTGAGAGACAAAAGAAAGAAAAAAAAAGTATATAGCAACTTGTGAAGAAAGAGGGTCAGTTTTAGAATACTTTCATGGGTTTGCAATTACGTACTTTATAGACTGCGTGTGTTTATATCCTAAGCAGAGTGGCCAATAAAAGATGAATGACTTCATGCTGTTAAGAAAAACTGTAGGTGATGTGGATATAATTAAAACCTAACTGAAAATAAGAAAAAAAATATACAGAGATAAACTAAATACTTGTGTTAAGAATATACTAGCTATAGTCAAATTAATGCCATACAGATATCAAGTATGTGAGTCAAGACAAATGCTCTCCTTTTGAGTCTACTTGGGCAGTGTTAACTTTAAATAAATTCTAATTCATTTCAAAAGTATTACACTACACCATAATATATGAATACACATTATGACTTCATAATTTCATGTTTATATATTTGTATAATGCTTATTATATAGAACTAAATGTGAAACAATTCTGGCACAAAGTACATAATAGATTTTTGAAGCATTGATTTTCACTGGAGACAGAAGTCTTCATAGTAGCCATGTCTCAGACCACTAGACAGAAAAAGAGTGGATGATGAGCCACTTCATTAAGAGAATGAAAACTAGTTCTTCATGCACAAAAACCATTAAGAAGACTTTTTGTCAAATTTATCACCTTGTGATAGATAAGAATAAATCAAAAATCAAGGATAATTGCAATTTCTCAGAAATACTTTCTATTTGTTCCAGCCATATACTTTCTTTTTATGATTCCTCTTTCTGTTATTAAATAAAATGCATGAAAAGCCAATATTATCTAAAATTTTCCACATTTGAGTGTAGAGAACAGTTTAAAACAATTCTTAAAGGAAGAGTCTCATCAAAACTTCTGGTGCATAAATACTTAGGAAGAGATAAATATTTCTATATTTTATTTATTAGACATGAGAAAATAAAATTGATGTTTGTACTGATATTTCACTTTGATAAGCCTTCCTAACATTTCTGAGTAGATATGGCAAAATTTTTTTTCTAAATATAAACACATGACCTTAGTATAAATTAATTTATTGAATGAAATAAATCAAGAAATGGTACTTTTTAAAATTTATTTATTTGATAATTTTTTGTCTTAACCAAGAAATACTTTGCTATAGGCATGTTCATATATATGCCTTAAGTTATAAATCAATAATATTCTTAAAAATCCAAATGTAAGTGCATCTATAAAACATGCATTATTTTATTATATTTAATATTTATAAGACATTGAATTATTTATTATATCATATAATGATATATTATTATATCAAAAGCTTTTATCAGCTAATTATATAAATCATAATGCTTAATTACAGTTAATGTTTAAAGAGCAATGAAAAGCCTTTATAAGTTATAAAATATTTTTTAAAAAGCAAAATAATGTAGTATTTTATCTAATGCATGGCATCAGAATACTGCTGAACATAGTAACCTTAATAATAGAGATATTCAAGTTAGAACAAAAAATATTACTCTTAATAACTGAATCTAATGCATTAAGTAATGTTTAAAATTTTTTAATGCATTTAGTTTTTTTCCAAATGATTCCAAGTAACTAGTCTGCATTAATTAACTAGTGATTTCCACATTGTATATCTACATTGAGTATCATATGGTGATGATATTTTGTACTTTTCTAAAATATCTGAGCCCTACTTGAGGAAGCTTATTGATATCAATTTCAATATATTTGTTATTCCATAAACTTTAATTTTGTCTGTATACAAGATATAAAAAAATCAACATTTTAACTTTTTAAATGCAAATTTTGGCAGTATTATGTATATTTACATTGTTATGCAACCAACAATGGACAGATATATTGTATAAATAACAAGGTATAGATATAAAACTAGTATTCTATATCCAGAAATTTTTGGCCAATTTGTTTACATTAAATTTGAAACATGTGTCCTTTCTAAATTCTTTTAGAATTTGTGTATGTATACATTATTTATATAATTTATACCAAAACAGTTAAGGGAAAATGCAGTTGCATGAGCTACTTTGTTTTTTTTTTTGTTGTTGTTGTTGTTCTGATATTCCAGGCTGTGTGACCCTCCTTAGTTCAGTGACCTTACCAAGATTTTTGTTCTTGAGTCTATCATCGTTCATTCAGATATAATAATCTTCAAGTCTATATCCTATGTGTTCTTATGTTTTGACTTTTTTTTTTTAGGTTTTAAAGTGTTTTGGTATTCTAAACTTCATACTAATATTGCAGCATGGACCATACCATATGTTTTGAACCAATACTTTATAAGACCATGCAAATGCCTGTGATATCTTGTGTCTTGAAAATTATTTTCATATTAATTCATAATATAATTTTGTCGAACTTAAATTTCTAATATCTCCATCCTTCAAGGATAAGAGTGCTCACACAAAGTAGCCATTCTTTCAATATGTGTTGGCCAGAGTGAATGAATTGCCAGGAAACATTAAAACAAGGACTCATTATGGACACACCAAGGGCAAGAAAATCAATAGATGCAGTACATATTAAGAAGAAAAATGTGTCAAGGAAACACACCTTATTAAGATAACAAAGCACACATGTTTAGCTATTCTGCAATGTTTTGCATATGTGTAGCAATATTAGCTGGCCATGAATGCATCATAGAAAAAGATCCCCTTGTATTGGGCATTGTCCCTCTTTAAGAGAAGTGTAATTGAGTTCCACTAGCCTTGATTTAGAATAAGCAGAAAGATATAAGAATGTTTGACCTTGAAAAGACAATACTCCAGAGGGATGTAAAATATGCCGGTAGGAATTAGTTTCATTCTGTGTTGCTTTCGAGGAGAAGCTCTCTCAATGGCTCTCTAATCTAAATACACTGTTTGTGTGTGTAAAAAGGGGATGTGTCATAATCTTATGAGCTTGACATCACTGGATTTGGTATCATAGATCAATACCATAATCGGTAATGTGTTTAATTAAATTTTTTTTAATGTACATTTATTTATAACCTATGGTCTGGCAGGTTCTTGGCCACAGTGATACTGAGATGAATCAAGTAGATTCCCATCTACTGGGTGGAGCCCATCAAGTCCTCAGAAGGTTATATTTGAATTTTGTAAGACACAATTTTCTATGATGAATAATGCTACTAATGGACACTACAGATATAGACTGATTAGAGGGGTGAAACTTCTTGAGGAACATCTCCTGGGGAAAATGACTCCTAAGTCCTATGGAACTGTTAAGGCCTATTATAGTGGGAGTTCCCTGTTAAAAATAACTTGTTAATTCTTCTTATTATCTAAATACATTGTTGACAACATTTACATCTGCATCCATCACTGCATACATGAAGTTCATATAAACTTCATCTATGCAGTGATGGATGCAGAATTTTTACTAATATCTATAATGGCATGGGTATGAGGTGTTTCCTGAAAATTCCTGTTTATGCAGGAATATTTAGAGGTAAACTTATTTGGCCATGAGACCTATAAACTTATCTGTCCATCTTAGTTTAAATCACTGGGTAATAACTACAGGCAGGTGGGATGTGGCTGGAGGAGATAGATCACTAAAGGATGTGGCCTGAAAGTGTATCTTCCCTGTGGCCTTTCCTCGCCACATGCTTTCTCTTTCTCTACTTCCTCACCCAGCCACAGGGGAGAAGCTTTCCTTCACCGAACATGTTCCCCCATAATGTGTTGCATCATCTTGGGCCCAGGGCAATGGAGTCAGTCTGCAATGGACTAGACCTCTGAAATTGTGAGACGCTAATAAACAGTTCTTCTTCTTATTTGTTCTTGTTGATAATTTCTGTCAGAGAGATAAAATCAAAACAATATGGTTAAAAAATGCATCATTTTTGGCCAATTAAGTCTAAAAGGAAATGAAACTCAGTAACTTTTCAAATCAACTGATAACAAAAAACAGATCTTTTATATAGTGTTTTTAATTACTTAGCTGTGAAATTGAAAATGGAAATATATATTATGCTGCTAAAGTTCTTAGTTCTTACACTATTATTATTGTTCCTATCCTGCCATCTATCTTTAACAGGCTTATATGTAAAATATATTTTATACTGCTTTCTCCACATTATTACTTGTGTAAAGGTTGATTATTACTTGGTCAATCCTGGAGCCTATGATTTACTTAAAGAGATCACTCTCTGGTCAAAAATAATGCTTATTCAAGATGTTTCTCATGATAGAGCAATTATAATACAGCTAAGTCCAAACTAAATCCTTCATCCCATTCAAAATTATATCAGAAATTCTTTTCTGCAAATAGTGACCAGATTTTTTAAAAACACATTAAATAATAATCTCTCTTGAAAAAAAAATGTATGTATGCTTTTTTTCCATATGGTAAATTAACTGTTACTTTATTAAAATCTACTTTTTAAAATATTATTTATTAAGTGGCTACTGTATCCTTGAAATTATTCTAAGTAAGTATTCTCCAAAAATACAGAGAAAAAAGCTTGCTTTCAGCAACTGATATTTTGTTGGGGACCACAAACCAAAGAGAATAATTAAGAAAAATAAACAGGGTTTTGAATAGCAATAAGAACTAAAGAGAAAATGACAAAGGTCATGAAATGCTGAGGAGTAGTATCTCTCATAGAATAATGACCCAACCCGAGTATTAAAAGTTGTTAATTGCTTGAACTTGCAGATGTGTTATACTATATGCAAAGAAGAGCTAAGTAGCAGGTATAATTTATCCATCAGATAATCTGCTATGGAGATGGGGATCATCCTGTTTCCTTTCAGTGGACCCAAGTAATCCCAAGGGTCTTTCTTAATGAATCAGAGGAGTCAAAAAAGAATTAAAGAAGCTGCTTCTGTTGCTGCCTCAGAAGATGGTGAATGGTGATGAGGATACAGGCAGTTAGGCATCCTCCAGAAGATGAAAATGTTTAGAAATGAACACAGCACTGCTGACAGCTGGACTTGAGGCTAACAAGACCCTCTAGAATTGATATGGTATCAAGCCATTATATTTATGGTAATTGGTGACAGAAGCAATAGGAAACAAATTTAGCATGAGAGTTTGGATCAAATGACCAAGAATGTTTTAAAAGATAACTTTGAGAAAAAAAATTCTGAAGGAAGTTGAGAAAATTTTCATGAACCTACGATGGGATAACGTTTGCAGGAGGCAAGAAGAGAAGGTAGATTCCTCCAGTGAGTCAGGAAGGGTGTTAAGGGGAGACAATCAGAGAGCTCAGTGGGAAGGTGGGGATTTTGTGAAAACTTTGAGAGTCCTGCAGTTTCTGAAGACTTCAGAGAGAAGATCATTGGAAACTCACCATTATAGCTGCTCTAATGAGAACACATTGGTGGCCTTGGGGACTTCTTGGGGCTAGATTACTCAGTGAATGGGGAATGATGGGATTCATTTGTTGTTCATCTCCCAAACCCAAACTATAATGCTATTCTAAATTTCTAGGACTTGGAGGGAAAAAAATAACCTGATTCCCTTCTGTCTTTGAAAATATTTTCTTCTTCCATGACACGATAAAGATTGATTAAAATATAGCATAGACATTTCTGTCTCAGAATTAAGCTTTAAAGTGACATGAAGATGAATTGGGAAGAATGTAAAAGGCTTTTGCAATGAACCTTATTCTATGTATTTATTTGATATTTATTGCAAAATAAATAGATACACAGGGAAAAGACCATAGTGAATCGCTAAATCAGGGCATTGATATGGGGGATATTGTGTATCTTCCCTGAATAAAAGGAAAGAAAAAAACATGCTTGTATTTTCTGATTTGCAGGCAACAAAACATAAAGGAAAGTGGTTTCAAAATAATGAGTATCAAGTACACTAAAAATATTGCATATTATTTTACCTCTATTACGTGAAGGTAAATAATTTTACCTTTATTACATATAGGAAAAATATAGAGAGTTGTATTAATAAAGGTGAAACAGGAAAATAGATATACATTCATAAAAATTATTAAGAATTTTTTCAGTCTTCTGGCAGCCTTCTGTCTATTGAGGGAAGATAAGAAAAAAAGAGCAAGTGTGTACCATGAATAACGGGCATCTGTGCCTGAATCCTGTTGGATATAGTCACATATGAGTCAGAGATGGAGCTGGTTATTGAGGCAGAAATGACTTCTTAGGAAAAACACACTAACATAGGAACAAGAAAGATGAGCAGCCTGCCATCTGTGGAACAGAGACAATAAGAGTGAGATGTCTGGAAAAGTACAGGGGCAAAGGTAGCCTGGCAAGGCTGGGATAGCAGAGGTGGAGTGCTCCAAGGTGTGAACCTCAAATGCCACCCTCTCGGAATCTATGACTGGTGGTGGTGTGTGACTGCAGTGAAGGCATTTCTCCTGAGAGTTTCTCTATCCCAGCTATGTTTATAGGGAATATAACAATTCTGGAATTTGCATTGCTCAAATGAATCCCAACCACCTTGTCCTTTCTTTAAATCACCATCATTTTGAATATATGTGTAATATCATGATTGGTCCAAGACTAAAAGTTAGGTTATCAATGCTACTATACCATGGTCACCCACAAATTAGAAATGTCAGTCTCCCCCTGATTGACACAGTCACTACACTGCTGAAAAAGAAAGACAGCAGGATGAATCTGTCAATCTGTCTCAGATAATAATAATAACAACTGTAATGGTAACAACAACAACAATAATAATAAATCTATATTAAATCCAGTAGGATCTGTAATAACTTGGGGATTGTGCATAATAGTCCCCCAAATTGTGTTTTTATTCTGGACTGTCACCAAATAGATGTCAGAAGACTTTTTGTGATACTGAAAAGTGATCACATAATTTTCAAGATGCTTTCTCAAAAGGCTTATTTGTCTTTGAATAACACTCTTGTCTGCCTGTTTTGCCCCTCTGGAGTCTTGTTTCATGTCATGTTCTCTCATCTGCTGCGCCTGAGGGCTCTTCCAGTGGGCTTTGAAGTAGGGACGCTCTGCTGTCTCCTCTCCTTAGAATGCCCCACCATGTTTTTTTCCAGATCTGCCTCCTCTTCTCTGAGATTTCATCTCCACAGTCTTTCCTCAGAGGAGATTATTCTGACACCCCCATGTCCAAGGCACTTGCTCTTATAGTCTTCACAACACTCATCACCATATGAAATTGCCTAAATCACTGTGTACTTCCTTATGATCTGCTTTTTACTCCCACAAACACAAAACCATTAAATATAAATTTTGAAAGGAACTGTACAGAGAGTGTATGAATTATCATCCCATATGTCTCATATGCCACTATGGGACAGTTTGAGATTAGTTTAATTAAACTACAATTGGCTAAAGCACATGCACACTTTAGAGAATAACTAAGGCATACATAGTACCTGGAGAAGGAATAACAAGAGGGTGCTGTTAGCTTACTAAGACTGAAGGAGAGAGAGGGTCTAGGGACACAGGCATTATCTAGTGAGGGCCCCTGGGATAGAAGAAATGGAATGTGGGCTACTATGGGAATAAAAGCCCAGGCCAATTTCTGTTTTACTTGACAATACACTGCCAATAGACCTAAGGCTTCCTGGAGCCAAGGAGCAAAGTCTAGAAAAGTATTAAAGTAGATCTGTGGGGCGGGGGAGGGGTGGGAAAGGAGAGGGGAGGCAGCAATTGATTGTGTCTATTATATCCTCAATTCTTTTTTTAATTATATTTATTTTTTTATTAGTTACACATGACAGTAAAATGATCTTGACAATTCATACATTTGAATCAAATGGGGTGTAATTTCTCATTTTTCTGATTGTACAGGTTGCAGAATCATATTGGTCATACAGTCACGTATATACAGATAGCAATAATAATGTAATAATAATAATATAATGTCTATTTTATTCTGCTGCCCTTCCTACCTCCCTTCCTCTCCCCACTCCCCTCCCATCACATCTCTCTACCCAATCTAATGTGACACACTTCTTCTTTTTTTTCTCCTCACAACATTATATGTGTATTCTGTATAATGATGAGGGTCTCCTTTCATCTTCCATGCAATTCCCCTTCTCCCTCCTTTTCCCACCCATCTCTCTTCCCTATTTAAAGACCTAAAAAGAGCATAGTAGAGGGACACAGCCACATCAATGTTTATAGCAGCACAATTCACAATAGCTACACTGTGGAACCAACCTAGATGCCCTTCAATAGATGAATTGTTAAAAAAAAAAGTGGCATTTATACACAATGGAGTATTACTCAGCACTAAAAAATAACAAGATCATTGCATTTGCAGGGAAATGGATGGCATTAGAGCAGATTATGCTAAGTGAAGTTAGCCAATCCCTAAAAAACAAATGCCAAATGTCTTCTCTGATATAAGGGGTGTGACTCAAAATGGGATAGGGAGGAAGAGCAGGAGAAGAAGATTATATCCTCAATTCTAATAACAAAAGGTGAATGAAATGTTTACTTTAGTACAAGGCCTGCCTGATCTGTGGTCCCATGTCTTAGTACTGAACTTTACCTCTTCATTCAAAAATTAGCTTTTGTAAAATTATATACTAGATGATCACAGATGCTTTTTATGATATTTTTTCCTATATAATATTGTGTTATTTTTTATCTCAAAATGGCATTCTTGGAACATTTACTGTATTTTATAAAATAATCAGGCATTCATCAAGATTGAGGGACTATTGCCAAAGAAAATAAACTCTCTGAAGACTATTTTTCTTTGTTATATTATTTTAAATGTGTAAAACTATCTCAATCATATATGTCCATTTATATTGGCAGAAACTATGTAACAATATTCTTCCCATTCTAGTTGTCTTGATTAATACATTAGAAATATCCTCAGTTGGAAGATATTAAAATCATCCCAGGATTAATTATCTCTGTCTCCTTTTATCCAATAAATATGATTTATTTTAGAATTCTATGGGATGAATTAAAGTAAGTGGCATCATTTTTGTGAAATATTTATACTGTTCTATAAAATTCATTGGTTTGTTTTCAACTGCTCTCCTATAAGTCAGCCACTGTATCTATATACAAATACCAAAAGGAAGGTAGATAGGATGGACACTAATACTAACATGAAAACTTAGTTGGCTTGAAGCATTTTCTTCTGCTTCCTGCTGTCTGGTATGGAAGTACTGCAGCTCAGTTCTTTGCAAAGTCCTCCTACATCAAAACCATGTAATCTATTCTTGCTTGTTTGATTGGTTTTTATATTTTAATTGATTGATACACAAGTGGACATAAGAGGAATAATTTCCTGAAAGAGAAATTTTCAGCATTTTAAAAAGTGATGTAATGAAAAATTCTCTTTTCATGTTCAATATTATAGTCTTCCCGATTCCCCAGATTTGTACAAGTTACAAAAATGTGCAAATGTTGCATTTTATTTTTGTGGAACCATGGTTTCTTGAATGTAAGTGATGGCGGTAAGAGCATCATTCTCATCATCACATATATTCTTGCTCTTCCAAAATTTTAATGTACTACCTTATAGTTAGTTAGGCAGCATGGTACCAAAAGAGGGCAAGGAACAGAAGGCAGGTCACCTATCATACCCAGGGCAGATGAAGAGGGCAGGGTGGCAGATGCCATGGGGACAACTTGACAAAATTAAAAATCACAGGGGGAAAAAAGATCACAGGAAAAAACAGATATTCTGAAAGTGAGTTATATGTATCTACCCCCTTTGCAATTGTATCTTAATGTTTTGATCTAACTTCATTTAAGTACATAGCTTTTTTATACACTTCACTAAGCAGAAAGAAACAAGTCCAAAATTCTCTCTCCCTTTCTCTCTTTCCTGCCTTCTCTCTCTTTTCTTTCTCTCTAATTTGATATTGAGGATTTTCAAACACAAACAAATTAAACAAATAAAAATATTTTATATATATTTGTAATTATTATATTTAAAATAAATTGTGCAAAGCTAGGCCTTAGTGAATAGAAGAACAAGTCAGTAAGCATATGAACATATGAATCAAACTCAGGGATTTATCTAAAATTTGCAGAAAGCATAACTCAGAAAGAAGTCACACAGATTAAGGTAGGCAGGACAGAGACATTAAAAACTAGAGATGAAAAATCTTAGTTGTAAGATTTAGTTGGAAATAAGGCATCAGGAGCTTAAGTTGGAGACAAACAGATTGAATCAAAATGGTGTCAGTACCAATTCTTGAATAAAACATCAGTAGCAAAATGAAGGCTGTCATTTTATAATTATTTCTTCCAAGTGTCAAAAGAAATTTCAGATTGCAGTTAAATCTGAATTGGCTTCAAAATGGCATTTGGTAGTTGGATAGTAAGTAGAAAGTAAAGATAAAATGAGGATGTATATTTGGTTTGTGATTTCAATGCTATGTGCTCCTGTTGCCACTCTTTGTCATACATACTTGTTCCCTTACAAAACACCACTATTAGTGCCACACAGGTTGAAGGCAAAGGCTGTCCCATCTTACCTTAAAACCATTGACTGAAAATAGGAATTAGGTTAATGCATTCAGTTTTTTTTTTTAAAGAATGCTGGAAGCTTTTACTTACTTCCTTTTGAATAAGTGTAAATATAAATTAGTTCTAAATTTGGACACAAAAGTAGAAACTGAACATCATGTATAAATATGCATATGAATCATTAAATTTATGACTAAAAATGTAATTATGGATAAATTCACTCAAACAATCATTTATTTGGTCAACCAGCTGTTGAGTTCCTTCCAAATATTGGGCATTGTCCTAGGTGCTGGAGGACCTGGTGACAAAGGAGACAGAAGTCCCAGCAATTATAAAGCTTAATGATACCTAAATGAAAAATCTATTGCTAAAGTAACTGAGGGAGTTGGTGAAAGACAAAATATAATGTGCAAAGGAGATTATTCATGAATTTAAAAAAACTAAGTGGCATATTTATCCTAGAAAATGAAAGTGAAGAAGAAAATGGTAATCATTAGAAAGTGAACACTCAACACAAATTGACCATGTACATTTTTTCACATGATTATGTTTACCAATTTTTTAAAAAAAATCTTATTTGAAATAGACACATTTGTATAAATAAAATTTAACCTAATGTTCTTAGTTATATTTTAGAACTAATATGGTAGTTTTTAATAATTCCTCACTGCTGCTCTATATCTCATTGTAGGGTTGTTTCCAAAATTAAATTATATCTTAAGTATTGAGCATTTAAGGTGTTTTTAAATAACACATGTTTTCTCACGGCCATAACTTTGCTAGTGAATCTACATAGAATCATTTTATTGTGGTTGCAATCTATTTTATTATGGAAAGTACAGGATTTGTGATGTTTGTATTCTGTTACTATTTCCCCCTCAAGGTATTATTAGAACAGCTTTGCCAAACATGGGTAGAGAAGTCAAAGAACAATACCAAGTTCTCATTCAAGCCAAAGATATGGGAGGACAACTAGGAGGACTGGCTGGAACAACAGTAGTCAACATCACCCTCAGTGACGTCAACGACAATCCAATTCGCTTCCCCAAAAGTATGTAATTTACCCTAACTCAAAATTTGCAGAGCCATATGAAATTATTGAATTACAATGTTATATAATGCATTAGCAATTAAAATCATTTCCCAGACATTTTTTTGGTTTCAGGGAGCATAAGTCAGCAGACAAAAATTGCATGACATCAGAATTCATAATTTCAATGTATTTCACATCCCATATTATTTTAATAGAAAATAGAGTTAATAATTGAACAATCAGACTTATTAAATCAATGTTAACTAAAACAAAATATTTATAGTTATTTGGGTGGGATCTTACCCTGATACATTATTAACTTAAGACGTAACACAAATATACATAATCTGATATAAGGCATCATATTTATAATACATGTACCATCAGATTTTTTATTATATATTTAACATAATAATTCTGTGACTCCATTTTTGTAAATATACACATGGAACTATATTCATATACTTTTGTGAATAGGATGATATTGATGATATTTTATTATTTTAGTTCTGACTAGGTATTTCATTTTAGTTTTGCAATAGGTGAAAATTGCTACAGTTTCTTTTGATAATAGAATGGTTCACACCTGTATCCTCTCTATAACTCTGTGTTTCCCTTTGAAAATGAGTATTTCTCACTTGTATTTCATCTAGTTTTCTGTTACAGTATTACATTTAACACCAATCAGAACCTATTCACTTCCCAGTGCATTTTGGGGAATTATTTCTCTGTTCCTCAGAGTTAGAATATTGATGCTGAATGGTTTTAGTCGTAGTTTTATAAGAAATTTGATTAAGTCACCAGGTAGTTTTTTGTCTAGAGAGTTTAAAAACCAAAATGATTTTTTCTTTTTCCACTTCAGAAGGACAATTAGGGAGTTCATCTACTAAAATCTGTAGCACTAAGAATATTTAAATAATTGTATGTTTTATTGCTTTGGCTACATGTTTTCATATTTGAATGCTTTGTCACTTTTTTCTATATAGTTTCAACCTATATTTTCTTCATTGGTATATATTTTTATTTAGTAATCAGAAAGTCTAATTGCCAAATGTTTGGAATGGCATTTAGAAATCATTATACTTTAATGCATATGTTGATTAGTCAATCGAACCATTCTACCAGGACACATATTAAAAAATGCCATGTGATTCATGCTAAACATACATAGTTTCTGTCAATTTAAAAAATTTATGAATATGTTTCAAAGATAACACCAAACTTTAGAACATGGAAAGTATATAACAAAGTTTACTAGATAACGTTATGAGCAATAACACAAAATTCCTTAAAGCAATATTTTTTCTTACTTTTTTATTGAGGGAAACAGAAAAAACATTAAAAGGAGAAACAAATAATTAATTTGATTACCTATCATATGATCTCATTAAAGAATATGGTTCAAATTCTAAAAGCTATTCATGTTTTTCTTTTTTTTTTCTGTAGTTCTTTCTTATTCCTTTCTTTCTGTTTTATTTATTTTTTTAATTTTTTTTATGTCTGCTTTAAATTCGGCAAGCTGTGATAGATTATTGAGCAGTATGGATTGAGAGATTATTCTGTTTGCATGTTAAATGTGGGATATTAAACATGGGTTCAGATTCAGGTTTTGTGTATATAAAGCCTGTGGAATCTATAGTGTAGCAAATATGTTCTGGGAAATGTGATATTCTTATTTATATGGGTGATAGTGGTGTTTCCAGGTCAGAAATTCAAAACCACTACCATTGGAAAGATGTCCTATTAGTGGGTATGTGTCAGGGTTTTAGCCCCTGGTTTCCTCCTGACCTGCGGGAGACATGGGGAAAGCATGCCCTGACCAGGATGAGCCAAGAAAAGCAAAGGTTGACTGGCCTTCGGCACCCAGGCGCCCACACCCTGCCCTCCCTCGCTGAAAGACAATCAGACACGCTAGGGAGACCTTCAAAGCAGGATCTTGTTTATTGAGGAAGTACACACAGCTAATATAATGCTCAGGAGCCAATCAGAATAAAGGTCAGAGGGGTGGGGTGAGTTCACTTGTACACCCTTCCCATGTTCTGTAAGGGAAGGCATGAGCTGTCCACGAGGGTGGAAGAGTACTGGACCTATCCTGGAGGTGGTCTGTTTTTTCTGTCACCACCACACTACCTACTGGCTGATTGCCAGGCGCCATCCCAGCCACATGTGCCGCCCCAAGACCGGGAAGCAGGCAGCAAGTCATGTCCTACAGGTATGGGTGAAGAGTATTTTGTAGAAGTTTGGGCAGGGATAATAGACCTGGAAAATACACAATGAAAGTCTTGATTCAAGAGAAGCTACATATAGTTAGGAGACACAAATTCCTGCTTAGATCCCACTGAAACAGAAAGATAACTTTAGATCGTATGTAGGGGGTAAAAGAATATGGATAGGTCCATAGGCTTGTTGGGTATTTATTCAAGTTTCAATTTGTGTTTTTAAGGGTGATTAAACAAGAAAGTATGTGAGAGAAGAGAGCATTGAAACTGTTAGAGCATTTATAAGCTATTCCATGAACTTTATGATTACTGTCTTATCTTCTTTTTTACAATAACATTATTAGATTAATATTTATCACTTTGCCTATAAAGAAGATGGACCCTTAGAGAGATAAATACTCAGTTATCAACAATGAATTGAAGTTACAAGTTTTTTAACTCTGAAGTTCACAATTCTTCTAATTTAACATGATATTAAAAATAAAAACTATGGTTTTCTTTATATGCCACTCTAAAACAATATTATTTTAAATGCACCTCTAAAACAATCATAACATATATTAAACTGCCTATACTCATAAAGAGAAAAATGAGAGGGCAATAGAAAATTACTTAGTAGATCACTGTGATCAAATTATTTTATGATTGTATTACATGCACATTTGAACCACTGTCTAGCATTATAATAAGTGGGAGATATTGTTGAATTATTTGAAGGAAGAAGGTTTTCATGTTTTGCATGAATAAAAAATTAGTCAAACTGCCTGAAGTTTTACATGTCTTTGTGTCAAAACTTTTTTAGTGTAACATCATTTTGAATTACATTCGTCAGAGGAAAAGACAGAATACATTTATACACAGTAAAACCATTTCTTTCGAGGCCAGTGCTCATTTAGCAGAAACATTTCTCATATGGAGCAATTAAACAGCAAATGTGACATAAAATTATGAACTGAAATGATATCTATTTGAATGTTAATGTCAAGAAAACATGTATTTCCTACATAAATAACTTAAAGGAGAATTCCCCAGACTAGCTATATTTGCTCATGACTCTTAAACAGTTATGATAAAAAATCTTGCTTCAGATGAATTTGAAATACTTTTTCCATTGCTTAAACATGCACAACATAATTTCTTAGAATTTACTTATCACAGTGCTTTATGGCAATGTGTATTCATATGCATGTATGACTTATTAAGCCCCCATTTGCATCCATTTTCTTCTATAAAAGGAGATGGGAAACCATAAATGGCAAATGTATTTCTATAAAACTTTTGAAAATAGTTTATCATTTTACTGTTGATTTAAAATTTATTGCCCCATGATTTTATAACTTTTCTCAGTCTGATAATGATGATGATGACTATGGTATTGACTAATAAATTACTATGTTTTACACAACATAGAAATTGTTGTGTGACAATGATTTGGATGTTCCTTCTCACTTAACTCTTATAATGACTCAGTTTCAAAAATAAAATTGCAATGCTATTTTGTTTAAAAAGTAAAAGAGATTCATCCAGGAACTTCATTTTTAAATTAACTCTCTCTCTAGAGTGGAAATTTATTTTTGATGCCTATGTTTACCCAAAAAGTTCCTCCAAGTAACCCAGAAAAGTGTCCACAAATGAAACCAACAATACTGGATCAGAAGTGGAAATAACCTGATACCTACAAAAAGAACTCTATCTAAAATCATATGAAGAGAAAGTATTTTCTTTAAAAAATGTTTTGCGTGAGAGTTATATGGCTCCTATCTATTACAATCAGGGATATCTCTAGAGGATCTTTATTTGTAAGTAAGCTACAAAAATATTAATGATTTCTATTACATGAATTTGAAGTGGCTAAACCATCTAACAAGCTGATCTAAAGTATATATTATGAAATCAAATTACTTAAGTAATGGGGTCGATTCAAGAGTATAAACATATATGCACATAGATATTTATGTGGTTATATATACACAAACATACACACAGTCTCAGAATAGGTGTTATATGTGTTAAAATAGAATATCTCCTGGCCTTTGAGTTCAGAGAAGGCCTTGTACTACTCATCTGGATATGGTGAGGATCACTCAGTTCCTTTCACAAGCTTCCTTGTTACTCCCAAGTGCATTTTTTACACCTCACTTCCTATCTTGCCTGGAAATTCTGGCTAAGGGCAGGCGACCTGTTTATTCTCCAAACACAAAAAAATAAACAAACAAAACCTAATAACACTCCCATAATATGGCTAATCAAAGCCTTTGAGCCTGGTGTAAGTTGGATACAAATGTTACAAAGTTGTAATATGTATACACTATGTATTTATGTTACATTATTGCAGAAGGGCAATAATGTAACATAAATTACATTAAGGGCAATAATGTAACATAAAACAAAATGCCATGTATTGCTTTTTAGATAAAAGAGCTTTGATATGTGATAAGGACTGAAGTATACAGTAGTGTAGAGAAAGCCCACAGAAACAGTAAGTGAAGCAGAGCCTGGAGATATCTCAATAACAGAGTGGAAAGGACACGGGGATCTTCTGGACTCAAAAAGGAAGTTAAGTAAGAGGAAGACCAATGAAGAAATGACTTCAGCAAGAAGATGGCTTTTGTGTTAATATGATGAGCTTGATGGAGGGGAGAAAGCAAAAGGCCATTGAAAAAGGCTTTAAAATCCTTAAAAATTGTTTTCAAAATCGAAGCCACAAAGAAATATTTCTAAGATATATAAGCAAAGAAGTGATACATGAACTCTCACACAAAGAGAAAAAATAACTGAATTAAAGAAATCATGTTCTGTTTATCATTCGAGTATGAAAAATCTTGAAAAGAAAATGAAGTTATGAGAAGATCAAAAAAAGCAGATCAAGTCTTTAATACTTAAATTTCTGACATTAGTGACAGTCTTTAACCATAGTTGTGAAAGAATCCTAAAGCTACCTTTAACTCCATATGGTTCACATTTCTGTACTTCATTTTTGCTTTATTATTGGTCTTAGGAGCTATATAGAGAAAGAAACTGGATTTTGAAACTGTTTTGTTAATAAGAGCAACACAGAACCAAGTGTAATAGTAAAAACCTTGGAAACAAAATTCTGATATGTAAGAAATATATCTTATTAACAAATATTTGATGTAATAAAATATATCATTCAATAGAAAAATAATTAAAACTGCAGTTTTATTGAAGTAATGAATTGAAGTAATTGAATAATGTAAAAATAATATAATTTTTTATTTGAACCTGCATAAAGAGAATAAATTTTTAAATTTCTTCCCTCAAGCACCAAGTATAGATTTTTTAAGTAACTGACAATCACACAACTTGGAATAAAAACAGTGATAAACTTATGAACACAATATATATAAATGTACTGGATGGGAATCCACATCATTACAGAACAATGGAAATGTTGGAAGAAATGATATCTACATTGATTACTGAAATAATATTATTATAATAGTGTTAGTGGAAAACCAAAGCTATACTGAAATACTTACAGCACTGCAAAACATGACATCCTATTTAAAGGTTTGTATATATAGAACTATGAAAAAGTAGAAGTGAAAAGACAGAAAGGGAAGGAAGGAAAGAAGGAAGAAGAAAGAGAAGGGGGAGAGAGAAAAAAAATCAAAGATAGCATTGAAACCAATCCTGAAAAAATAAATGATAGTCAGATATTTATACATGAAGAGATTTGTAGTGATAGCTAGTGAAACATTAAGGCACGGGCAACTAAACAGGGAAAGTCCAACAGTCAAATACAGGCAATAGAAAAAAAGAAAAGCCAGTGCATTTGCACATGATTCATGATGGTATGATGGCCATTAAGAAATCAAATTAAGAGACAGCTAGTTGGACTGTCAGTTAACGAATTGGTTTTGGCTAAAAGAAACTAAACTCTGACATGAGAGAGAATATTACAAAACTTCATCTCTTCCAGATTACCTTATTAAAGTCTCAAAAGGAAATTCATGAGTAACCAATCCTTTGAATAAATAGATGAGGTCAGCTGAATTTGAAAGTCTAAATATTTATTTGTTTTAAGTATATCTATATCTATCTATATCTATATTGATCTTTATTTTTATTTGTTTTTATGTGGTGCTGAGGATCAAACCCAATGCCTCACAGGTTCAAGGCAAGTGCTCTACTACTGAGCCACAATCCCAGTCTTGAAAGTCTAAATATTTATTAAAATTTTGTTAGTTTACTTTTTTTTGGTACCAGGAATTGAACCCAATGGCAAATAACCACTGAGCTACATCCTTGGCCATTTTTATTTATTTATTTTTATATTGAGACAGAGTCTTGCTAAATTTCTTAGGGCCTCCTAAATTTGCTGAGCATGACTTTGAACTTGTGATGCTCCTACCTCAGCTTCCTGAACTGCTGGGATTACAGGCATCTGCCACCATGCCCAGATAGGCTCTTAGTTTAAAGGTGCTCAATTTTTTTCTAAATCATAAGAAAATTTGTATTATTTTTGTGGAATATTTTGATAAGGTTATTTGACAATTTATGTTAGAATTCTTAATGTGCTATATCTTATTTGATTAATCAGAAATTATAGGGATAAAGTCAACTGAAAGAACTGTTTACATATTTAAAAAAGGATTTAAGGGAATATTAAATGCACTCTGTTAAGATGAATGAACAATGGAAAGTTATTGATGCACTTGAAAGGATGTGAACTCTTGCCAAGATCTACATCATGTTTATTACCATGTAACAGGAATAGTGAGTATATAATTCATATGTATTGAATATATATATATATATATATATATATATATATATATATATATATATATTATAGAATGTGAAAGAGATTTTTATTCTGATAATAATTAAGTAATATAAATGGGCTGTTGAAATTCCAATGCAATTTTTTGAAAAAAATATAAAGGACAATTAGATTTGTAGGGAAATATAGATATGTTTATTGAAACTGTAGTTACTATAACTGCAGTATTAGATGTAAAACTTATACTTGCATAGAGGTACTTTGTAAAAAGGAAAGGAGAATCAGAAGTCCAGAAAAAAATGTAGTCAGTTTTCCTTTTTTTTTTTTTTTTTGCACTACAGGCATAGAAAGAGTGTAGAAATAAATTAATTTTATCTTTAAAGCCTCATCCCCTTTTGAATATTTTTAAATCTCCTGATAATCTTTTTCTCCATATTTTCACTGACTGTGCTCTTTAAACTTTGAAAATAGAAACCCTCCTGTTTATGCCTAACCCACTAAGTCACACATTATTGAAATGTACATGCTTCAATATGGCTGAAAGTATTAATTTTGAGTTATTTGTATTTTAAAAGCTTGCTTACTAACAAAATATTGCCTCAGTTTAATTGATTTCAGGTAGTAAAATGAGACCAAGTGGACAAACCAAATAAAGTAATCATTCTGTGGGTCAGAGATGCCACTTGACTGGTCCTTCTCATAACCTAGAACACCTGAAACAGGTGTTAAACAGATTATCTGAGCTTATAGGGCACATCTCCCAGGACTGTGTTCAATGATGACACATAGTTGACTTGAAATTGTCTGTGGTGGGAGTTCTTATGCCATAGAAGTTGACAAACACTAAAACTCAGGGGTTATACCTGCATTCCCTCCCTACTCAATATGTATGTTCACAGTCATACCCTACCAGGGTATGAATGGGAATTATGATAACAGTATAGACATCATAGTTCTAATGTGATGATAAAAATATTTATTGATGGGAAAGATTTTAGATACATGCTACAAAATGTAAAGCAGTTTAGAAATGATTCCTAAAAATATTTATTCTTCTTAAAGGGTAATATGTATTTTAAAATGTCTTTCTTTCCTTCATATTTATGTCCATTGACTTTCTAAAAGCTTTATACATTTATTCCATGTTATTTCTGTGTCAGAAAATAATGTACTCACTCCCTGTGAGTGATAGACATGACCCTGTCTCTTCTTGCAGAAGAGCATGAGGAAGACATTGCAGGTACCTCAGAGAGAAGTACTACGGGAGACTCAGTTAGCACACAATTACAGTAATACAGAGAAGAAATATGTGTGAGATCTCTGTTAGCAAAGACTATGGTAGTTGTGAAAATGATAATATGTGTATAGATTTCAACAATTTTATTGGATCAAAAATGGTAGTATTTATTTTCTATCAATGGAGGATTTTAATTTATGGAACAGGAGAAATACTACTTGCTGAGACATTGCATATTAGATATCTTTTGGGGGACATGGCAATCCTATAAGCTCTATGTGGAATGCAACAAGATCGATGCCTTGAAGTTTTGGAACATCATAATGTTTTGCCAAGTATAAAACTCAGAAGTTGTATATAGAGAAATTTAAAATATAAAAAAAAGTTAGTGTGAATAGAGTAAATGAAGTCAAGAGGATAGATGAAATTAACTAGAAGAGAAAAATCAAAGGGGCGGCTGGAGACAATGGCTCTTGACCATGATTGTCAATAGAACCAGAAGGAATGTAAAAAATCCTGTTATTCAGGTCTAAACACAGAACCACTAAAGTAACCCCTCTTTGGGTTATTCTTGGGCTGCAGCATTGTATCCAAATCTTTCCATATGATGCTAACATGCAGCAGGAATTTTATCTGATCTTGAGGACATAACAAAGGGCATTGGGGAGGGGACAGCTGTGAAGTGGAAGAAACCAGAACTCTATATAGAGAATGTAAGAGATGTTAGAAGTGTGCTTCAAAAAAGAGGGAATGTTGAAGAGGGTTGAATGATGCCCAAAAATTGTTAAGAATTTAGTGACAAAGAAATAAAACTGGCAATATCAGAGGAAATCTTTAACAGAATAGTGGCTTCAAAAACCAGCCTAAGTCTACATGTGGCTTGCTTGTTAGGTAGAAATAGGTCACAGTGACAATAAAGGAGAAATTTTGTTAAAAAGGGGACAATAACTAAAAAAGTGCCTGGAGTCAGTTTGGAGCAAAAGAAAAACTTTGTGAAATAATCAAATATGAACACTGTCTATTCTTGGGAATATCTCAGTTAAGAAGAATATTGATTGTGAAAACAGACTGTGTGATAAATTGTACCAGTATTTGCATATTGCTGGAGTTCAATAGTAAGAAGGGAAGATGAAGGATATCTCAATTGAAATTGGCTAAAAAGCGGGAGGGGGATGCTTACAGATGTAATAAAAGTTTATTATTGAAATTTTTACCATGATGCTAAAATTCAGTGAATATCATCTAGACAAGTATTGTCCAAAGTCAAATGTAGAATTTAAAATGAAAATGTCAGGATGCATTTAAGACTGTTGAGTCATTAGTCAGAACAAGATATTTTGTGTGTTTTTTTTTAAAAAAAAAACACTTTTTATAGAGTATGGGGAATAATAGAAAAAGTTTATGCTGAGGTATTCTTTGAGAGAGTGATGAAGAGTTCCCATATAATCAAAGTAAGTAGTGTGGTTGCTCTTTTCCTAACCTCAGGTATGTAGAGAAGAGCCTCCTCAGCAACCAGGGCAGATCACAATGGCTGCTGTTATTTTCCCAGACAGGGAGCAAATCCTTGGGATAGTGTTTTCCATATGTTTAAGAATGTTGAAGTACCCAAGGAAAGCTGTTTGTAAAAATAATTACATGATAACCAAAGGAAGGGTAAAGATGTAGCTGCAGAAGGGAAAAATACCCAAGAGTCATTTTAAGTCCTACAAAGGAGATTTTCCTCATATTGAGAATCTGTGTGTGGAGTGCATCACTGAGGGATCTGGAGGGTGAGGCAGTGTTCTATCAAAGTAGAGGCAATTCCTTGCTCTTGGGGGTTGCAGGATGAGATGCTTCCAAGATTCTTCACTCACTGCCACTCAGATAAATCAGACCTGGAGAAGCAAAACTATACCTTAAAACAAGGACATACCAAACCCCTAGCTTTGCTGTGTCCTACAGTTGGGGAGTAATATCTTGGAGAATTAATAGGGAACAAAAAACTGACCACCATATTGTAGTTACTGCTGCAGATGATGTTCTGGCTCAACATTGTTTTCATCCAAGGAAAGACATTCACTGAGGAAATGGAGAGGGGAAGAAGGAGAAAAATGAACATGCTGTACCTATTCCAATAACAGGAATATTAGTGAGGGATTGTTTGCAGGTTTGGGAAAGTGAAAAATCTACATAACACCATTCTAATTTTATTCTGTGAAATACAGTTCACAGTCGTTACCTGGGAAAAGAATTAGTGAAGTTAGTAAAGCTGAGTTTGTGGAGAGTGGATTGGTTTAAAATAGAAATGAAAAGAGAATGGTAGTTACTTTAGCATCTGCATACTTTGCAAGCAATGAGGAAGGTGAATTCTAGGTTAATGATCATAATTTAAACCAATATCTAGCTGTCTTTCTTGTTTTTTCTTAGTCATACATCTCTCCTCTTTAGAAGATTAATTATGACTATTAAGGGTTGTCTTTTGTCAGATATAGTAATAAAAGAATGTCAGAAACCAGGCATGGTGGCTTATCCTGTAATGCCAGCAGCTTGGGAAGCTGAGGCAGGGGAATCACAAGTTCAAATCCAGCCTCAGCAATTTAGCAAGACCCTGAGCAACTCAGCAAGACCCTGTCTCTAAATGAAATATTATAAAGGGCTGGGGATGTGGCTTAATGTTTAAGCATCCCTGAATTCAATCCCTTGTACAAAAAAGGTGGGGGGCATTGGGAATATATATAGGCCACACATTAATAGTTTATTGAAATGATAAATCAAACTTTTCAAGTGCATATGGAAAGGACAGGAACAAGATGAGAATTTATACAGATTAATATACCAGTGGTCCTTCTGATATTGGAGTTGATAGATCACAGTGGGAGTAGCTGAACAAAGAAAATTTTAAGTCAGGAAATTCTTAGCCTATTAGCTTTTTCATGTGGTTGTTTCTGTGGATTGATTCTATGGATTGATGGTTCTGTGGATTGTTTCCTATTAGATGACCTCACAGACCCAATATCAAGTTGGCTCAGTTCACACTCTCAGTCTAAATATCATACATGGAATAGAATTATAAACATTGCTTCAGACCTTCGAAGTTGCCATGCTATATTAATATTTGTGATTTTTCAATTAAATTCTTCAATGACATTAAATTGTTAACACTCCTAGATATGTTTAAACTCATTTGAACATTACACAATATATACATATTTTTAAAAGTAAGATGGGGAACCTCATAAATATGTATAAATTTATGCTCTTATGTAATCATTCAAAAGAAAATTATTGAATTCTGAAATAGACAAAACTATAAAAAATCTGTTTATCCATTTTTATATTGTCTTCATCATCCTGTGGACAAAGCTACTAGAAGCTGCAGTTGGACCTAATCTTTTACCTGAATTACAGGCATGCTAAGTAATTAACTTACTATATAAATATGATTTACATCTGGCCCTATATTTTTGCATTGTTTTATTTGCATAGAACCAGAAGTTTTAGATGGATGAGTTCTTATTACTCTTAGAAAAGATTTATTGCTATCATTACATAGAATTTATAAAACTTAATCCATTAATTTTAGATATATACTTAACAATTCATGTACATGCTTGTACAATTTAGAAGGGACATTTATAACCTTTGTAAACGTTCTTTTCTCTTTTAGTTGTTGAGAACTGAGATTGTATTAGATATAAACATTTCTAAATTGCACTAGATTTTACAAACATTTTGTTTTCCTTTCCTCTTCTGAGTTCTTTGAATTTCCTTTGTTTTTTTTTTCTACTATTGTATTTTAAAAGGGAAATAATTTAACTAAAATAGTAAAGTTGTTGGTGCCCAATCCTTGACATTTTAAAACGTGTTCAACCTGCACTTTTACTAAGTCAATCATTGCTAGAAAATGCTTCTCTTTCAATTGATACAAGTTTTTCAATGGCTTTAGGTAATGATAAATTTGTGAACAATTTAAGATGAAAAATTTCAAAACTTTTTTAGAAAACTTATATCAGTAGAGTAGAATAAACACTAGTTCTCTTCAAATTTATTGTCACTAGTCTCATAGACATTCTGAGAGTGAGTAGGGATAGATTTGTCATTCCTGAGGTTCTATTTACAGATGTTTAATGTGTTTGGTTTAAGCCCAGATTGAAGTCAATTTTGTCATCAGAAAGGTCTTTTCTTGTGGACTTTTTTTTTTAATTAAAAAACTGCTTTAGCATTTTGAAGACAGAGGACCTAAAATATTACTAAACTATCAAAATATTTTGTTATTCCTGAATTCTCCAATTTTCAGAACAAGAAAATAAATATTTTAGTAAAATTTAAAATAATTTTTCAGCATTCTCTTTTTTTCATTCTCACACATTTGTACGCAGCTTTCTCTTTCTTATTGTTATTCATATAGAAAAAATATTATAATGCATATTCATGGGGACATTATCAATAAAAATATTATTTAAAATTTAATTAGTAGTAATGGATAATATAAATTATGTTATTATACACACACACACACACACACACACATATATATATATATATATAAAACTAAATTTTATTTACTATTGTACCAGTGAATTTTTGAAAATAAATCTACAAGATGAATCAAAATTATTATTACACCAATCTTAAAAATAAAAGAATCACTAAATATTTTGCCCAAGGTCACAGAGATATAGGTAAAGTTTCTATAAAGTTATTATTATTTTTTTAACTTACAACGATGTTGGTTGCTTTCTCTTGGTATGTTCTTTACATACTACATTATTTGTCTATTATTACATTTGCTTAAGAAATCAAATCATATGCAATTAGGTGAAATTAGATGGCATTTCAAGGAAAAAGCATACAGGATCATTATTTAAACAATTCTATGTCTAAATCTAATTATGTAATCTACAGTTAGGTGATTGTGTATGTATATGCATATACACATTCTGAATATTAAATGTAAACTTTTTAAAAAAATTGTATAATTATTTAGGTGGGCTCAAGGATACAATTTTGAGTTCTTAAAATGTTTAATAATTCATATCAATTTATTCTTAAACATTTCATATTTCTAGCATTCTAGTGCCGCAGTCCGGTTGCACCAAACTAACGGGGGGGGGGGGTGACGAGCAACTTGTGTACATTGATACAGCAGGAGTGGGAGCCATTTATTGTAGGACAGGAGGGGTATATATAATATATACATTCCACACAGCTTATCTTAATTAACGTAAACTAGATACAAGAGTCAACCAATAAGGAATCTCCACACTTAATGGCTCTCTGACATTACTTCACAAACCACTCCCTCTGGCAAAATGCCAGGCGCCAACTTGACTTGTTTACAGACCCTAACATTCTAGTATTTAAATTTTTTAATTTGTTCTTTCTAGGTATACATGACAGTAAAATATATTTTGACATATTATACATACATGGAGTATAACTTCCCATTTTTTTCGTTTACAATGTGGAGTTATAGTGGTTGTATATTCATATAAAAACATAGGAAAATTATGTCCAAATTATTCTGTGGTCTTTCCTATTCCCATCTCTCCCTTCCCTTCATTCTCATTTATCTAATCCAATGAACTTCTAGTATTTTTAAGCTCCAATTATTACCTGTCATATACAAATGATCTTTATAAATAGTTGAATGTTGAGCTCTTACACAATTTTTTTGTCATCTGAAGACTTATTGCTTTAAATATAAAATGTATTTCAAAAGTAAATTTGTAAAAATTTATTTCATCGTTTTAAAAAAATTTTCACATTGCTGAAAGTTTTCAAGATATTTATAATTTGTTCATTCATTTAATATATTTGGTTATATCATATTTTCTCAGTAAATTAAAACATTATTTATATTCTTTTAAGTAAATATATCTCTCTTGATAGTTTCATTAATGCTTCTGAATTTTCTAAAAGGGAAAAATTGAAGGAAACTATATAAATTTGATCACTAAAATTCCACCTTAGATCATTACATGCAATATTTCTTCTTTCCCAAGGGATTTTGGGAAAGCATCATTTGTGCATTCTATGAATATGTAAATATATTTTTTACTGTGGGTACCATCTCTTGTCATCTGTTTTATTTCTTAATCTGTGTTGTATAGGTAGTGCCATTAAGATGTTTCATATGCATCAAAAGTAGGACACCCAGAAAATGATGGCAGTGTAATTTCATAGTACATCATAAACAATTCAACTTTTGCACAGCTGAAGATTACTTCAGAGTTCTGAATTAATCTGAATGACCCCAGCTTTAATGCTGTTGAGATTCTAGAAATGATAAAATGTCAAGTCATTGAAAATAAACCGACAGAACCTAAACAATCTGACGTGACTAATGCACAGTTTCTCTGGCTTTTTCCATACTCTGTAGCTTCTATTACCAGCTGCAGTATTTTACAGAGCAATGCTTGTCTTAATGAACATGCACATCTTTCACCTTATTGAAATATATGTCTGTTATGTAAAGAACAGAAAATCTACTGTTCTGTGTATTTGAGTTTTACATGCACTAAAACCTCGATGCACAGAAGAAATGTAAGTGATAAATAATTTCTTTATTACGTCTTAATTTTAAGGGATACAGATTAGTCAAATGCTGTTACATCAACCATATATGGACAATGCCACTCTGAATTTACCACAAGTTTTCCAAAGCCATTAAATATTAATGAAATTTGTGAGAATGCTCTGAGATGACAACTCTCAAAAAGAACTGCTTAGATAACTTATAACTTATATTGACAGAGTACTACAAAGTATAGCTATCTTCACATTTATTGTTAATGGACTCATAAAGTGTTCTTTTTTAAAGCATAAAATTCACATCTCAGCATAGTGTCTTCAAGGGGGGTTATTTCATCTCTAGTCTGCATTATTTGGTACCCTTCAAAGTTTAAAGTGCTTTTTCTCACAATAGAGGGTCTCAGTTTTGGCTAGACTTTCCATACTCACTAACCATTATCCAGTAGACATGACTCTAGTCTTTATTATTTTTCTCAATATACAATTTATTTATTTTTGCTTCTATACTTTTCAAATAAAAAGCTACCTTATGAAATCTAATACGCAACTTGAAGCTGCTCTAACTGAATATATTGGAAAGTGTCTGCAGAAATACCCTATGCTCTTTATATCCTCCTATTTCCCTAAAGATATCATCCAACACCTGCCCTGCACTCCTCAGGGAGGTATCCTCACCAACCCAACAGAAATCCCCTGTATAGAGCATCATGCTATTGCTCTCAAATCAATTTTTATCCTTTTACTTTGTAATGTTTAACAATAAATTTCCTAACTAAATATCCTATGAGAGGGAGATTTATAGTACTCATTCAACTTAAACCTCCATTTCTCTATTTTTTCAGCAAAAAATTTAAGACTCTAACACTGATGGACCATGAGATTGGACTGTGACTAATCATACTATCAATTTAAAGCTTTTATTGTTTCTACTGATTTTTATCCCAATCACACAGTGAGAATCAAATGTTGTAGACTCACTTCCTAATAAATCATATTTATATTTAATTGACATTAAAAATTTTAAAAGGGGGATTCCACTTCTTGGGTCCCTTTCTTCCTCCGGGAGAAGTCTTTTGTGCTGTTCTTTAATAAACTTCTAATTTCTACTCTGAAAAAAAAATTCAAAAGGAAGTGAAAAATATCTCATATATTCTGTGCTCTGTTATTTTTCTCTGAAATTTCTCTTTGAGAAGTTGAGTAAAACTTGAGTGACTATGCCCCATGCCTTACTGCCACACTAAAAATAAATTCAAGCATCTTCATGCTTGCTCAAAACTCAGGAGTCCCTCAAATCTGTACTTATTGAGAAATATTTGTGATCTGAAGAATGTAGGTGACAATGGTCACATTAATTTCTACTAGGTACTTGTCACTTTTTGATAAAAGACAGATTGCCCTTGAATGTCCCACTTCCCACTTTATCCTTCTTGGAGACAATTGGGCAACATTTAATCCTTTCATTTTTTATTTTTCTAGTTGATCTGGTGGCCTAGGTTTCAAACCCTGCTTAGAATTTTGTGAACATTGAACATCTGGCAGCAACTGTGTTGTTTGGCAAATAAAACCTAATGAAAACAATACTAGTTTATGAGAAATGGCTACTTGGATCAATTACTATGACTTTCATTAAATATGATTCCTTAATAAAGTCTATATCAATGCTCCAACATTGTCATTAGAAAGTTTTATTATCATTTGTTTGTATTGTATATTTACTTATTTAAACTGTATATGGTGTATTCTTTTAGAAAGTCATCTTACATGTATAATACTAAACAATTAATTACTTACTCACAATTATTTTAGGTCAGTATAAACTATACCTTCTAGTGGGACACAGTGGCTCATGCCTGTAATCCCAGCAGCTCAGGTGACTGAGACAGGATCATTGCAAATTCAAAGTCAGCCTCAGCAAAAGCAAGGCGCTGATCAACTTGGTGAGACCTTGTTTCTAAATAAAATACAAAATAGGGCTGAGGATGTGGCTAAGTGGTTGAGTGCCCCTGAATTCAATATCTGGTACCAACCCCAAATATATATATATACCTTCTTTCTTGTGCATCAAATAAACAAGATATAGGTGGATATTTAGCCCTCTTAAGACAGAATGTGTGTTCTATTGAGGTGATGTTCTTTCGATGTCAGTTAAAATAAGGCAGATTTCAAAATAATTTACAAGAAAAAATGGGAAATATTTGGGAGGTAGAGGGTAGCTGGCAAAATTTAACTGTTACCAGGGCTGATGAGATTACCAAGTTTTGCCAACTGATTGTGAAATAACTATATATTCTATAAAAATAATTGGTAATGAAAAATGAAATGACTTAATTTAATAATTTTTCATGCCATCTTGAAGCAAATAATTATAATTTTAAAAAGTAATTTGTTGAGTGAACTTCACCATGCAAGAAAAGTCTTGAGTGCCATCATTACTCAATATTCACATATGTACTAGAATTCTAAAAGAACTTAATCACTGCACTTTGTTTGTCCATGGGAAAGTGACATTCAAAATTTATTTATAGAATTTGAAACTGGAATTCCAGTATCAAAATTAAACATTGAACTTCTTCATTCATTTTAGCATCTGCACTTTTAATTTCCTCCTTTTCTTTTCCTTTTTTTAACTTTGATTTGAATATTATTGTTTACCCCATTAATATTCACTTTGATGAGATGTTCAAAAAATAGTATGTCCTATTTATTTTCTTTATCTTAAACTTTAAATTTTTGACAAAGGTTTTAAATTATGTCTACTATTTTCATAGTTCTGGAATATTTTCCACAGATAAGTATTCTTTTTTTTACATTTTTTTTCTGATCCAGTACATATTTCATGTAATGTAAGTATTCTATTTGGTGGTAAAAATGATCATTTTAATTTTTTCTCCTTTAATGAGAAAAAGAAAAAAATTGGGGAGTTCAAACTTTATGTACTCAGTTTAAATATTAGAAAGTGTGCCAAGTTAATATGTATTAAAAATGAGCTGACGCCTGGCATGCGCGCGGCTCTGGGTTTGATGCACCTCATACAAATAAAGATGTTGTGTCTGCCAAAAACTAAAAAATAAATATTAAAAAAAATCTCTCTCTCTCTCTCTCTCTCTCGCTCTCTCTCTCTCTCCCTCCCTATAAAAAAAATGAGCTGAATCTTTGTCTCCAATATGCCTTATTTAAATTCATCGAGGTAGAATTTTGTATTAGTGTACAGCTTATTATTTAAGTTCATTGTAAGATAAATTCATAGTCATTGTAATGGTTACTTTCTGGATACATAACCTTCAAATTCATAAATAACTATCCATCTATCTATTATCTATTTATTATCAATTTATTAATTATATATATATATATATATATATATATATATATATATATATATATATCTTCTTATTGTGTTTTAGATTATATTTTATTGGTATTGATTACTTTGGTGACAATTATGAAGACTTTTACCCTCACATAGAAGGTATACTTTGATATCCATCATATTAAAATATTTCCACACAGTAATTTTAATATAGCACACTCTATTATTTATAATACCCATTTAAAAATCAAAAGCAGGTCTACTGAAGTGAAAATGAAGTTATTACATATAATCATAATCCTTGACAGCAAATTGCCTTTGCATTTTGCTCTATAATGTTCCAAATTTGATTTACTTTTTGCAGTCTACATTTTTCAAACCTGATAATCTTCCTTTGCTAGTTCACTGTCAATGCAAATTACATATATTTTATCAGGCATCTTCCATCTGAAAGTTCCTGAATCTTCTCCTGTTGGCTCAGCTATTGGAAAAATAAGAGCTCTGGATCCTGATTTTGGACAAAATGCGGAAATTGAGTACACTATTGTTCCCAGAGATGGAGGGAATTTGTTTGACATCATCACAGATGAGGATACACAAGAAGGAGTTATCAAACTGAAAAAGGTACATAAACAAAGGTTTTGACAGTTTACTATCTAAAAATAATTAAAGAAAATGAAAGAGTATTAGCAATTTTAATTTTCCTTTAATTAGTAATATTTTAAATAAAAAAGTTATAATTATGAAATATTCACTCCCACAGATAGTGTTATTCTATGATTTAACAAATATGGATTTATATTGAAAATTGAAGCCTAATAATTTGATTATTTACTTTTTTAACACTCTTATCAGAGTTTAATTTCTAATTAATTTTATAGCAATGTATGTACAAAAATGATCAATTTAAAAATGAAAAAACAATCAATAACTTTTATCTTACCAAAGTTGATCTTGACATTTCATGACTTTTTGGAGAACACAGAGTATAAATATCTAAGTTAGCACATTATTGGTGAGAGTTGATATCACAGTGGAGAAACACTATTGTTGGTAAGTTTTATTCAGTGCAGAAGTGGAAGAAATAAGAAAGGATAATAATGGACTTGAGAATTCTGTAAGAAAAAAGCCTACAGAGACTTTTACTTTTATCAGTTAGGAAGTAAGACTAGAAATATCCCCAGTGAAGAGATCATTGAAATAATACAAGAAAGAGATTTAGATGCTAATAGTAGTGAAGATTGAGAGAATTGTGATTCTGGCCAAACTTTAGAGCAAGAGAAAGAAAGGGAGAGTGGAAAGAGCAGCGGCGGAGGACAGCAAAGTTGTTCAGACCCTTGAAAGAAATCATTACTTGCCCAATATGTAGTTTTGTCTTTTATTGGGTAGTGGCACATGAAGGAGTGTGTAAATGTGAGAAAGAAACCTGATTCCATTGGAGGCATGTAGATTGCTTCCATTATAATGAAGAAAACAATGAATTTTGAGTAGTGAAGTATAGCAAAAAAGTGAATCTTATTAAATTTAGGTCTTCTTTCCCCCTCTCCTTGTACAATGTATACTCTCTTAACCCCAAACTGCAGTACATGTCGTTTCTGTTACTATTTATGATTATTTCAACCCAGAAGAAATATTTTTGAAATAAGTGCTATTAATCAGTCTTTTCTTCTCATATTTGTTAGGAGCTCTGAATTTTAATAAGAAACACTATGAATTATAATGAAAATCATCATAAAAGTAAATTAAGCTTCATATAGATAGTCATTTTGTTTTTATTCCCACAAATGTACATAAATTGTACTTAGTCCAGAAGTTAGTTAACACATATGATACCATCTAAAATTATGCATTAATGCTGAATTTGAGAAATACACAAAGAAAAAAGGCGTATGATTCTTGTGTATTTCTCTTTTGTTATTTAGTATTTCTCTTTTCTACTCAGTAACATATCAGTGAATATTCTTATTAATTTAATGTAAAAGTATAATATTTAAATATTTTTCAAAATCAATCCAAATGAAACAACTGTAACAAATATTAATAAGCTAATAATACTAAAAATGGTAGAAAATATTTTACTATTTATGATCATAAATAGTATCTTAAAATTTAAAATTTAACCATTAAATTAATTAGATTTACAAAGTTTATCTGAGTTGCAGAATTAATACTAAATTATGCATATATACATTTAAATATTCTTTCATCTTGCTATTATAAAAGTATTTTATATTCATCAATGTAGTTTTATATATTTTATATTTACTTTTATAGACACCTATTTTTCATCCATGCCTGTAAGTAACTGATGATTAGATGTCAATCAGAAAAATCTTTATTTTTAAATATATTTGGAAAGAAATAGTGTTATATTTCTTTATTATTTTATGAAGTCAAAAATATAATGTTTTAAGGAAGTGTTGCAGTTATAAATTATAAAAAACTTAACTATTATTAATCAGTAAAAATGCATTTTCAGTCCAAGGAAAGATTCATAGTGAGTAGGTGCTACATCATTTTTTGTTTGAATTTTTGAGAATTTTAAAAAAAAAATTTATTGGATTGACTTTGAGATTTATAAAACTATGGAAATGCCTTATTAAAATTGAATTACATAATGCAGATAATCAATCTGAAAAATGTGTCTCTAAAAAAGACAAAACAGTGTATCCTCCTGAGGTAAATTAATCATTCATCTTACTGGCATAAAACTCCTTGTCCAAATAAATCTGTGATTATACCTTTCCCTTCATCATTCAAGGGATATTTATGGTGTAGCCACCATGTCCCAGATCCATTTTGGACTCAAAGATAGACATTCCCTGTTCTCCAGCTCCATCCATTCAATTGGGAAAATCGGAAAATTAACACATGAAATATCTCTATCAGCAATGATAGATTCAAGCTGATAGACATAAATCAAGGTAAAGAGATTACAGGAATGTGAAAGGCAGTCTTATAGTAAAGGTCAAGAAGACTTTGGGGCTATGGTGAAATGTAAGCATATTTCTGAAGAAAGACAGATGAACAACAACTGTGTACATTACATGTGTTCAGAAAAACTAAGAAACAATTGCAAAATCTCTCTCTAAGGAGGGACTGATGGACAAAGAGACTGGAAAGGTCAGTGAATAAAAGGAATGTTGATTGAAGACAAGGTATTCAATGTCCCATGATGGAGGTCTTGTAGGTCAGGTCAAGGACTCTGAGCTTGGTAATAATGAGGGGAGTTATACGTAAATCACCTCTGTTCTAATAGAGTCAGTTTACTCTGTATGCTTTGAGGAAAATCAGACTTAAGCAAGTAAGACTTACTTAAGTAAGGCTGAGAAAAGCCCAGTGAAAAGATCACTGAAATTAATCCAAGAAACAGATTGAGATGCTCATAGAAGTAAAGACTGTGAGAATTGGTGATTCTGGCTAAATTTAAAGAAACAGTCAAAACATATTGTTATAACTATTTTTATCATGTAGAAAATTACACCAAACAATTCAGTACTTACAAAGCCTGACAGAATACTTGGAGTCACTTTCAATGTTGTAACTTGCTGTGATCTCTAAATAAGGATCCACCAGGGGCAATCTCTACCTAGTAACCTATTCTGTTGAAAAAAATGCAATCTATAGACTACATCTATTAAATCTAAGAAGTAAGTATTGCAACACAATTTTTGAATTATCTAACATCTACGTGTTGGATTGCATGAAATGTGCTTATGTACATATACATACACACACACACACACACACACACACACACACACACACACACACACATATATATATATATATATATATATATATATATGTATCTTTATCAAACATGGTGGTATGATTTTATGAAAAAGGAATAATGGAAAAATATTCAGCTGAATAAAGTGCATGGAAAACTCAAAATAAATTAAAATGACAGCTGTATTTAAAATACAGAATCCTTTTGGTTAAAGCTCATGTAATAAGACTCTTCAAGCATTACATGCAGTAGGTTCTCAGAAAACTTTATCTTGCACTTATTATTGGTCTTTGAAGAATGAAATTAGAAAAAATAAATGTGAATGTAAACATCAACAGTAGTATTTTAGTTTTCCATATGATCTTAAAATTATTTTTGACAGTTTCTCATTTTGTATCACAGCATAGAATTGCAATGCAAGAATGATGAATTCCTACATAAATCATATTTTTAAGTATACTAAATACATTTAGGAAATCCATAAATATATATCCTACATATGAATACATAGCTGCATTTTAAAGATGAGTTTTTTTAAATTTTTGGCTGACAAACTTTTAAGCAGCAGTAGAGGAATGAAATAATATATTCTTCAATTTAACAGAGCTTCTCTTTTTTTTAACCCACTTAAAATACATTCAAATGCTCAATGTTCTGAAGCACATATTTTCAATGTTGTTTTATCTTCAAAATCTTTTATTTAGTTTTACTTTACTGTATACTTCTCTCTTTTTCCTCTGTAGGGTGAGGATATATAAAAATGAAACTCAGGTTTATATAAGCTGAGGAGAATGAAGAAAGGTGTCATTTCACTGTATTACGTTGAATTCAGAGTAAAATTAGGAAAATTTGTAAATCTCTCCAAAGCACACAATACTGGTAAAAACCCAAACCAACTCTTACTCTACTCTTGCATGTTACACTGAACAAAGTATACACAAATTAAAATTCTCTTATGTGTTTTTGAATAATATACAATACCAGCACTAGAAAAACTAGAATAATGCTTCTGAAAGTTTCAATCACATCTTAAAATCTAGGAGCTGGGATATATTTGCAATGAGAAAATCAGCTGTTTTAAATTCAACAAATTTCTTATATTTAAAAGACAAATAAACTATATCTTAGTAATTACTCCCTATGAGAAAAATAAAAATAAAATATATACTCCTTGAATATAAAAATGAATAGGAATTTACATTAGTTAAAAAACTCTAAATGGATAAATATATTGAGAAACACTTTGGTTTGCTTGTTGCTGAATGAAAACTTAGGTAATTAAAACAGTAGAGTGAATACTTCAGTTATACAAAGAACAGTTTAATATCCTGCAGAATTTCAGAAAGAGTCCTGTACCATCTCTATAAAAATGTCTGTTAAGAACTACAAAGTAGTGGTGGCATCTGTTTAAAATGAAGAATGATGAAGTAGTGGCCTATTTACTATAAAATAAGTAAAACATTTTTTGAAATTAAAATGTTTAACCAGTTTGATGTTATCTTAGCAGATTTTTTATTTTGAATTTACATAACTAAAGATCACATTAAATGTAAAGTAGAAGGATTTTTAAATAGGAGATGAAATATTTGACTTTTCAACACAACGCTTTTATAAATAGACTGTGGCCTCAATTGGTTCCATTGGGCATCTATATTTTATATTTACTCATGAATCAGTAAAACTCATTAATTTTATCATTTTATATGACTGAGAATTATTTCCACACTATATGACTTGGTAACAGCACCATCATGTGGTAAATTTTAGAATATCTCTTAGGAATAAAATGAAAATAAATTGTAGACTAATTTATATGCTCAAAAAAATTAATAAAATTTAAAAATTCTATTTTTAGTAACTCTGACATTCCTAATTTCAGAGAAAGGGGTACTCCTTATGTTGTTTCTACAAATATTATGTTCCTGTTTTTTTCCAAATATTTGTCTTTCTCTTGTTTTTTTTTAAATTTCTAAACCTTGTTTATATTCTTTAAATACCTTGCCCAACTTTTCTTAATAGATTCAACTCTAAATTAACCCCAAATTAACAAAACCAAGGCCAATTTTTCTACTGCTTTGCAGATTTTTCTATTTGAATATTTTTTAATGCTTTTTTCAAACTCAAAATGTATAAAGCCATATTCCTTCTTTTTTCCCAATAAACATGTGACCTATCTTATTTTTGTCCTTTCTAGTTTTTTTTAACAAAAAGTCCAGAATGCTTCTTAGGTTTCTACCATTCCCTTAGACCTTTGTTTGCCAAAAACAGGGCATGAGCTTAGCCAGTGATTTCTTCTGAGCAGAAATTAATGTTGTGGCTTATATCCTTCTTTAATACTCCCTTCCAACACTGCTAAGTATTTGCAAGCTTCACCCCTTATCTTCCTTCAGGAACTCCTTCATCCTGTGAATGAAGGGTGGGAACTACATCTGATTATCTTACTTAGACTTTTATCTGGTCCCCATTGCTGGAAAGGTCAAAAGCAGGCTGCATATTTTATTTTACCAGCCTCTGTACACACTGTCACACACATGTACAAGCTCCTTTTCACCCACACCAAATTCATTGCAGGTGTCTACCTGAGTTGTTGAGCTGTTCCACATTCTCATGGAAGTCTCTTGCTCACAGGAATTTCAATACTTTCCTGTTACTTAGTATTATCTCCCTTGCTTATCATCAACGGTTTTTTTGAGCCCTTCTTCCCAAACTGGTTGTCTCTTACTTTATTTAACAAAATTTCAGCATTTCTGCAACAGCACTTATTGTACTTATGACACTCATTTATGACATATCTGATTTTTCTTATTTGAAGTCCTTTATCGTGTTTATGTTTTGTCCTGTTTGTTAAAGAAAATCTCTAAAATATATAGGGTATTAATGTTTTGTTGGATAAGACAAAAAACATTTCATGTTCACTTACGTACTATATAAAGTTCAAAATATTTTGCAAAGTATATAAGAAAAGCAGTGTTTTATTGATTTCATTAATGGGAAATTTGAAGTGCATGGAAGAAGGATACATTTTTCAAAATCACATGGCTTATTTTCAACTATGGTATATTTTGAAAAGCATATACTTTCATTGCAATGAATAATGATATGTGACAAAAAAAATAACTGGCCTCTCCAGATAGGAATGATTTATACTGTACATGTATGTGACACATATATTTCACTTAAGCATTTATAATACTTGATGAAACCTTTTGTCATTTTATGAAAATTATTATTGACAATGTGTAGCAAGAAGCCCTGACATTATTGCCTTTGTTTTGATTTATTTTGTCTTTGTTACTAGATTTGTTCCAGAAATTATTGTCACTAAAAAACAGACGTTGAACTAATGTCCATGGTCTTTCAGGTACTTGCTAAATGACCATCAAAATATTTTCAGTATTACAAAAGACTGGAATGCAATAACTTTGCAAAGAAAAACTAAATGCATTTTAAATAAGTAGTTCTGTTGTAATATTTTTAGAGATAAGTTGGATGTAGTGTTTATTTTATTCTTTAAATAAAAATGGCAATTTTTTAATTTATAGTTATATAATTTTTAATTGTATAAGAAATACTGTGAACACTGTCAAAAGTAAAGCCTATATTTAAAATATCCACATTTTATTTTGTTGCATGCTTCTTCACTATAGGGACTTTCTCATGTGGTACAAGAACATCAATTATTCATCAAATCTTTGATTATTTTTAGTGAAATATTGAATTTAATTCCTTCTTCACTGGAGATTATATATATATATATATATATATATATATATATATATATATATATATAAGCTTTCCCATCTCTTCTCTCAGAGAGGAATTGACTTTATTGATCATAAAATTAACTCATGGAAAACTTGACTTTCTTTCAAAATAATATGTGTTCTGAACATCTTATCTTTATTGTTCAGCTGGTATATAAACTTGCTTTGGAAGAGTGTTTTTCTAATGTATTTTCATCACGGTTCAGTCTGATTTAAATCTGTTTTCTAACTCCTTATCTTGAAAGGGACTAGTACATTTTGTAAAACATTACACTCCTCGCTCATTTGTGTCCCTTCACAGTTTTCTATTCTCTTGACTGTGAAGACCTACAAAGTGATTGAGTACAGCCTTATTGCCAAGGATACATTGTTTTTTGTTCATTTTTGGAGAGTTCCCTTCACTGTGTTGGTAAAACTGATAGATGCTCATCATGAAAACTGCTGCAATAACATTATAGATGGGAAGACGGCTAAGCCACATCCCTGGTCCTTCACTGTCGGCTTTTCAGGCTGATTTGAAGGTGTGGGTTGAGGTTGCATTCTGATACAAGGTTGGAACTCTTTACCAAGCTAACTGGTTGCCTGCAGAATTAACTTTGCTGAGGTTTTATGATTGTTTTGTTAATTCCTGGCTGAGATCAAGTCTCAGTCCTCATAGGTATCCTTTAGGCACTTGCCACACTGGCTCCTGTGCTCACATGTTCACTTGCTCAAGACCAGCCAGAGAAGCTAGGGATATAGCTCAGTTGGTAGAGTGCTTGCCTTGCATGTACATGGCCCTGGGTTCAATCCCCAGCACAACCGAGAAAAAAAAAAAAAAGTCCAGCCAGAATCATTTGCACCATTTGCTAGGTCAGACATCTCCAAAATGTGTCTTCAGTCAATGTCAAATGATTAAGGGCCTTAGTTCTATATTCATATTAATTTTTCCACAGAACTGAACAAGTTGACAAGAGTAATATGCCATTTAATTCACAAGTCCCTCACACTAAGGAGCAGAATTATTACATAAAATGGTTGGGGGCAATGGGGACAAAAATAGGGAGCATCTCAGAATTCTGTCTGCCACAGCTTTTCTTTTCCAGTTCTCATGTATCTGTAATTATAGGTACCTGTTTTCACTCAACATTATCTGGAAACAAGAGGAGGCCTAAAAGAGCCCAGGGGGTTATTCTGATATTTAATATTAAAAATAGCTTATCCTCCTTTTACGTGAAAAAAAAAATTATTTGTCACTGAACATTTTATGTATATTTAATTATCTGGACTTCAGCAAAGAGTAAAGAAAGCAATGTAACAAATAGAAGTAAAAGGTGATAATTTGACCCTTCTCTCACTTTGTATACCAGAGAGAAACTAAATATGCCATTCTCCAATTCACCATAGTCAAGGTCTTATGTAGCACAATTTCCTATATTGTGAATTGTTTTCCAAAAGTTCTGATCTTACTAATCTTTTGTTACAGAAAAATCCAAAGAAGTTGCTCAGTTAAACTCTCTTTAGTCAGTCTTTTTCTTATTTTTCTAGAAAGGCTCACTGAATTAAATATGCCCAGAGCAATGTCATAAAATTCTCAAAGTACTGTGTAAAAAATAAATATTTCAAATTTATTTAATCCCATCAAAAATAGAACCAATTTTCTAGCAATTACCAAAAAAAAAAATCTTTTCTGTTCTATAATTATATCAAATGTTAGAATTTTTGTCGATTACAAAATCTCCCTCCAAATATGGCTTTGGTCTGTCAGATGGGTGAGTACAGTCAAGTAGAGATGATTGGTGATTCTTTGCTCTTTCAGAGTTACACCAGTTTGTGAATTTGCCTAAGGGTCAGAGTCGTGAAGAAGTCCACATAGAATATAATTGTGGCATTTCTCTTACAATTTTCTCCTGTTCTTTGATCTTCGTAGGAAATAACTTTTTGGTTGCAAAAAAAAAAAATCTAAATGTACAAAAAGGTTCTTTCATCTCACTCTCTATTTCCCTCACTGCCAAATTCTTACCTGTTGTGATAGGCCAGGACTTCTTTAAAAACATACATCATGTCTTATCTCCTAACAATAAAAGTAAAATTAAAAAAGCGAAAAATGTTTCAGAAGTCTCTTTCTGTCTCTGGCTTGAAATTGGTTTACCAGTAAAGAGTCAAGTTCATCCAGACAGATGTAATGTATTATTAAGAGGGAAAATAAAACTATATATACAATATATAAGCTATATATACAAATATACACATTAGTACAGATAGTCAGAGGCATTTCAACATCTAGAGGAAAATTAGAGATGGGAAACAGTTGGTAAGAATGCCTACATTTTAGGATAGCCGTGGATTTGGAGCCCAAAAGAGAGTAAGTCTGAGCTGGAGCAACTCAGTTTGCTTTGAAATCAAGGACTCCAAAGTTGTTAAAATTAGATTGCTCTAAGATAGATGTTAGGGTTCACTGTCAGGAAAATACATTGTTTAACATTTATGGAGCACTTACTTTTTTACATGCAAGAAGAACTTTGTATTTTCTTTAATTTGAATTAGTCAGTGTACTCTTTCAACTTACTTTTTTTTCTCTTTTTTTCAGACAACTACTATGGTGTTTTAAATGAAATTTATTGCTTCTTCAAACTTCTCCATTAGACAACATGCCTTTATTCTATAATTAATTGAATGCTGAGAGAAAAAAAAATCTTATTTACCTTTGTACCTTTCTGTTTTTCCAAGGGGATATCTCTTGCCTTGCCAGAACCTTTTATATTTAACTAATTCAGTGCTGAAAGTTTTAATTTGTTATTTGTTTCTTCCTTTTTCCAAATGAAAGTTATTGTTGTAAAGAATTTAAATTATTACTAATTCACTACTCAGAAACTTACATAATAATCCTAACTTATATTCACCATTATAGTCCTTAATATATAAAATATGTGTCCTGTCTTGCTTTGGTCTTATTTATTCGAAACTGTTCATTCTCACTATTTGTACTGATTTCTTCTTATTGCTTTAAATAACATTTTGACATATTTTTCTGGAAATTTGCTGTATTTTCTTGAGTCTGATTCCTTTCTCAAAGCATGAGAGTCAAGCTTTAGATGGGTCAAAATATCATCATGGGATTATCCTCTATCTATGCTTTCTTAGATATTTCATTTCTGATCATGGGACCAGTGGCCATATTGTCAATTTTATTTCTATTTGTTTTAAGAGAAATAAACATTTCTAACAGGAAAGTAATAAAAACTGAAAGAAATCAGTGTTATATGTTAACAGGTATGACTAAATTATCAGAAAGTCAAATCAATTATTTGCATAGAACAAAGATAAAAATAGGAATAAGAATATAATGAACTTGATAAAATGAAGGGAATAATTAAAGGGGAATAAATGTATGTTCTCATGCATTAAAAATATTGTGAGGAGACTTACTTGATGCATATACAAGACTTATAACTGATTTTACCATAGCAGATTCCATTGAATTGTGAGAGTTTTTAAATACATAAGTGATTTTTTTTTCTCTTTTTCTCAGAAAAAATACATAAAATAATACTCATGTCTTTAAAAGTGAAAATAAACCTCCTTTAGTTTCCTCTGGTGTGCTAGATAAAGGAACAGATGCTGTCAAGGCAATTAGCAAATCATTGTGGTCACACTATAGGGAACTGCTTTAGCAAACAGAAACTTAAGGGTCCCCGTATTCACTGTTAATGTTAAATTTGTGTTGTCTTAGTTTTTCCTTGGAGATTAGAAGTCTGAGTCATTACACTTAAGCTTATCACTTAACAAAGCAACATAGTAGCACCATATTTCTGGAATATAGCATTTTCAGTTACTTTCATAATAAAACTAACATTTACAATGAGGGTGAATGTAAATAGTAGCAAGTTAAAATTGAGCATTACTGAAAATCTGGAAAATGACTTGTATGTTTGTTCCAATGCCTTCTTTAATTTGTTCATATATGTCAGAAGCCTGAATTCTTGGTGATACTTACTGACAATGCATGGGAGAACCAGTATTTATATGCAGTTCTGAGAACACAAAAGACCAACACTCTTCATAATTACCATTGTGTGTGATTTTGAATCTTGATACAAATGTTTTCTAATAAAATGACTTATTAATTCATAATTATTTAAAAGGAAATGATACTAATGTCACAATAGGAAAAATGAGCTTAAAAATGTGCTGTTATGCCAAATTTACAAATGGAATCTAGAAATTTTCAATTATACAATTCCATTTTTGTTCCATTTCTTTATCACTGCTTGCTTCCACTAGATGTCAGTATTGGATAAGATGTGAGAAGTGCTTTCCTTAAACTATTAACTGATTTCAAATTGCTTTTATAAAATGTGTAACCCCTATCTAGTATGTATGCTCATAAGTACATTATGTAAATTTAATATGTGCAAAAGATTATGTTTATGAGTTACCCAGAAAGTTTGACCTTGTGCTTTACTTACACACTAATTATAAAAGTGAGACATTTCAAAACCAGTATAATTAATACCAACTTGCATTGCTCTGAAATGATGCTCATGGTTTATGCCACATTCTATACAAATGTAACACTTCAATTTGGATTTGTCCTCACTACAGCCTTTAGATTTTGAAACGAAGAAGGCATATACTTTTAAAGTAGAGGCCTCCAACCTTCACCTTGACCACCGGTTTCACTCTGCTGGCCCTTTAAAAGACACTGCTACAGTGAAGATCAGTGTTCTGGATGTAGATGAGCCTCCTGTATTTAGCAAGCCACTTTACACCATGGAAGTTTATGAAGACACCCCTGTCAGGACCATCATTGGCGCTGTAACTGCACAAGACCTGGATGTGGGCAGTAGTGCTGTTAGGTAAGAATAAGAAATATTTTCTTTTTATGTGTCTTGAAAACAAAACAAAAACAAACAAATAACAATTTTATGATCAAAAGTGCATCATGATTCACATATAGAATACGATGCTAGAAATTATATATAAGAATAGAGGAAATGCCGTAGGATTTGGACAAAACATCTGTATCAATCCTCCTTGCAACATTTACTGCAGATAAGCTATTGGATATGTCACACAAACTAACAAATCTCAATTTTTAATCTATGAAAGATTTAATAAATGAAGTTCAAAGAATGATTTTCCAAATTAGTTAATTTAAGACACTTTCACAGTGCCTAGACTGTAGCAGCTATGTTATAATTATTTTAAAATTTCTGTCCCCAAAGTTAGTGTTTAAAAATGGATGGTTTTGTCATTTGCGATTTGAAAGCGATTTTTTTTCTTATTGTAATGACTTTTCATTCTGAATGTGAGATTGAGACAATGGAAACACATTTAGTCAGTCCAAGAGTAAGATGAATTAAGGAATTGCCCAGAACTCAGACTTTGCACGGAGCTCTTTCCTATGGATACCTCCTCACTAATCTCTCTCTCTCTTTCTTTCTCTCTCTCTTTCTCTCTCTCTCTCCCTCCCTTCCTCTTTCCCTCCCTCCCATAAAGCTATAACTTACAATAGCACTGTGGAAGGATGATAAAATCCCCTTTCCTTACATTGATCCTGCAATAGGATTGAGACTTTCTCCCATATTCTGTTGTTTGCTAACTGACCTTACACATCTTCAACTCTTGAGAACCAATAAAGAACAGCAATAAAAGCTATTTTGGACCAAATTAAAAAAACATTATGTATTCTTTTAGAACAAAAATACTCTATTGATATAGAGAGGAATAAACATATCTCTTAAGATTTTATGACATGTGGTAAGTAAATACCAAAAAATTGTGTCATGTATTCAGTGATAGAAAGCACATCACTGTAGATAGCACAATCTGAAGAAGTGGTTTAAAAGCATGTATTTTTTTATTGTATTCATCTGAATCTATCCCATGGGGTGCTCAGTCAGTCTAGGCTGTAGTCTTAGATTACCACAGACTGAGTGAATTAAACAATAAACATTTATTTCCCAGATTTCTGGAGGCCGTAACTTTCAAAATCCAGGTGCCAGCAAGTCTGGTATCTGGTGAATATTTAGAAGATGTGGTCATCTTCTTCAGTGGTCATGAGGCAGAAAGAGACAGAAAGTTCTCTGTGGTCCACTGTTTATGAGCATGTGGGCCCCACTCACACAGCTTAATCACCACCATCTCTTAATACCATCATATTGGAGATTCAGATTTTGTATCATGACTTAAGGGGGTGAGATGTTCACAAGCACTATGTCCTTAACATTCCATTCTGACATATCAAGATTCTTGTCCTCACCTTCAAAATGTGTTCATTCCTTCCCCAGAGCTCCCAAAGTCTCAAATTATTCCAACATAATCATTTGAGTCTAAAGTACAAAGTCTAGCTAAATAATATCTTAACCAAATATGGTTGAGATTCAAGGTAAGATTCATGCTGAGGCAAAAATGCCCTCCAGCTATGAACCAATGAAACCAAACAAGTTATGTATTCCCAAAATACAATTCTGTGACCTAGGTCAGACATCACCATTCAAAAAGGGAAAAGCAGGCAATGCAAAAGTGATGACAAGTCCTATGTGAATGTGTACTGCAGCAGGCCAGACTCCCTTCAGCCCTAAGATTTAAGAATAAACCTTCTCTCGGTCAGTCCTCTGCCCTCCTGGACCACTGGGACAGAGCTCCAGGCTTTTGCACTCACCAGGGTGCTAACATCACCCCTACTCCTGAGCAGGACTCTACACATGCTGTTGCTCTCTATGTTGGCCCTACCCATGTAGGAAGGTGGCCTCCCAGCCCTCTATTTGGCATCCTCACCCTTTGGCTCTACAGGCATTGATATTGCACTGTGAAATCACTGGGAAGGCAGCCATGACTCTAGCCTTAGGAAGGTTAGATTATGTTGGAGTCCTTTTTTTGAACTAAGGAAAGCACATGTTCTCAGTTGAAGGTACTGTAGGGCTTTGGAAGTCTGCGAGCCTTCTTTCATTTTTCTCACTGGTTTCTTCAGTCCTTTTTGGCAGAGCTGCTCCTGCTGTGATGACATCTTTACTCCTGGCTTTTGTTGTTATGGTGGTTAGAGTCTGTTGCTCACACCCACAGGAATCCCTTTATCAAATTAGTAGTCTGCCAACCCCTACTGTGCTCTTCTCAACACACTTTCTCATGTTTTACTGTATGGATGAGCTATTTCCACATTTTAAGATTATGATTTCCACTGGCTTAACCATTCCATCTTTAGTTAATCTCCCTCCATGTTTTGCTGTAAGTAATTGGAATGAACCAAGTTTCTTCTCCAACACTTTGTGTAGAAAACTCAGCTAAATAGTAAGTTTCACACCTTGAAAGTTCTATGTTCCACAAAATGCTAGAATATGAAGACACTTCCCCAAGTTCTTTGATCTTTGATAATAAATATTGCCTTTCCTCCAGTTCCTAGTATGTTCTTTTTTTCTCTCTGAACTTCAACAGAATGGTTTTACCATCTACCTTCTACAACACTTGTTGGTGATTTTATACCTGTTCTCTAAGTAGACAGAAACTTTCTTTATACTTCTTTTCTTCTTTCTGTGTCTTATGCAGGATGACTCTGAATGCCCATAATTTATAGAAATGCAAAGGTCCCTAATCCCATCCATAAGGGTTTCACCTCTGAACCTAAACACTCCACAAAATGCTGACCTGTAATACCATTACATTGCAGGTTAAAACATCAATATATATACAAGGGGAGCATGGCCACTCAGATCACAACAGATTCTTTATTTTCTATAGCACATCTGTGATAAGGACAGAACTCTAAAAGAAGCACATCTGTCTCACAAAAAGGGAGAAAAATTATAGTAATGAGCATACCTTACTTTTCAGGTCAAGTACTGGCCAGTTTACTCATGGGGCTCAGGCTGTTTTTCTGCATGTCAACATTGCAACATGTTTCAGTTCCAGTTAATCTAAAGAGAATGAGTAGAAAATGCCTTGCAAACAAAATTATAGTTTATTTTAATAAATGTGTAAAGCTATTAAAGAAATACTGAAGATTGTAACAAAAAATAATGAAAACATTAAAAAAAAACCACTGATTAAAACTCCATACAGTTTAATAAAAGAGAATTGGGGTAATAGTCCAATTGCATATGTCGAAATCACATTCAATTTTTTAATTGTTGAATTACATGATGATACAAAAAACATTAACAAAAGTTGTCCTTCTAATGCAGTACTTCAAAACCCTTTCACACAGAAAAATTTAAAGATTATATAAGTAGAACACATCCTTAGGTAAAGGGACAGTTTCAAACCCAGGAAAATTGTCAAATTCATGATCCTGGTATGAGAAGGAAAAGAAGGATACATTTCAGAGAAATTTTCCTGCACAAGAGGGCTTTCAAGTTTCATTGTTTATGTCATAGGAGTCAGGGCAATGCCACTTTATTTTAAAGTCACACCCTAGTCTTTCTTCTAATGAGTAGTGCCTGCTTCCAAGATGAAGATGGATCTAATTGATTCTGTGAGAGTTGTCAGAAGACAGAATTGTTTTGAAAACATGAAACTGGTCCATGTTCATGGAGTAAACAACAAACTTGAATCATGCCAGTTGTGGAAATATCCTGTTGAGTCATCTTCTTTTGGTATAAAAACAGGTTTGCTCACTTAACAATGATAGTGAAAATATGTTCTGAAAACTAAATATCAAATATATAATTATTTGACACATTAGGGTACAATCTATTTGTTTTTTTTCTTTGTTTAATATCTTTTAACAGTGTTACTATGAAAGGTAAAATTTAGTAGTGTTAATCTTTTATTCTGGATATTTTATTACTGCTATTATTATTATCATTACACTCAGCACAGTAAAGCCAGAAGGAATACCATCACCAAGAACTAAACCAGCTTCAAAGAAAGATTGGCTTTGATTTTCTGCCTGGCAAACTTACCACACAGTTCCCTAGTAGTCTTAGTTTAATTTGTAAATATTTTCCCCTTTGTTCTTCCAGCCTTTGCCTTTTAATGCTCTCTTCTTCTGCCCCTAGTATTGTCTACCCTTTGTGGTAGAACATGTTACAATAAAGGTCATAAAAATGATTTCTAGTGAGTCAAGTCTGACTGCAACATGTGTACCTATTACTAGCTACTTTTTTAATACACCAGAAATTAATCAGATCGGCAAAAATACACATTTATCAACAAAGCACATGTGGGAAGAGACACAAAAGTGAAGCCAAGCTTCCTATATGGCATGCTAAGGCAACAGATAAAATTTATTTTAATTATTGATAAAATTGGATGGGAGATACTACATGTTCAAAAAATGTCCATTCTATTTTTTTATCTTCCTTAGCAGGAATTTTGTGATGATTAAAATAAGTGGTGGTATAAAATATTTCTAGATTAATCTGCCACATTCTATGAGCTGCATATGTGATTTGTTACTTTTCCTTCAGCATATAAACTTCAGAAGGCCAGATACTGCTCTTCACTGGATTTTTATCTATATATCTATCTATCTATTTATTTATATTTGGAGTCAGGGTTCTACTATGTTGCCCAAGCTTAACCTAAAATCACAATTCTTCTGTATCAGTCTTAATAGTAGCTGAGATATGATCACAATCCACCAATCCCCTCTCTTCTGCATTGGTCTTGATGAATCCCACATACCTCAAACATTAATGTTATAATTTGTTCTAGAAACTTCACCCCATGAAGCAGTGGTTCAGAGGTAGGGATTTTTGACAGTGATTAGAGCTAGAAGATAATTGGTGGATTAATATATTTAATGGAATAATAATTTGAGTGGATTATTGGGTGGTAACTGTAGGCAGATGGGGCATAGCTAAAGGAAGTCTGGTTTCTGTATTGTATTATATATAATATGATACATATATTATATTATATATGTAATTATAATATATATATATTTATTTAAAGAATATATGCACTATAAGAATTTGTTTTATATAAAGATATATGGTCATGATCCATAAAAAATGTATTGTATTATATTATATATATTGTATTGTATATAATATTATATACAATACAATACAGAATGTCACTGGAAGCCTGGTTCTTGAATTGTATTATATCATATATAACATCATATTACATATATATAATTATAATAAAATATTTGTCTCTATGCCCTTCCTCCCTCCCTTTCTCTTCCCGCCCCTCATTTCTGACTGCCATAGGTTTTGTGACTTTCTTCTGCTACATCATAAGTTTAGAGCAATGGAGTTGGCCAACTAAAAACTGAAGTTTTGAAACTTTGATCCCAAAATAATTTTTTCTACTCTAAATTATTCTTGAGAGTTATTTTGCTCACAGCAATACACAGCTGACTAATACAATTACCTAGAACATAGGGGTAGATAAATAAATATTGGTTAAATTAATGACTTGATTTCTATATTATAAACTACAACCAAATAGCAAACTATTCATTTATAAATATTTTCTGTATGATGCAAAAATCAAAATGATTAAATATTTTGTTTACAAATATAGAACAATACATGGGAAACTCAGTAATTAATTAATAGAACTTGCTTCTAAGAAACACTGCATATATATTTTTTATGGATCATGACCATATATCTTTATATATAACAAATTCTTGTAGTGCATACACTCTTTAAATGATTCTAAGAATATATATATATATATATATATATATATATATATATATATATATATATATATATAATTAAAATTCACATTGCAAATACAAAGTAAAGAGATAAGGCTGGAGTTCTAAAAAGTATTAAATATTTTATCTTAATAAATATTTTATAAAGTTTTATAGGTACTACTTTTCCTTAAGATCACAGTATCTGAATACTGTGATCTGAATCACATTATTTTAAAATAAAAAGTGGTCATGAAAACAGAAGTAATTCTCCTCTACTAACTGATAAAATATAATACAGGAAAAACTTACTAGAGTCATAAAACCAACTGGACTCTAGAAAAGGAAGTATGTTTCAAGTTTACAATAAGAAAAAAATAGTGTGTTGGTTTCTATGCCATAAACTATTCTTCATGGATTATTTTATTAAGTTAGGAAGAGCTAACTATTTACAATAGTTGAAACTAATTTCCAGTAAAAGATATATTATGAATTCTTACATCACTTGAAAACCTGCAGAATCAAATGAGAAGAAACAACTCCAAAAATGTTAAATGAAAAACATAAAGATATTGTTTACAAATATTGGTGGACCAAAGAGAAAAAGCAGACAGGACTTGATTTGAAATACTTCAAAGAAACTCAAGGCAAACAAAGCATTAAAGGGGACACTAATTTAGAAACTGCAGTAACAGCTGAATGTGTTAATCTCTGGGGAGTTTGCCTTATTTGAATTTGTCACAACTATGCTACCCTTAAGATTTAGGACCCTCAAGAGAATTATTTTTCTGAAATTGGTTTTTGTATGAAGTCTACTTGCAAATATGCTGATGGCATATAGCTTTTATTAACTGCATTTATAGAAGCTAAGAACAGATAATCATTTTACACAAAGGGAAAAAAAGAGTGGGGGAGGAAATTAATTTTTCTGAGAAGAGATTGATCAAACTTCCTTTTGCTATGACATTAGAGCATAAGTTCTATAAATATAATATCAAAATCCTCATGTATGTAAGCCCTTAAGAAAAAAAGGCCAACACACACACACACACACACACACACACACACACACACACACCTCTGCTTATGATAGATTTGGAAAAATGCCCTTTCATATATTCATAAGCATATGCATTCTACATTTTATTAATAACATTGCATTACATATTAGGATACATGTTTTACTTCAAAAATATTAACTTTGTATATTGCATTTAAAGCTTGTTCAATAAAAGTATTGAATCAAGTAGGTTTTCACTTGCACATTTTGGGGGTTATTGTTAAATAGTACCATGTTAGTCAGCTATTCATCAAAGTCACAGAATACATGAGAAAAATAAACTTAAATGAAAGATGACTTATTTGGGCTTACGATTTCAGTTCACAGATTCTTGGCCAAGATGCTTTTGACTTGTGGCATCTCAGTATCTTATGCAGGGGAAAATTGGGGCATAGAATGTCTGTCCACCTCTGGGTGACCAGAAAACCAAAGAAAAAAAGTCCTGCTCTCACTATCCTTGTCATAGCCTTGCTCCCAATGATGGAGGTAACTTCCTTCCGCTATGCTAAGCCTCTTAAATGTTCTTCCAGTAATTTGGAATTGGCAATGAAATATGCATATCATTTTGGTACCTGTGAAAGCAGAAGTCTAGGATGAAGGAAAAGAAGTGGAGTATAAGAAATTATTTTAGTGATAGGGAATGTGATTTTTTGAACAATAAAAAAGTGGTGCTAAATCATGTCTTCATAATTGTTCAAATGCATTTTAAAACTTATCAGTGATTTGATTTTCATAACTGTGATCTCACCTAATCACCTTGGGTAACCATTGCTTGTAAACTCAGCAGGAACCCGCCCCTGGGAGACAATAAGGTATACTTGTTGTAGACATGCTCTTATCATGTTATTGGTCCTTCTGAATCTTGCTCATATACCATATTTCTAGTTGACAATACAAAATGACAACAACACTCTTACAAGAATGCATTGCTTATTTTGTTTTCACTAGGAAAAAAAAATTCTGTTCCCTCAAACCTTATATTCAAATAAGGATTTATTTATATTGGTAGCAAGTGACTATCAACATATAATGATATCATCATATTTAATTTCTACTAGTTCTGGGATGTGCACATGTCTCACATCACACACAATAGAATAGCTGATATTATTTTACAGAGAGAGAAATCAAGATACCAGAAGATCAAATCATGTCTTCAGGAACGATGGCAAAAGATTTGAAGAAATACAGCTAGATCCCCAAGTTCTCATTATTATAAGCCTTGGAACAAATAGCCAAAGAATTAGCTTTAATTTACAAAGAAATTTTATTTTAGTTTAGTAATACATTCAATTACGCAGTGTCACTGTAATGGAAAGGATGGTGATTTATTTCAGAGGCCAACCTGTTTTGCCTTAGGTAACTCCTCAGGAGTTCTGACCACCCAGGTGAACATGGGATGTATCATGGACCTGAATTGCTATGCTTTCCTTTTGCTAGTGGTTCAGGTTACTTGCTTTATCTCCAAGTGCTGAGGGAGCAAACATTTAAAAAACCCTTTCCATTCTCTTCTTTTCTATCTTGTGTGTGTGTGTGTGTGTGTGTGTGTGTGTGTGTGTGTGTGTGTGCAGGGTGATGGTAACAGGGATTGAACTCAGAGGTACTCAACCACTGAGACACATCCCCTGCCCTATTTTGTATTTTATTTAGAGACAGGAGTTGCTTAGTGCCTCACCTTTGCTGAGACTGGCTTTAACTTTGTGCTCCTCTTGCCTCAGCCTCCTGAGCTGCTGGGATTATGGGCGTGTACCAGAACACTTGGCTCCATTCATTCTCTCTATAATTTCTTCAGTTGCTTTTGGAGAATAATTCTTTTGTCACACTAATTTGAAATTATGTATGTATGTGTTTGACCTATAATAATTAGTTATTTTAAATGCATAGTAAATAATCATCATATATTTTCCTGAAAAAATACTGTAACAGTCAATAATCATTAGAAAATTAAAGAAATTAGTCCATGAAATAATCTGTCATAAACCATTCAATGAATTATTAGAATGTGAATAATTTTAGTGTAAATTAACTAAAGAGTACACATGTCTAGTTTTGTAGGAAATCAAGCTTACTTAGAAGAAATAAAAGAAATAAAAGATTCTTTAAAACATAATATAAGCTTTTAAGACACAAATGGTAAATTGCTTTAGATAAAATAGCAAACAGATTCAGACCATTTTGCTGTGGCTCCTAGAGACAGTAAATAAAATTAATGATGACCTGAACAAACATATACTACTTCAAGGCACTAATATGAAGTAGTTATGATGAAGCTATCTGGAAAGTACTTCAGGATAAGTATGTTTAACACTCATTGATATAAATTAAGAAATTCCATGTCTACCCTCTAGCCTGGATATTGTTAATAAGAGCAGTCAGATGTTCTTATAAAATAATACAGTGCACCCATGTAAGTACAAGGCCCTATGACTGAACAGGGAACTCACTGATGAACTCTAATGAAAGGAACTTCTTATGTACTCAACAAAACAAAATACAAAACTCTTGTTTTGCTATTTTCATTTTTGAGAAACCACCATTAACATCAATTCAAACATGTAGGTTAGACAAAAGAAATAACACAGGAGGATTTTGTAGGAAAGAAGTGATGGATGTCACTCATAAGGACTTGAGGACCCTTCATAGGAACAACATGAGCAAAGGCAAAATGTGCATTTAGTGCTGCAGGGAATTCAGAAAATAGCTGGATTGAATTGAGAACCACGGCCCAATGAAGGACGCATAAGATCCAGAGTCAGAAATATTTCTAGGGATGAAATGCCTACATTTATTAAGCACATTCTTTATTTGTATTATCAATCCCTGCTATCTGTATGTTTCAATACATAACAAAACTGAGAATCTGTGTTTTATATTCAAGACATCAAGTTCAGAACCCACGCTCAGTATTGGTGTAAACCACATTTTCCACCATTACAGCAAGCTGCTTCAAGGTCTCAACAAATTGAACAAAAGGTCACATATAAAGCTCTGGGAACAGATGATGTTTTCTTTAAAGAAAAAAAAAATCTTTCTCTGAGAGTATCTAAAGACAAAATACATGGTCCACATAGAACAAGAGAATGGCAGAGTACAGGGGAGTCTGAACACTGACATGTACATGTATCAAAAGTTTCACAGTTAGAATACAATGTGTGACTGTTTAAGAGAAAAACAAACAACAAACAACCACAACAACAACAACAAAAACAGACCTGTCACTTTGGTGCACAACTGTAATCCCAGGTACTCAGGAGGCAGAGGCAGAAGGATGGCAATTTTAAAGCCATTCTGGACAACTTAGTGAGACTCTGTCTTAACTTAAAAGGAATGAAAATATAGTTCATATAGTTCAATGGTAAAGCAACTCTGGGTTCAATCCTCAATACCAAACAAAAAAAAAAAAAAAAAGGAAAGTATGAGAAAAATTAAAGGAAAATGAATACATAACAAATATAATTTTAGGGTATGGGGATGTGGCTCAAGCGGTAGCGCGCTCGCCTGGCATGTGTGTGGCCCGGGTTCGATCCTCAGCACCACATACAAAGATATTGTGTCCACGGAAAACTAAAAAATAAATATTAAAATTCTCTCTCGATTTCTAATATATATATATATAATTTTATTAACACATTTTATGTTTATACCTCTTTAGACACCTATTCTAAGCATAATACTTATATCCAAATGAGATATTTAAACAAAGAAGTGAAACATTTCTGTGTGTGTGTGTGTGTGTGTGTGTGTGTGTGTGTTACTCTCTAATACTCTCTTGAACCCAGGGTGTTTTTACAAGGTTTCAATGAACTTTCTGGGCTGGCCTGAAACTTACAATCCTTCTTCCTTAGCCTCCCCTTTCACTTTGTCCCACGTCCCAGCAAGAGTGCTAACTATTTAACCATTCTAACTTTATAATGTGTTTAGTTTTTCATTGAACATCTAAAACAAACAATCAACTATCCAAACTGAGATACAACTTTAAATTTATTAAGAAAAAATTAAAAATAAGGAGAAATATAAGATAAAGAAAAAAATAAATGAAAGAAATAAATACCTCAGTGTTTATATGAACCTTTTTAAACTTATGTTTGCCTAAAAAGGTTCATATAAACACTGAGATCTCTAAGAAAAAAGTTTAAAGCTTAATTGTTATTGTTAAGGAAGCAATTACACTCTGAGTGTTGATGTATATGGCTGAAGTTTTCATTAAAATGTTTCTGCAAATAGATTCAATTGACTTTCATTTCATTAGCTGCCCAAAGACAAAAGCAGCAACAACAACAACAACAACAAAATATTAGCAACTTAGAGGAGATAAGAATGAAGAGATTTTGATATATAATTATTACCTAAACAAAAGACTGTTTTCTACATTGACCTGAATTATTATTTTTACATTTTATTACCTAAGTATAAGATGTAATAGTTTTAGTATAGTTCAATACCATCAAGTACTTTTTACAAAATGTTTTGAGAATTAGGACAGGGTCAAAGTTAGCATTTCCATTAACTCAGAGGAAGTTATTTAGGTAAATTAAAAGAAACAATTTTAAGGGGAATGCTTACCTAATGAAGAGAATAAAAGTTTTTGAGGCATTTCTAAAAACTCATTTACAGAGAAGTAATAAAAAACTGTAGTCTATCAGGTAGCCTTCACAGGTCAGGTTACTGTTTTAGTTTTTTTTTTTAAATTTATTTCTATTCAATTGTTAAACCAGTTTTCTTTGCAATAGTCATTGAATAATTGTATGAATTGTTTTATATATCATAAGTATTTAGCTTTTCATTTAAATCTCAACTATTATTGAGTAAGTAGAAGATGGTACAAACATACTTTATTGTTATGTCTCTTGTTTATTGAAAAGGGTATGTTTAAACAAATTATAAGTTCAGGTTACACTGCTGGGATTAGTTGCAAGTAAATATCAATCTATCCTTAGATTTTAATGAAGACTCTTGGAAACTCAAAGTGTGTGATTGTTGTCTCTAGGAAGGTGTATCTCCTGAAAAGCCCTTCTATATTTAGAAACTATGCGGTGTCTTCTTGGAAATGTTCAAAAATTATAGTTGTGGTTTCATTGTCAGTTAGATCATGGCATTTTTTTTCTGCTACTGGTCTCCCAATTGTTATATTGGGTAAAATATCACAATAAAAAATGATAGCTCTTGTTCAACATTTACTCTTTCATTGGGCACTGGATTCAGTCAGTCATGTGAAGGCAGGGCATCAGAAAAATACTAGTCTGTATAAGTTTCAGCCATATTCCAGAAGTCAGGGGGCTTCCTCATAGGAGAACATCCAGAGAAAAGGGTACCAAATCTCACCAGGGGACAATCTAAAAACTGGGTGACATAAAATGGTGAATGAGAGCCAAACACAGAAACCATTTATAATACAGAGCCTGAGAATCTGTGCTCATGGTTTGTGTTTGAGAGATTTGTGCGGAGCTTCGTAGTTCAGGTATTTTAAAGTTGAAGATAATGTATAGCATAACTTGATGCTAGAACTAAGCATAAGTTTGTGGGTATGGAAGTATATTTTATCTGGAAATTAAATGAAATAATGTTGACAGACAGAGGAAAGGGAAAACACACACACACAAACAGACAGTGCAAGTTGACACGTGTGATTCTGGGTCTAAGCAACACATTTTATCTTTTTAACAAGACAGTTACACAGTCAGGTACATATTATTTTCCAAATTTTGTAGAAATGAAGAATAGTGTGCATTAGAAAGAAAGATTCCACACCTAACTGTAAAAAGTATGAGTGATATTTTACATCACTCATTCTGTCCAGAAAACAAGTGTTCTTCAAACTATTTCATTGCATTTCAGTAATAGTCAATTTATGCAGTGCACTTATATGTCAGTGTCAGACTGAGCAAAGTAAATGAAATTTGCTTACTATGGTAACAAGATACAGGATGCTGTAGACACATTATTATTTATTTAGAGGTTTTATTTGTTTTGTAGACTGAATTTAAGGCCTTGTGCATTCTAGGGAAGTACTATATTACTGAGTTAAGTCCTCAGCCTGACATATTATTTTATGCATACATTATACAAATCATTGAATATTTAATATGTTGTCAAAAAAGTTAAAATGTATGTAATTAACTACACAAAGTTGTATTTCTGTTTGAATCAAATTTGTAAATTATGACATGTCTCCAAGTATTAAGTATAAGTAAAATGGTAAATTTTTATTTTGTCTGGGAATGTGAAGTTTTTTCTGGGATTTAGAAATTTGAGTATTAACGCTAATAAATTCTTCTGCAAATCAGAAAAATAAATTGGTTTTCCTGAATAAAACATGTTAAAATGTCTTATTGCCTTCTAGTGGAAATATTTAGCTGTCATATAAACTGGAATAATTGTTTCTGTGCATCAAATTAAGTGCAAAATATAAGTTGCAATTTGTCTGTGGAGATTACTATCCCAGGCAGTTGGTAACAGAAAGATGAACAAAACTAGTCTCTACTTTTAAATAATTTAAAAGGCAGTGGGAAAGAAAAGAGATTGAATCACCTACAGGAAATATATACAAGCTATGTTATCTTATTTGGAATCTACCGTATTAATTGAATATTATTGCCGGGGTTCGGCTGCAGCAAAATAACCTGAGGGTGACAAGGAACTTGTGTAGACTGATACAGCAGGAGTGGGAGCCGTTATTTATTGTAGGATAGGAGCAGTATATGCACATTCCACACAGCTTATCTTAATTAACATAAATTAGATACAGCAGTCAACCAATAAGGAATCTCCACACTTAATGGCTCGCTGGAGTTACTTCACAAACCACTCCCTCTGGCAAAATGCCAGGCACCATCTTGACTTGTTTACAGACCCTAACATTTCCCCCTTTTGTTTAATTTAAATAATGACCATAGTGGTTTTTACACAAACACCATAAATAATCTGCTACAAGCAGAAGGGGAGGATACAAAATGCCACAATACCAAGCCAATTGATGGCTCCATGCAAGGAGCCCTTGGAAAAATAATACCAGCAATGACACTGTTAGCAAAGATATTGAGTTACAATTTGTTGTAGATTACAGTTTGTTGTCTCAGTCCAGGTAAAGCAGTGTCTCAATAGATTAACTCACAGTTCAGGTAAATCACAGTCCAGGTTAGTTCTGCAGGCAGCGAGCTTAAATCACAGTCCAGGTAAGTTCTGCAGGCAGCTAGCTTGATCCGAAGTCTTGTTTGGTTCTCAGCAACACTGGAAATTCTTCCACCCTTGTCCTCACCGGCACTGGGACAAAGGCAGGAACTCCAGCAATGATGCTAAAGAAAATCCTGTAGTATTCCAGCAGGCGCTAAGAAAACAACCTTCTGAACAATTTAGTACATTATCTCAAGGTTTTTTTTAACATTTGAAATAAGCCTTAATATTGCTCATTACTCATTAGCTTCCAGGTGTGGGGGAACCATTGTAGTTACCGGCCTTGGAAATGATCAAACTTCAGGGATGCGGGCCATCTTCCACCTGCAGCATCCCGGGCAGCCCCAGATGGACCCAGGGAGAGTCCGGGGAGGGTTCTGGACTCAAACTGCCACTGGGCACAGGGAGCAAGAGCCTGTGAGACTGTGCCTCTGGGTCAGGTTTGGATTTGGGTTCTCGCAGTGGCGTCCTGCTCCCCGGGCCGGGGGTCGGGGAAGAGCCTGCTGCCACCGGTTGGAAAGTCCTTGCTGTGCCATGACCGGCTCACGCACATGGCAGCCACCATGCCACGCCAATTCACGCACCCTCCAGTAACAAAAAGTATTCAGTAATAGCCTTTTGCTGCAACATTTTTCCTGATAATCCTTGCTCCTCTGAACTTTCTTCTTTCTGACTAGAGTTCCTGGACTTCCATCAACACATGCCCTAACTGCTCTTGGTTCCACTGGGGTGCCTTCTTCTCTTAGTAATTTACTTCTCACCCCTTCCATATTTTCGTCACAAAGACAATACAACATTTCAAGACAAAACAAGACACAAACATACTGTATCAATCTTCTCCATTTTCTCGAAATGGTCATTTGTCCTCTCACCCTATCTGTCTAGGGACGAGCAGATTTGCTCCCTTCCTATCTATGGACGGGCAGCTTTTTTTTTTTCGTCACTTACCCCCGAGTGTCCTGGGGCTCCCCATATGGGCCACCATCTGCTGGAGTCCGGCTGCAGCAAAATAACCAGGGGGTGACAAGGGACTTGTGTAGATTGATACAGCAGGAGTGGGAGACGTTTATTGTAGAATAGGAGGGGTATATATACATTCCACACAGCGTATCTTAATTGACATAAACTAGATACAGCAGTCAACCAATAAGGAATCTCCACACTTAATGGCTCTCTGGCGTTACTTCACAAACCACTCCCTCTGGCAAAATGCCAGGTGCCATCTTGACTTGTTTACAGACCCTAACATATTACATTGCATGGAAGAAAGATGTTCACATTTCCAAGATGGGTAGAGTCTCAAATAATGAAATATTTTAAAAATAAAATGCAGGTTAAGTGCAAAATAAAGGAAGAAAAGAATTGTAAGAATTGATGGAGATTCCACTTAATGAATGGCCAATGAGGAACTCTGCAGAGGCCTTTCTTGGTAAAACAAATAAACAAATAAAAATTAAAAAAATTATGATCAAAATAAAAAACAATTATTTACTGTCTCTCATAACTTTTCTAAAGGCTAACAGCACAAGAAGAACTATTTACTCAAGTAAGTCAACAAAAATTTGTGAAAAGCAACAGACTTTGGCAGTGGACCCAAAGCCACTACCTCCCTCCTTATTATGTCCCAGCTACCTTGGTAGAAATGCCTTCCCTGGGTATTTGTGGTTGAAGAGACATGTCTTCCCTCTCTTCAGTAGCCAATCAAGAGATTATGGTTTGCTAGGAGGGTCAGGCTGCCAATATTTCTCATCCCCTCTACCTCCAGGTTTCAGAAGCTAAATTTCTAGTGAGTGTGACTAAGGGTCCAGTAGCATCTCTCCTCCAGTCAGTATCACACACAGCTGGAGGTTCTACCCCAGTGAGACTAATAATGTGGGGCCCAAACACCCTGAACAATGAGAGGCAGAACAGGAAGTCCACAGGCTGCTGTCTACACCCAATGCCTAGAGCACTGGCTCAGAGAATTTGCCCAGGCTGAAACAGAGTCCTTGAGAACCCAGAGATCTGAAGCTCTTCTCCAATTACTTGCTTTTATTAAGCCTTAATAGACATATTTCATAATTATTACCATGTTTTATTAGACTTGTGACATAGATACATAAAGGTTGGTGTAAATATTTTTATACCATATTTAATAAAAGCACATAGATATATAGGAGCAATATTTCTAGATAGTACTGGAATTCAGTTAGGGAATTTGAATATGATAAGGTGTATATGGTCAAACCTCAGAATAGGTATAAGAAAAAATAAATCAATGAAAAAAAGTATAAGGATTTATATTACAATGCAAAATGTTCACTTAATGAAAAAGAAAACAGTAGAGAAGGAATAGAGGAAAAAAGAAACAAAACTTATGGAAAAAAAAATAAACTGGCAAATGCAGATTCAATATTAATTCAAAGACCTTATATGTAAAAGGAATAAACAATCTAATCAAAAGGCAGAAAATATAAAACTACATAAAATCTGATGAAACATGATTTGTATGATTATAAATTTCTGGTAGCAAAGTTATCCAATTTGAGTCCTTGGTTCTGTGCAAATGGCCACGCATTTTTTTTCAACATTTTGTAGCAAGTAACTACACTAGGCAACCTTACTTCTTTGGGCCTCACAAATGTCTCAACCCTTTTTTGTATAGATAACACACTTATATCATTTTGCAGTATATCCCATCTTTCCCTTAGTGCATCTGATACTGTGGGACTTCAAAGATCATAGATAGGGGAAGGGCTCAGGGATATTGATCTTGGAGAGCTGAGAAAGTTTCTGCCTATCAGACTGGGCCTGCCACGGAGTGTGGGGCAATATGAAAGTGGGTGAAGTGAAGTCAGTCTGTAAACACAGATTAATTGACCCTGAGAAAACATTTAGTCAGTGACCTTTCTTGGTAAGGGGGTCTCCTTCTGCCGCTTAGCATAGGATTTCAATAAAGGTTAGCTTTTTCATTTGTGACTTAAATATCTGATAAAAAACAATTTTATAGGAGGAAAAGATTATTTGAGGACTCACAGTTGCAGGAGTCCTGTCCATAGACAGCCTGTTCTATTCCTTAGGCCTCGAGGTCAGGTAGAACATTATATGAAAGAGTGTGACAGTGGGAAGCAGCTCACATGATGATGAAAAAGAAAAGAGAGAGACTCCGTTTACCAAATACAAAATACATACCCCAAAGACATCCTGTGTCCTCCGTACACACCCTACCTGCCTTTAGTTACCACTTAGCCAATTCCACCAGGGGACTAACTCACTGATTAGGTTCAGACTCTCATAACCTCATCATTTCTTCTCTAAACCTTCTTGCATTGCTTCACACATAACATTTTGGGCGATACCTAATATCTAAACCATAAAAACGTTAAAGCCACTAATTTTGACTTGTAGTTTCCCATAGGCTGGGCATCAGAATTGCCTAAAATTACAGGGAACACACCTCTGTTTATTTTTACTTTATTCTGAGATTAAGTGTGTGAGTAAGTATTTATTTCTGGACTAACCAAATTGTTAACATTAACCCTCAACAATATTGGGACAAATTAGTTGTCTTTGATTTTGGAGAAACATGTTAATATTTAGGATCCAGGGGATATAAAACCTGTAAGGTACTCTCAAATATGTCTGTTAAAACATTAATACATGTGTGTACATGAAGTTAAAAATGAATGTGGAAAGTATTATCAAGTAATATATTGGAGAGGTATTCTAAAATGTTCTTAGAAATGTATGATGAATTTAAATTTAAAAATAACATAAAGTAGAAGTTCTTGTCTGTCATGTTGGAGAGTACCTAATATAAATCATGCACCAAGGTCTACCTACACAAGAACAAATGACTTTTAAACAGGAGGCAAGAGAATGTCTTTTATCATTAAAAACTCCTCAGGGACAAAATTATTTTATTCCTTGACCCCATCACAATTTTTATCCATAAAAATGAAATTTCCAGAAAATTAAACACATAACAACATATACACATAGAGTTAATAAATTTAAAATATTTTCTAAAAACTACCACATTCTTGCACAACATTCATGATACCTAAAATGAATGAATTTTACGGATGAAAAGGGTGAAATTTTTAGCATATAAATTATATCTCAATAAAGTTTATGGAAGGTGAAGTACATTTTAGCAAAGTGGGAACTTACTGGAGCAGTTCCAAAATCGCCCACAGTGTGTACTATTTCCTGAGGAAACCCCTTATAAATGTTTACAGTTCTAATATAAACATATTTGCTTTAAGTATCTGAAATCTGTGTTTATATATGTTCTCTTCTTCAGTCCTACCTATTTCCTCAAAACATAACAAGGAATTCTGTCACCCCTGCACGTGTCCATTTCTACCAATTTAAAGTCAGCTAATGTATCTTGTGTCTTCTTTGGGCTGCAAGTGTCCCTAGTTTTCCTCATCACTCCTCAAAGCCTGTTGAATCAAGTCTCTTTACAACCCTGCTTACTCTCCGTCTTTTGTCAAGATTTTGGAGATCCAGAAATGCTCACAGTCTCATCCTCTTCAAATACATCCACCAAGTTACTTTTCTAGGGGTTAAATGTAAGCCCCTGTGACCCTGCTCAGCAGTGTTGTTCTCCCTTAGCATGTGGCCTACCTCCTTAATAGTATGTCTAAGGTCTTCTTTGACCTAAATCACTCATCTTCTCATTATTGTTCCTCTCAAGTATTTTCTGTAGCAATTACTAACAATGTATAATTCTCTATACTACTTTCACAGGTCTGATAGTGTGGTTGCATTGCTCTCTAAAATACCATCTTTTCCCTTTCACTTTGGGTTTTTCAGTCTCTTTTTCAAGATCATTTCTCCATATCCTTTTATTGCCACCAAACATCAGGCACAGGATGTCTTGCCTGAACCATTTGATTTTACACTTGTTGCCTTTTCTTGGCTCTCCTATGGTCCTCCCTATCCCTCTATCAGTAATTAAGATCATGTGTTGATATGTGTAACCCCAATTCTTGTTTATTTTACTTATTTTTCATGTTTTAGCTCTAGCAAGGTGTCTACTGCATGATGTACACTCAGCAAATATAATGAGTTGCATGATTGAACATAGTATGCATTGAAAATTCTTTTCAAAATGCTAGCTGATAAACACATTCAGTCACAATTTTCTTCTTCAATTAGGCATATATTTAGTTGAATAGAAGTGCTTACAAGGACTATTGTGAGACAATTCTTTCTTGTTCAAAAATGAACATGCTACAGAGAGAAATAGACTTATTATATCCTCATGCTTCCTGACTTTTAAATGTAACTTAACTTCATTTATATTTTTGAGAGCATTCCTAAAAGATAAGCTATTATATTGAAATCACATGGTTTCAATGCATTCTCACACCTCAAATCAACAGCCATGATATAAAAAGATTAATTGCACGGTTTATACCCTGTTCCATTACATTCAGTAACTTCAGGTGCGAAAATCAATTACTAACAAATATTGACAAGTAATTTTTTTAAAATTACTCATTTGTAAAGGCAAACAAGTTTTGATCTCTGACTGCAGTGACATGAGAACTACAAACTTATCAGAATAATAACAAGCTTGCCAGAATAATAACCTGCTCTTTGGAGATACACTTCCCTTAACTGAATTTTCATGATGAACACAGGATCACTTTTTGTGGCATGGGTATTTCAATGGGCCAGCTGCAATAATGTCACCTGCTCTCAGCCACTGTTATGAACCTATCTTTTGTTCCCCTGCCAGAAACATAATGTTTGTAAATGTTCTGTGCATCACACCATATGATTAGCAGAGCTCTTCCTTATAATATCCCTTGTCAATTTGGTAATAATACAGAGTGATGATCATATGGGGATCATTACTGACTTGTTCAAATATCAGCATAAAACATTGAATCTATGGAAACTTGGACAAATTCTTTCTTGTTTCTATGGTTTCATTTCTATAATTTCATAAGTGGGGAGATTGATAATATATTTTTAGAGCTACTGTATGAATTAATGATAATATTTATCAACATCGAGAGAAATGTGGCAAGCTTTAAAAATGCTAACTCTTGTTATTATAATTGATAACATACAGTTCATGTGTTCACCATTTCCTAACGACTTAAGTGAATGAAATTTCTGTTTTGTTATTCATTTTCTTGGATGTTCTACTCCTATTGCTTCACATAAGTCAGCAACATTTATTACCAAATATGTCAGACAATAAAAACGATAAAAAAGATATCATTAGCAAAGGTCACCACTTCTTTTTGAAAGTTGTCCTGACATATAGTATAATAAAACAGCAATGGCTCTTTTATGTTTGTATAAAGACAAATATTTTTGTACAATCACCAAATTGTCAAAGTTTTTCCTTCATTTTCCATAATGTGATTTTTTCCCCTGTCTGTGTTAAAATCAAGATTCTACCTCAGTTCTGGCATAGATTTTTGTTATTATTTGCAGAAGTCTCCCTCATCCAAAGCCCTTTCACAGCCACTGTTAAGGATTTTTTTTTTTTACTGCTCAAAAAAGTTTAGTATTCAGCAGGTTAAGGAAACCCATGGTCAGCTTTAGAATTTCAGTCTCTGCTGAGCTTTCAAGGTGTCAAGACCCTAAAATAATATGAACAGCAGGAGTACTAAATCTTTCATTATTTCCAGTTTCCCCTTGAGCATACTGACTTTGCAATAAAGAAGCTGTCATTTACATTCTTCTTTATTGCAAGGTGGGTAATAGCTACAGGGAGAAAAATAAGGAACTGTGTCAAGTTAGCCTAACTGCCATTATGATTAATGTGTAATCATTGCACATTTGCATTTACTCTTTTCACATGCAGGTACTTCATAAATTGGAAGAGTGATGGGGACAGCTACTTTACAATAGATGGAACAGAAGGAACCATCGTCACTAATGAATTACTAGACAGAGAAAGCACTGCACAGTATAATTTCTCCATAATTGCGAGTAAAGTTAGTAAGTATGGCATGGACAGAATCAATGTTATACCACAGTTCTTTGGATTTAACACTTTTAAATGAGTCCCTGCTGAGATGTTTTTCATTTTTGCAATAACAGCTGAGTGGTCTCCCGGGGAAACTCAGAAACCTGTTCCTTTTCCTCCTAGCATAAGTCCAGAGGTATTGTGACAGCTGCCAATGAGCCCTGTTTGCAGTATCGCATGAATACCTAGAAAAGCATTTCATTGTGAGGTCTCATCGTTTTCACTCTGTACTCTCAAAAAGTCACCAGAGTGACAACTTTTCTGCCATGCATGATCCTAAGAGTTTCATAGGCTGGTCAAGAAGAAATAATAATCAAATAAAATTACTCACTCTAAAATATTTTTTGAAATCAAGAAAAGCATTTAAAAAATCATCTCCCTGTCTCTTTCCTGTAACTAGAATATATTTTTAATAAATGTAACTGTGGAATACACTTTTAAGTGAGATTCTGCAAAGAGCTGCAGAGAATCCCTAGAATTGTTTTTAATTGTTCCTTGTGTTCATTTCTGCTTGGTCCAAAATAGAATCCTGTCAACTGAGCTTAATTGTAGTTCTTATGGTTTAACAGTATAATAGAGAATGTGATAAAAATTTCTTTAAGTAATCAATTAGAGTGGAAATGTGACATTTGACTCTTTTTACTTGGTTGTTTTCAACAGAAATGCATTCCCCTAGTTCTTCTGCTTATGATTTCCTAAAACTTTTGGAAAATCCCTAAGTATCTTTCATTTCGTTTTCTCATTTGTTTTGTGCATCTGGTGCAAATTTATAACACTTCTGCAGCTAATTTCACCTTTCAGATCAGAGAGAAGCTATGAATAGTTCTGTGGAGGGGTTTTGATCAGTCTCAACTCGGTGGGGGCATAAATGTGGAACAATTTTTTTATCTGTAACAACTGTGGCTCAACATAAACAGTCAGATACCTTACCCCATGTTTTTAGAATATCGTTAGCCAATTTCACGACTTTCAGGTAACTCTTGATTGCTAAATAACTACTGCCTTGTTTGTTTCAATACTTAACTCTTAAAATTTTAACCTGTCATGTGGAAAGTCTAGCTATTCTGAGGCTGCCATAAAAGAGAGATCGCCTGTTGATGCTCAGATTACAACTGGGGCTCAGTTCAGCCTTCCAACACTACATGTCAGTTGATGGTTATGTCAGTCTTGAAACCCCTCATCCAATCTACTTTCTAGATGAATTCCACTTGCTAGATGAGTACCACAGTGTACTCCCCATTGCCTTGTGAAACTAATATTAACTCATGGAATTGTGAGAAACATGAAAATGTTATTTTTTACTTTCCATGTCAAGGTTGTTTTTTGGTAAAATGGAAATAAATCACTGAAGATTCCAAAGAAACCATAATTTGTATATTTGAGAATGTGGGGATAAGGATATAGACATTCAGGTCTCTTGGGTTGGGAGTGAAGGAAATAAAAATGCATGAATTCCTCTTATCTGTCCCACCACTTTTAGCATTGAGTTGCACTGATAGTAAAGGTAAATGTTTGAAGGCCAATTATCTTCTTGTGTGATTTGATCCTTTAATGTTGGGAGCTTTTGGAGACATTTGCATAGGAATCAGATACCACCACACAATGGTAAACCTTAAACTTTCTTAATTTCCTCTTGATTGTCAAGCAGCCTTCTTGATAACAGTATAATTCTTGATAACAGTATAATTTCTCCATGCCAGTTCCTATCTGCTATGTCCACTGTACCCTACGAAAACTCAAAAACTCTTGCCAAGGTAAATTACAGGCTGTGCTACCACAATGTCTTTTTCTTGTCATTTTTGTTCAGATTGGACCTTCTTGCTCAGCTAGACTCAGACACAAGAGTATGAAGTGAACTACTTGAGCGAATGTGCTATTGTAGAGTTGAATACCAGTCAGCTAGTCTTGGTGGACCCTCCACCTGCATTCTCTGTACACTGTTTGCTGTAGTCTCGCTTGTGGTGGACATCTTTCTTCCTTTCTGTTCTGTATCTGCTGTACTTGCATAGGTTAATTCTTTCCTCTTGATAACGTTCAATGATTAATTTCTATAGAATTTTGAGGACAATTAATTTATGAAAATTATTTTCCTAAACTATTTAATACAAAACCATTGTGAGTCTTGCTAAAATCACTTTGAAGTAGGAGTAATAGACCCCTGCCTTACTTCAAGCTAAATGTTTGTGGATAATCCATTGGTAATCTTTACCATACTATAAAAGTTTTCTTTCTCCCAGTAGCTACAAAACCATGGTAATGGTGTGAGAATAGACATAAAAATAATGTCCAGGGCCTCCTTTTAGAGCCTTTAGCTTCAACTGCTTGAAACAGGGAAGAAAGTATAAACCCTTGTGTGAAAATAAAAGTCTTCAGTCACTGAAAAATTAGATTTCCTAAATTTATAGAACCATATTTGGTTACTTATCTCTATAATTAGTGCACATGCTCTCCCAAATTGTAAGCTGTGGATTTTAGCAAAATGCGAGTAAGGAAATCCTAGTTTATGAATAACAAGTAGTTTCTTAGCCCTAATAGTCAGCACTTGAACTTAGGTATATAAGATACATCTGTACATATGTATTTCATGTGTCCAAGAAATCAATTTCCTCAATAAACCTGCAAGGTATTACTATCTACAGTATAGGAGTAAAGGAATTCAAATTGTTTATAGCACTGTGTCACACAGCTAATGATGACAAACCTAAGATTAGAGCCCTGGACTCTTTACCAAAGTAGATTTTGTGGATTGGGTACCAACAGTTGTATAGCCATGCTTATTCATGAGAGTTACGTGGGTTATATATACTCCTCTCTCTCTCTCTCTCTCTCCCTCTCTCTCTCTCTCTCTCTCTCTCTCTCTCTCTCACACACACACACACACACACACACACACACACACACAATATGAGAGTGATGCCAAATTAATATTCCTAAAACAGACTGACCATCAATTCCATTTTGAGGAATTCAGTATCTGTTCAAAGACGATTGAATGGATATTAGACCCATCAAAGAAGTCTTCTAGGACAAAATAAACATGCCAAAATATCATCACATGATAATTAGAGATTCCATAAAAATAGGTAATTTTGAGTCTTTATTTTTTGCAAATGAACTTTTAAAGTAAACATGATTCATATTCCAATTCCTTAAGCTGACTTCATTGATCAAGCTATCCCACTGATCAGATATTAGTATCATAGTGAATGGATGAGAAATAAATACCCATTACTTGCTCTTGCATGAAGAATGAAATTGTTTAAGTAGACCAAACTTCAGGTTGAACTAGTATATGTTTTGACCTGACTCTTCTATTAAAACCTCTCAGGTTAAGTGAAATGGTACAATGACAGAACAACTTTAAATTAATTAAAAATCAATCATTTATCAGTGTTGCTATAGTCAGAGGTCCAAATAATTCTCAAGAATTTTAAAAGAGAGGGAAGCTTCAAAATTTCACCTCATTCAAATTATCAGAAAATTTCAAAAGGCCAATGTATCTAAATATTTTGGTGTTAATGTAACAAATGCCCTTAGTTAAAGAGGGTAAGTGACCATGACACTGAAGTCCTATAATTTATTTCATATTTATAATATATGCAAATTACATAAGAGACAATTTTCTTCTTATTGATATTCAAATAATAACATGGATTGGTTTCATTTATTATGAAATAAGTAAAAAAAAAATCAATGAACTCTTTTCCTAAATGCTATTTTTGTGAAATTTCTTATATTTGTGTAAGTTCATGAGTTGAAATTTAATTGTTTGGTAATCAATTTTTAAGGTGTCTGCATGAAGATATTTTTATGTTACAACTTATTTTACTTAATATAGAACATGTGATATGATTTTCATATGTACAGAAAAATCAAGTTATAAGATTTTTTACTATAATTCAAGCTCAACATGAATTATGCATTTATTTTATTTACTATATTAAGAACCATTTGTGCAAACATCATTTGTTGTAGGTTATGAGAAAACTATAAATAATGTTAATTCTTAAGTGCTGGGAGCCATCAGCCAAGTAGGTATGACAAATTCCTTGCCAGCTTACTCCCATGCTGTCTAGTGGAAGGACTTCTGAAAGGTGATCTTGCTCAAGGACCAGGGCAGGATCCGTGTTTAGGGTGTTCCCCCTTTAGAATAGGGCGGTTTAGCATAATAGGAGATTAGGGTGTTCCCCCTTTAGAATAGGGCAGTTTAGCATAATAGGAGATTAGGGTGTTCCCCCTTTAGAATAGGACGTATCCTGCTGCTGAGTTCCTCTTGAGTGCTTAGGGTCAGACAGTATATTTTGGGAGACAGAAGCCCATGTGGAGTGGATTTGGGCAGAGAGAGGATTTGGGAGAAGTGGATTTGGACAGGAGAGTGGATTTGGGCAGAGAACATGGATTCCCCCAGAACGTGTTTGTAGACGGCCGGTGTGAGTTCAGGAATAAAGAATTGCTGTTTGAATCTACAAGCTGTGTGGAGACTCGTGATTTGTGCCCAGCCAGAGACTGCGGCACTTAAGAACATTGCAGTGAAAGTATAGATAGAAATTAACCAAATTAATGAATTAAAATAAGTTATAATTTTTAAAATTGTGTTTAATTCCATAAAATTCATATTTAAGTAAACACTAGAAAGAAGTTGCAAAGGGTTGACTGACCACTATGTGGTTTTAAAGTGATGAAGGATTTAAGTAAAAATAAATGACCTTTTGACAGAATATTCTTTTTTAAAACATTTTTTAGATGTAGATGGACACAATACCTTTATTTTATTTATTTATTATTATGTGGTGCTGAGGATTGAACCCAGTGCCTCACATGTCCTCTACCACTGAGCCCCAGCCCCTGGCAGAATATTCTGAAATGATTCTCTGTATGCCAAAAAACTAGCTATGAAATTATATTCTCAGACAAGGTGAAGTAATAATAAAATAGTTAAACTATTCTAATACTTGTGTACCCATTAACTCATATGATCCCCTTTGATAATACTTCAAGGTTAGTATTACTATCCATGATGTAGGAGTGAAGAAATCAATGCTTTGAGACATTTCTTCATAGCCCAGCACCACACAGCTAAAGAGGACAAACCTGGGTTTGGACCCTTTGACTCTCCAAAATACATTTTGGGATGCGTATCCACTAACTTCTGCTTCCTTCCTTTATTTTAAATGAGTAATAACAATAGTCATGGTAATTTTCAAATGCATTTTGAATAAAAAATATAGTACAGATGTTCTGTAAATGAGCTGGCTATGCTACAAAAACAAACCAGTAACACTTTTTCCAAAAATAGATGGACATGAGACTGGGAATCATATTTACACATTAAGAGAGGAAGATTTGAAATGCGTTCTCAAGCACATCACTGCTGTTTGTCAGCAGGTTCTCAGTCTTTGCAGAGGAAGCCTATGAGAAAGTAGAAAAGAGACCTCTCCTTAAAGGTGTGGTGTTAGTTAACTTTGGGATATTAGATAATTATGCTATGTTACCAAATGCTTCAGAATTCAGTCACATAGAACACCAACATTTATTATCTCATTTATTCATTCATGGGTGAAATGAGTCCTCTAAATGTTCTCTCATTAGACCTTAATTAAGTTCACTCCATAAGTGATATTATGATTCAGTTTCTTGTAGGATGATGGACTTGAGACTTAGAATCTCAGAGGCTGTTGTTCCCAGGATGTTCTCAGTTTCCTGTAAATGAGAGCTTCTAGGGCAGTTTACAACTCTCAGTCAGTGCGATCAAAACAAACACAGGAGACAGAGAATGTGTGAAAGATCAAAATTAATCCTTTTTGTAATTTTTTTAGACATTGATGGGTCTTTATTTTGTTATTTATTTATATGCGGTGCTGAGAATCGAACTCAGTGCCTCACATATACTGGGTAAGCGCTCTACCACTGAGCCTCAACCTGAACTCCATGAAATTGAACTTTCTATAACCTACTCTGAGAAATTGCATCACATCGCTTTTGCCACATTTTGGTTCAGTAGAGGCAAACTACTAAATCTAAACAACATGTAAAAACAGAGAGTAAAGCAAGTGTGTAAAAAGAAGGCAGTGATAATTATAGACCATTTTAAAAAGGTTGACTATTTTATGTGACTCTTGGCAACTAAATAAGTTATTTTAAAAAGAAGAAAATTTAGGAACCATATTATCTGGCCTCTAAGTCCTGAAAATTTTGTGAGAGAAGCAAATATCTGGTGAAATGATTTAAATGCCAAATCAAAATAAAAAGTGTTCTCACTATATCCCATATAACTTTTAATTTAAACTGAGTGTTTAAAACATTAAAACACACACACATACATTGTGTGCATGTAAGAACAAGGAACAATAAGTCCTACCACCACATAAAACTTTAAAGCTTAAAGAAACTTACGGAAAAATGTACCTTGTCATAGGGAGAAGAGGGGATTACAGGTGGGGAAACTGCTTAAGCAAAGTCATAGAGGTATCAAAGTTCATGTTGAGATCAGATCCTGCAACCTTTGTGGGACAGTTGGATGTACAGAGGGAATAGAGGGGAAAGATTGTCTGTAGTCTCATTCAGCCATCCAAAGCTTCACTGAGAATTTAGTTTTTCCAATATGTTTGAGTCTACCCTCATTTTGTTGTTTCTACCTGTATGTCCTTTGCTTAACACCTTTCTAAAAGGCATGTATTTCTCCAACTTTTTTTTGTTGGTGGATTTGGAATGCATTTCTTTAATCCAGCACTGACTGCCTCACAGTGTATTATCTGGTTCACTGTGATTGACCAGGGAGCTGGTGACAAGGGTGAGTTGGAATTCTTTGTGGTGTCTGACCAGCAGTACTCTCCTACTCTCCTTCCCCCATTGATTGGATCACTTTTCAAAAAAGTTATAATATTTCTATGCATGCTGTTGAAAAGTAATATCCTTGGGTTGCCTTTTTTTTCCTACTATTGTTCCTCTACTCCCCAACTATGATCACAAGTATCACAGTCATCTGGGATAATTTTTTTTATAAGACAGATGTTTGGGTACATTCAAGTCACATTGGATCAGAATTTCTGGGATTATTGTCAAGAAACCTGTACTGGAAACAAGCACCCTATGTCATTAAACAAACATCAGGTGGGGAAACTGCTTAAGCAAAGTCATAGAGGCATCAAAGTTCATGTTGAGATCAGATACTGCAACCATTGTGGGACAGTTGGATGTACAGAGGGAATGTTGCCAAATTCTCCAGTGTCCTAAAGATGAGCACAAATTGAGGGAAATAAAAATTTGAAACCTGTCACTACTCAGCAGAGATGAGGTTTGATGATGGCATGGAGCAATTGCTTATGATTCTAAGCCCATGTCATTTTTTCTTCCATCAGTTGCCCAGATAATTAACCTTCTCTTACTTTTCATAGAAGCCTTTTCATAGATTCCTGGTAGAATCTAGGTAGTTTGTCTACCATTTTCTAATTTTCTTTTTTTCTTCCCCCAAGTAACTATTTGAAACTAATTTGTATTCTCAAATGAAAATAAATTTTATTTATACTAGAATTGGCAACATTTCAATAGTAGTTCTAAGAGTGATACTGTGAAGAATGAATCACTTGTAAAGTTTTCAAACTATTTCATAAAGCTCTGCAGTGTATCATATAACATGGAAAAAATAATCATTAATGTTATCTCGATCATCAACTTAATTTAGAAATGTTTACATTTTGCTCACTATTATATGCTATGCAAATATAATAAAATCCAAATTTATGTTGTGAGAGCTTATATTTTATTTTAAACCTTCAACTGCTTATGATTATACTAACATAATCAAACTGCTAAAGAGTACTTTAAATCAATATAATTGCTTCAACAAAATCACATGTACAACATTAATGTCAGCCTTATTTTTTACTTAATTAGTATCAGTTTTCTCAAGAAGTAAAAACTACATGATGAACTTTTCACCTAATTGCTGAAATCCATAAACAAATATATATTTATACAAATATGATAAAGTTCCATTAACACAGAAATATTCCTTTAACCTGACAGAGTTCAAGAATAGAAAAAAAAATATCAAAACTATTACATTGACATGATATATCATATCTAATATATTTGTAGAGTGATATTATCAATTTAGCATGAACTTTTAGAAGAAATGTCTTTATCTTATACATCTTTGATTCCAAGGTATATTACTCATTATGAACTACATGGATATGTTTGTAATTAATATATTGTGAATGTTCAACCTTTCTTGAAATATATTACATATTAACAATTTAAGTCACCAACACTACATTATACCTTCTATTCATTAGAGTCTCAAAACTATTCATCATGAGTATAAATAAGACAGCAATATTTTAATATTTTTTCATTTATTTATTCCTTAGTATATCTTAACATGCCATTTTTAATGTTTATAAAACAAAAAAAAAAACTTCATTAGATGGGCTTATGGAATAATGACCATAAAGCACAGTATACTGTAAAAAATAGCATGTTAAAATGTCAATCAAAAGAAAGCAAAGAAGGAGGGTGCTGTAGGAGCAGAGAAAGAGGTATCAGGGAGTACCTCCACAATACTGCTGCATGTTAACTATAATGTCAGGGAAAAGATATTAAAATTTTAGTATATTGGATACTAGAAATATCATCTATTTCATTCTTGATTGGAAAAAGCACTGATACTAAGAATAAAGTAATTGAATATAAAAGAAATAAGTATATGGAAAATATTTAGGGTGAGTAAAAGGTGACACTCTTTTGTATTTGTCTTTGTCTCTTTCCCTATACTTTTCTCATCCCTATAATAAAGATAATCAAGGTGAGAAAAAATTAAGGTTTGTGTTCTGTTCCAGCCTATGTGATATTTCAATATTATTATGAAGAGGTAAAAGCTGAAAAAATGAAATAGATGTATGAATTGTATTTTTGAAAATGTATGCTGATTGAAGAATAATTAAAAGGATTTAAGAAAAGCAGGTTTGGAGAACAGTAGAAAAAGCTAATAAATAATTTTGTTATAATTTAAGACAAAAACTTGAGTGTTCTATGAAGCGTTGACAGTGGATGAAAATGGAAAGATTAAAATGATGAAAATTGAAACTCATTTAATGTTAAAATACAGGGTGGGGAGTGAGACATCAGTATTAGGGGTCAGGTTTCAGGTAGGAGATAGGAGTAAGGGGTGCAGTAAACTGATGTAGAACAGAGAAACAGAAATAATGGTGTTTTGCAAACTCTGAGCTTAGTTTTGAACATAAAGGGTAGAATATGCTTGCTCCTCATACAAATCATTGCCATCATTTGTGTATACTTGTCATAATTCAGTAACAATTTAGCTTTGAAAAATATATTTGGTGGGGCTGGGGTTGAGGCTCAGTGGTGAACACTCACCTAGCATGTATGAGGTGCTGTGTTCGATTTCAGTAGATATATGTGTTTACCAACAAAATAGATTATAAGTGAGTATGAAAAAGAAAAGTTAAGTAAACTGAAAATGTGCCCTTAGAAGAAAAAGATGATGAGGAGGTAGAAGGACAAACAAGACATGAATGCATAGAAATGAACAAATATTTTTAGGAGCTATAAACCACATTTTGAATAATCAAGAAATTATAGAAGAGGCTAAAACACAACTGATTATTTTGTGCATTATATTCTTATTGCTTTTGCATCTTAGTTGATTATAATGAAAGAAAACTACATAGAAATATAAACTATTAATGATTTATTAAATCTCTGTAACTGGGTGTTTCAGAAATTTAATTACTTACCAAAGGACATTTGTTCATTAATTTTGGTATAAAATCATCTTTATTATAAAATTAATATTAGTGAATTTTATGTGTTTTCAAAATTCAAATATTTCAAATTACTTATTGTTCATTTATTAATTTTATTTACATTTATCTTTAACTAATACATTAAGGTCTAAAAAGTATACATATTTGTGGAATAACAAGTAATATCTCAAAATCTTTGAACTTATGTAATATTTATATCAGGATCACTATATCTATTGCCTGGACATTAATCATTTCTTTATGGTGAAAACAGAATCCTTTCTCTAGCTTTCTGAAGTATACAGTATAATTATCTCTATTTCTATTTTTATTGTCATAAGTAATAGAATTTCATTTTGTTTTCATGGCTGAATAATATTCCATTGTAAATATCTACCAAATTTTCTTTATTTATTTATCAAGTGTTGCACTTCTATTGTTTCTTTTGCTTGGCTACAGTAAACGTGGCAGTGTATTTTTTTCTTTTTGACATACTTATTCCATTTCCTTTGTGTATATACCCAGGAGTGGAAATATTATATCATATGGTAGCCCAATTTTGAAGTTTCTGAGGGATTATTATTCTGTTTTCCTAAATGGCTGTACTAGTTTACATTCCCACCAACAATGTACATGGGGTCCTTTTTTTCTATTTTCTCACAGCACTTGTTATCTTTAGTCTTTTGATGACAGCATTCTTGCTGGGATGATGAAATGCCTCATTGTGGTTTTGATTTTTTTCCCTGATGATTAGTGATGTTTAGCATTTTTTCTTATTCTTTGTTGACCATAAAATATTAATCTAATGTTGTTGTAATTATTATAGAGGCAGTAATTTGAGAATAACCTTTTATATTACAAATGGTTTTACAAAAAGTAAAATAGAATTGATAGGTGTATAGATTTTATTAAGCATGGATTAATTCAGGGAACATACACTGAGAACCTGTCAACTCCATAGAAACTGTTTTAGTTTTTCAGCCTAGTCTGTTTTTAATACTATATTTATTTGTTTGTATATTTAATTGAGTATCATGTAGTAGCACTGTGTTATATTCTAAATGTCAAGATAAATATGGCACAGTTCTTGTCCTCAAGGAATTCAAAGTATCTAATACTTCATATTATTTTAAATTTATATATATATATATATTACTCTTCATACAGTTTTCATTATGAAAAATAAAAAGATTAGTGGTATTGTTAGGGATTTTTTTTTCCTTTGGAGATCACATTTTGTAACCAGAAGCACAAAAGGTAATATTTGACTTTACCATAGGCATCTATGAATAATTTAAATCCTTTTTATGGATTGCTCAGTCTAGTTGCAGATCACACCACTAAACAGAGCTATTATTAAACATAGTTTAACTTGACTTGCAATTTAGAAGTGAACTGGTTTAAAGAGGAAAGCCAAAGAAAGCCTTTACTATTCACTCATTTACATGTATCATACTCAGTTTGTACAATTATAATTCAGTTTTTGGTATAAAAGGCTACAATTCCAATTTTGAAGTGATTGTAGTTATAATTTAGTACACAATCACAAAATGGAATTTTCACTGATATAGCTATTCCAAGCTCTTGTCATTTTTAAATAAGGAAGCAAAGTAGCTCCCATGTTTATTAATATAACCAGAACCTGGTATTTGTTAGAACTTTACAATTTTCAAAACATTTTGTATTAGACTTCTCACTTGGTTCTAAGAAATGTTGCATTATTTGACTATATTTATTGAGTATCTACAGAGCTGAATACTGCAAAACTCTCTCTTGACTCTGAAAGGGGTTTCCCCATAGCATGGTGGCTGGAGTGCATTATGAGGTGACTTGTGGAAGAGAGGTGATAATTGCCTGGGCAATCTCAGGCAGCATGCCTTCTTGCTCTTCAGTTCCTTCATAGACATCTCAGATCTCAGGATTTGATAAAAACACGGAGGAGACTCAGAATTCTGCTTTGGCTTCTGCAGAAATCTTAGGGAAGATTCTGCCCATTTTCTCACCTATTCATAGATATAAAATTTTAAAATTTTGTAGATCACTAGGACACTATGGCAAATTTAAATCTGGTACAGAGTCTCAAGGTACTATGTAAAAGAGAGCTCTCCATAAATGTATCGCCTTAGGTTTTCTCTCTATGAAACCACTTGGCACTGACAAGACCTGGGAGAGAATAGTACAGTTACATGAATTTTACATTCTCTTTAGGTAACAGTCTTATTTATCTAGGATTATCAATGTTATATATAAAGAATAGTCACTAGTGACCTGTTTCTAAAAAAGATTTCTGATTTAATTTCCAATTGATAACAGGCAGACTAGAGTTATGGGAACATGAAGGGAATAGTTTTATTAAATGTACTAATTGTGTTAATTCCCACATGCTTTCTTTTTTAAAAGCCAATTTACCTGCAGTCCTGCCTGGCTTAAGTTGACAGAATATGTTAACAGTCCTCAGCACACTATCTATTATATAAAGGAAAAATGCAGACCCAAATGCCAATTAGAATACAAATTATTCTCTCTGAAAAGGGGGGCTTTTTACACATACCAGATCCTATAACTCAGGATGAAAAGTATGATCCACCCAAATCAGAGAATCTATAAGAACAGCTTCCTGTGAGTACAGGCAGCTTGGTCCAAAGTGACCTACAGTTGTGATGACAGTGAGGACTTGAAAGTCCAATGTCATCCTGCTATCAGTCAAGACAAGAGGTGGACCTAGGTAGGATTCTCTGGAAACTTCCCTGGGATCCCCAATAAAATTAAAGACAGGAAAGGAAATATTCTTATTCTCTGAGAGGACCAACTCAGCTTTTGCCTTGAGAATGTTCCCCTTTCCTATCACCACCTAGATGGACTGGCGATGAACAGGGATCAAAGGAGCTGACTCTATCAATAACTAAGAAAATGGTTAATTAACCACACATCACAGAAACATAAGACAGGATGTCTCAGCTCCGTGAACCCAAGGGTCAGCTCCAGCCCTGGAAAGACAAAAGAGTGAGCACACGGGAAACTTTCTGTTTATTGGGGAAAAGATATTCAAGAATATTCCACCCAAATAAGGCAAGGATTGGGTTTCAGGGGGTTGCCCATTCCCACTAGGTAACGCCCAGGTAGGGCTTGAAGTGGGTTCTGTTGCTGAGCTAGGGGGTAAAGGCCTTTGTTTATAAAATATACTGGTCTGTACTTTTGCTTTCTTGTGAAGTTTCTGTTTGGCTTTGTTATCAAGTGATAAATGTTTCCTCTATTTTGAAGAATTTACACTATTTGGTTTTTAAACGTTTGATGGAATTTCTAGTAAAGACATCTGGAAAAAGGCTTTTAATTGTGAAGAGATTTTTCATTATACCTAAATTTTCATACCTGTTTTAGGAACACAAATGTCTCCTATTTCTTCTGTCAGTTTTGATCATTTGAATCTTTATAAGAATTTGACCATATTTTTTTTTACTATTTTTGCAATAAAATAACTTATCATATTTCTTTACAATATTTTGTTTTGTTTATGATTAAAATATATTTCTTATTTTATTCTGATTTTGGTAATATTTTTTTCTTTTTCCTTATTTTAAAGTTGTACTTTAAATATGAATAAGCAATTCTAATTCTCATTCACTGAGTGACCATGAGAACGGACTGCAATATCGTTTAGGATTTGGACAAACATCTGACAAAATATTTTGAAGGCATGAGAGACAAATACAGAATACTTTCTTTTATTTCTCTTCTTTCTTTCTTTTTCTTTCTTTTTTTTTTTTGGTACCAGGGATTAAACTCAGGGGCACTCAACCACTGAGCCACATCCCCAGCCCTATTTTGTATTTTATTTAGAGAGAGGGTCTCATTGAGTTGCTTAGTGCCTTGCTATTGCTGAGGCTTGTTTGACCCTCCTGTCTCAGCCTTCAAAGCAGCCATATGTGCACCCTGCACCTGACCAGAATTATATCTTGGTTATCATAAATGGACCACAAATTATTAATTAGCAGATAATTAAAATATAAACAAAGTAGACTAATGATAATGGAAATTTAAACAGTCTATTAGGAACATCACAATTATGTGTGACATCAGTTGTTTAATGTTTACTAAGCCAACAATTGAATTTGTTTTTTAAGTATTAAATAATAACTAAACCCTGTATAATTTTGTTGTCAAATATTTGGTCATTATACTCTTGCTGAATCAAAGTTAAATGAAATTTCATTATTGCTCTGTGTAATATAGATTAGATGGGTCAGAAAGAAAATATGTCATTACTTTGTCAACATACTTTAGTAAATTATATACCTAAATGAAAGAATGCTGCATTACTTTTATAAATTATATACTATGGCAAAATTTCAAGGCTTATTAGACTTCAGTAGTTCTCAAACAGAGATGTTCTTCCTACCTAGCTTGGCACTAAGGAATTCAGTATATTGTTTTTAAGCCCTTAATTATGAAAAATTAAAAATGTATTTAATAGAGAAAAAATAACAGAATTAAATCCATAAACCCATTACTCATTTTCAGCAATATGAACATGCTGTTTTTATTGTTTTTCCTCTATCTTTGACTGAACATTTATTTTATGGCTTTTGCAATGCTGGCTTCTGACATTTAATTTCAGGAAATCTAGGTGTCCTGCAGTGCACAGAATTGTTTCACACAACAAAGATTTGTCTTAGTTAAAACGCTTAAAGCATCCCCTGGGGAAACATTATTAATAATAAGTTATTACAGTATTGATGTTTTTTTGTGAAAATTTACTCATAGAAAACATCAACTAAAATGACATTTTAGGGCAATAATTCAATAATTCAAAGAATACCCAGAACTTTTGATGAATGAATGTAGGCCTGAATTCATTTTGATAATCTTTTTATATATTATAAAAGTAGATTGTTAAGATAAATACAATTGAGGGATAAGACTTGTCTCCTCTTGAAGAAATTCCCTCTCATTCTAACCTAATGAAATAAAACTCCTACCCTAGAAAAAAGTGGAAAAGAAATTCTCCTCTTCATGTGGGCTCTGGACTTGAACCCACTTTACCATGTAAAATAGGAAGTAGACTGTTTCCCATTGTCCAGATGTTGAAAAGGTTGTCATTCTTCTTAACAGCAAAATCTAAGACATAATATAAATTATTTATCTATTTTAAGTGGCTGTATAATTATCAGTGTGCTTTTTAAAAATAATAATAAATAATAGAATTGAGAAGCACTAAGGAGCCAGAACATCTGATTCCAAGTCAGCATTTTTACCTTCAATTGTGGTTTTTGGAAAAGTCACAACTCGCCAATTTTTTTAAGAGTTCCATATGCATAATAGGGTTGATGATAGTGTCTATATAATAGTTACCATGAACCATAAATGAGTTAATCTGTATAATGTGTTTTAGAATGTTGTTGATTCATTGTTTACTTTTTAAAGTATTAAGCATTTGTTTTATTTTTATTGTTGATATACAGTTTCTTTAGAAATTTAAACCAAGTTTAGCAAATTTACTGACTTTTATCCCTATTCTGCACTACATAAATGTAAGTACTAATAAAATAACTGTCTCTAGCTAATCTCCACAGAATATAACTGGTCATAAGAATAATAAGAATTTCACCAAAACATTGAAAGTTATCTAAAACATCATCTTATTTAATACAACAAATCTATGAGGTAGGAATTATTGATATCCTGTGTTTTGTATGGGGAAACTCAGTGAAATAACTGAATAAGAAAGGTTCAATAACTTTTGAAAACTAAGCCAAAGTTTTTCTTATCAAATAAGTTAGTATGCTTTCACCAATATCAATGTCTACATCATATGTATTTTCACAATCATTCTTCAAGATTAACAACATATTTTTCATAATTACACCAAGTATCCTCATTTCATATATTTTCTGTCCATACTGGTATACATGAGTAGATTTCACAGTGACATATGGCAATGTGTAGATATTTTTTGTGTTAACATTCAACATTTTAAAATTTCTTTCTACTGAATTTTATAGACTTATGACAATCAGTCATTCAAAATATTTGTGTACTCATTTCTTTAAAGCTTTCCAGATAGAGGTGTATAAGAATATTTTGAATTTTCAATAACACTATAGAAGAATTTAACTTCTTCTACAGAAGAATCAAGACAGAATGTATGGTAGAATATATACGTCTTTCAATTTTCATACTCCTGGACTTACATTTTTAACTCCCCATTCTTCTAGCTGTGTGATCTGGGTAGACCTTTGAAAATTTGAGACAACTGATTCATCTTTAAATTCTTAAAGGTAAATTTTGTATGTTGTAAGCTAAAACTTACAAAATATTAAAGTATTATGTTATAATTTATTAAACTAATTATTTATAACATAATACTTTTATGTTTTGTAAGTAATACTTTTATGTTTTGTAATAAATTATTTAGAGCATTCTTCAGCAAATGACAGGTAGCAAAGGGTAAGTTATTAGGTTGAACCCAAACCCTGTGATGGGATTTTAACTGATACCTTTTCAGTTGAGATTTATTTTGATACTGTAGAAAGAACCTGTTCTCTAAAAAAAGTTTGCTTATTCTTTTCTTTCATATAATCAACAATTAATTTCAGGATATCCTAGCTTTCTATGATATTCCTTGATTTTACTCCCTTAAAGCTATTTTTCTAATTATAACTTATGTAAATCAATTTCTCTTTCTTCTTGATACTCATCATTGTTTTATTCAGGAAGAAACTTCTGAGATGATTAATTTCAAAAAGGTCATTTATGATGTAAAACATGGCAGAGAGTAAAATTTTCACTACATTTATAAAACTTAGAAAACTATATTTTTTAATCTAATAAAAATATTGCTAATGGCAAAGATTACTCTTGTGAACTAATCCTGGTAAGATAGGTAGGTCATTCCACCAGAAATGCCCTAAACCTATAAAATGCCAGCTAAGTGGTTGGTCTTACCTAATGGTGAGTTTCAGGGATGAACCCTGGTAATATGCATTGTTTGTGTTCTGACACCTAAGCATCAGTGTTGCACTGATGTTCTTTATTGAAGAAAGAATAACTAAAACAATTTTAATCATAATATATGTTTTTATGTTTCAACAGTTAATCCATTATTAACCAGCAAAGTCAACATACTAATTAATGTCTTAGATGTCAATGAATTTCCTCCAGAAATATCTGTGCCATATGAGACAGCCGTCTGTGAAAATGCAAAACCAGGACAGGTATCTTAGAAATAGTGTGAATCAAGAGTATATAAAACTATTGGTGGTACACACTTGTAATTTCATTGACTTGTGAGGCTGAGAAATGAAGATAACAAGTTTGAGGTCAGCCTCAGAAATTTAGTGAAACCTTATTTCAAAAAGAGAAAAGTGAAATGTAACTCATTGGTAAAAAAACCCTGGGTTCAATCCCAGAACCCACTGCCCCATGCCAAAAAAAATGTTTAAAGACACATCATATGTGTATATTTTCAACTCTAAGTCCAGACATATATACATGTGCATATGCTCATATTTCAGAACAAGTCCTCATAAAATAAATCATAAGAGATATTAAACTTGAGTGGATTATGGTGAATATGGATGTGAAAATAATCCCATGGGAAATAAAGTTTTGATTTCCTAGTACGTTCTTTGGATTATGCATTCTTCCATTTTTGTACTCTCTTACTGTGGCTTTTCTAAAGAACTTAACTGTGAGCAAACACTCTATGCTGATATATTGATGTAAACTTCAATCACTTTTAAATAACATAACCACTTACTTAGGTAAATTGAATGAGTTTTAATTCTTGAAATAAATTTTACATTTGAAACAATATTTTTAAAGGGCACGCTTTAAAATTTACTGTCTTTCAATTTGTGCATGTAATACTACTTAGTAGATTATTTGTCCAAAAGCTGTGCACCAGTGATATGTACTATCAATATAACTATTATATGAAGTTTAAATAAAATTTAGAGCCCATGTTCACTCTAGTAACATTTCAAGTGCTCAGAAATTGTATGTGTCAAGCAGACACCATTTTGGTGAGTAAAGTTACATTTTCATAAGCATGGAGACTTCTAGATTGACTGTGTTGTCCCAATCATTCATAGATGATGTGAGGAAATCACTAAATGAGTTACATTACTACATATTTTCATCATGTTACCTCAAATAAGAAATCTGCATCATTAATTTATAATAGTCACAGAATGGATTAAACCTTATCACCTTGAAAGCATCCACAATATGGATGTCTGTTTCGCTTGTTCTGCTCCAATGTTTTTAATAGTAGATGCTACATAAGTATTTGAGCATAAATTAATTTTTTTGATAATTGGAAAATTAAAAGAAGTTTACAAAACTTCTACAAATTAACTATTTTTTTCACTTTTGAGGAGCTCCACTGTGCCAAAGTATATTAAAAAGCCATTTTTTGTCTTCTGGATACATAGGAATATCAATAATATCAGACTAATCAAAATCTTATAATGCTCCAAATGAAATTAGCCTCTGGGAACAGAGCTCTATTTAGCTCTATTTGTCTAATAAAGTAAAAGATTTGAAATACTGATACAAGTCCATGTTACTAGAGATCAACCAGATTTTCTTATTTGTGGACAAAGTAGTGAAAAATCTGTTGTGTTCTTGCGAATTCTATATCAAAAAATATCTTTTGGGTTTTTGTGTCCTACTCCTCAATACTTATGTTCAAATCACAGTGCTGAAATGTCCCTTGAGTTTGCAGGGTGTGTGATATATTGCCATTTTCTGCTTTGGGTACCCAACTATAGTGCCCCTGGCCTACAAACCATGCATAGCAAATAGCTCTCTCTTCTGGATTATTCTTGAATATATATAAAATACATATATGTATATATATATATATATATATATATATATATATATATATATGTGTGTGTGTGTGTGTGTGTGTGTGTGTGTGTACTTTTCTAAAAAGGAGAGAAATAGTAGGGAATAAGTTGGTCTTATGTAAGCCTGTGAAAATTTATGTGAGAGTTATTTTCTTCAGGGCAGTGCTATCCAAATAACGTTTCCAGATAAATGAATGTCTTTAATAGTTTCTATATGCTGTCCTAAGATGATTTTCTTTCTTCAAAAATATGTTCTTGATATTTTGTTTTTAAATATTTTTTTTAATTTAATAGTGGCACTAGCTAACAACATTAAGAAAACAAAATAAAAATTGACAATCAAATATTGGTCCCTAAGTAATGTAAAGAATTTTAGGGGTGAAATTCTATGATTGGAGTCCATTGGTCTGAGTCAAAAAAGTTAATTTTTCAGGATATGTATCAAGATTCTTTCTAAATTATTATATTCCATTGTCTAATGATGAATTATAAAAGTCTCATTTATGACAATTATACAAGGAAAATAAATTCTGTGCAAAGAGTTTGCACTATGGTAAGAAATTAAAATTTCAAATCCAGAATCCAAAATCCCTAATTTTGTTACTAATGCTGCACTGATACATAAATGCCAATAACAACTGTGATTCATCTATCTATTATTTAGGTATCTCTCTGTGTGCCCAAATATATGGGAAGGTAAATTGTAGTCCGGAGACTGGATTTAACCAGGAATAAAAACCAGAAATAAAACAAAAATCAAAAGCATCAGTTTAATAGCATCAGCCATATGATGAATATTTTACACAATTATGGCAGGTTACCATAATTGAATATAACGTCTTCCTCTGCCAGATTGAAATTTAGTTCAAAAGCATGATCCTCTGATCAGCACATATCCTTTGTCTTTTCCCACACATGCTTCCTGAAATTAGTCTTTCTGGCACACAGCTATTGGATATGTTGATTCAAAAGTGCCTGGAAGCCATTCTGATTTTGTTTTGTTTTGTTTTGTTTTTGGTGAAATGGAATCCATATTCTTGTGCATGCTAAGTAAGCACTCTACCACTGAGCTGACTGTCTAATCACTTAAAGCCATTGTAACTTGCTTATCTATGTAGTGAATTATGAATGTTATAGTTTGGTTCTGACAAATTACTTTTTGATTATTTTCAAATTTAAGAGCATCTTACTGAAATATCAGGAATTTAACTAGACTATGTGCTACTTTTGATGACAGTGAAGAACATTTTTTGAAATAGAGATTGTAATGCTTATTATGGAAATCTATAAAAACATATTTTTGTTCCTAACCAATGAAGGAAAATTAGCGTAACAACAGAAACAATATACACATTCTTTCTTTGTTTCCCATTGTTTTATACATGAAAATAAAACTCATTCTAACAAACAACAGTTCTAAAATTTTGCTATTTCTAGCACTTTTAGATAATCAAATATTTTGTTTCCAGTAAGCAGCTTCAGGTTTAGGCTGGAAAGAATTTAATTCATCTAATTTAAAATGCAAACAAGTACATTTTAATTTCATTTTGCTTATTAGTGAGAATTTTCAATGCTGTTAAGCTTTTCAGTTTCACATATATTGATTTAGAATTAACCTGTGTCCTATAATTGAGCCAGCTATTAAAACCTGTAAACATTTAGAAAATTGTTAAAAAAATTATGTGTGAGTAATTGGCCTGTTGAAATAAATTCAAAAAGTATAATTTCTGTAGCATACTTCATTAAATGGATTTATAAACCTGTTATGTAAAGTTCCTTTCAAAACTGATTGACTTCAAGTTTAATCTTTACTTTGTTTCAGATAATTCAGATAGTCAGTGCTGAAGATCGTGATCTTTCACCTGCTGGGCAGCAGTTCTCCTTTAGATTATCCCCTGAGGCTGCCATCAAACCAAATTTTACAGTCCGTGACTTCAGAAGTAAGTATAAACACTTAAAGATTTACCTTTTTCAAGTAGCTTTTTCACAGGGCACACATAGAGGAATCAATACTTTTCCTAAAAGCATTCAATTTTGTAAAATAAAGAAATCCACATATGAGAAATCCAACATTGCCTAAATAGTAATAAGTTAAATATTTAATCTATATGGATCTATCTAGAAGGCCAATGTATTTCCACCATACAAAGGAATGTCTCTTAATGAGCCATGCATGTAAAAAGCTACCAGACAAATTGAAAGTCGTCCCTATCAAATATATCCTTTGGCTCCCATGCATATTTCTTGTATATACAAATAGGTAACTCTATAGTATCTGTTTTATTTTAATAACACTCAGTATAGCACTGGTTACTAATGTAGATATTGTAATCAGAATGATTCCCAGGCCATACCAAAATGGTTGACGCTCAGAAAATTGTACTAAACGATGAGAACTTCACCCTACTTGTATTAAATTCATGTATATGAAGTATAAAACATAATGGTTATAATATATTTCTGCCACTATAATTTTAGTTATCCCCTCATATACCATGTTTACACTTACTTTCTACTACTATTCTGGCCAACATTGCTACTACTTCTGCTATTACTATTGCATGTGACACGATTATGTCCACTACAAAAAACATAAAGAATACTGGATTTCAGATGCTTCTCAATGTATGATAGGATTATGTCTCCATAAACTCATCATAAAGTTGAAAATATACTAAATTGACAATGCATATCATATACCTACCCTACTAAACATCAGGGATTAGCATATCCTATCTTAAATGTGTTTAGAACAGTTTGTTAATCTGCAGTTGGTCAAAATCATCTAACAGATTGTCTATATTAGAATAAAGTTTGGAATATATCATGCAATTTTTAAATATCATACTAAAAATGAAAAGGGTAACAATTTCATACTATGGGTATGCTTTCATACAACATATGGACTAAAAATATTTAACCATGAAGTTGGGAACTGTCTATATTAAGGTTTATGTGTTCTCTATTAAGTAATTGCAAATTATAGTTTTGCTTTTTGCCTTTTTGTTTGTTTTTGTTTTTTGCTTTGACATTTTTATCTCTTAATTTTTTTTGATTTTATAAATAAAGTGACCACTGGAGTTTAAACTTCAGGGGCACTCGACCACTAAGCCACATCCCCAGCCTTATTTTATATTTTATTTAGATACAGGTTCTTACTGTGTTGTTTTGAGCCTTGCCTTTGCTGCGGCTGGCTTTGAACTTGTTATCCCCCTGTCTCAGCCTCCTGAGCCACTGGGATTACAGGCATGTTCCACACTGCTCCTGGCTTCAAAATTTCTATATGCTAAAAAATAAGAATTAAAATGCCAATTTTTATAATATTGGGTAGTGAGAAGCTAAAGTTTTAATAAATTCTGTTTCTAGAACTAAGTACTTAAATTATAATGGGATGATAATGATGGTGATTATTGGTAGACGCCCAAGGATGTTTTGAGAAAACTGGGTTTGCTTTAAATAATTAGAGAAAGAAATTGGAGTACCCATGTATTGTCACCAAAGAAAGTTGAGTGAGAATGACTGAAGAACAGCTGTACATGAAACAGCATCCCAAAGTTGAAGGATTTTATGAATAAAACAAGCACATGTTTTATCATGAAAATTGTAACACTTCTGAGAACAGAAGTAGACAATATTTATAGTTTTCAGTTAGAGCAACCCATCTAAAATAGAGCTGTCCAAAACAAATCAGGTCATTATGTTCACACTATTTATAAATAAGCTAAAGGTATAGTAATTCAAATAGAGTAATTTTGTAAGTCATTGAAAAGTTTATGCAACATTATAACATGTTCAGATTTTCATTTTGGGAAGATCAGTCTTATGTAATATGGAAAAGACATGAGAGGGAGAAAAGATTAGTCCTGGCACCTTTGCATTATCGTGTGAGACTGGCTGTGAAGATGAAGACAAGAGGATGGAGAAAGAATTCATAGAGCCCAATGCAGGATGCCCTTGGTTTAATTCATGAATATAATGCAGACAAATCAGATTTCCAGATCATAAGATTGACGCTCATATCACTTACTCACTCTGAGTATCTGCTATGCCCCCCTAATCCATCTTTGTTGGAAGACCAAGATAATCATGATAATATGGACCAGACCCACTGGTCTCAGGAGCAGTGTTTGCTTATAGACTGCACATATACCTGCTACAGAATTTAATGTCAATTATTGCTCTTCTTTACTGCAAGCTATATTTGTACACTTTTTAGGGTACAGAAAATGTTTTAAGTGGGGAAATGAGGTTTACTATATCTTTTTTTTCCTCACTATTGACAATGTACAATTTTCATGCAATCTATTTTCAAAAAATAATAAACTGAAAATAAATATTTTAAATATCCCAAAAGATTCTAGACACTGTGGTGCATTTCTGTAATTCCAATTATTCGAGAGGATGAGACAGAAAGATCACAAGTTTGAGGTTCTGCAAACTAGCGAGACCCGTGTCAAAATAAAAACATAAAAGGCTGGGGAAGTAGCTGGGAGGTAGAACATTCCTGAGTTCAATCCTCAGTACTGCTACACAAATAAAACTATTAATTATTTTCACTCAGGTTACAACACTTAATCTTTGTTCCTTTTCCTCAGATTCATGTAGAAAAACATCAAGTGCTGAAGATTTTAGCATTGCTTCGACTAGTCTCCACTTTTCTATCCTTATTGTCCCCACAATCATTTGACACATAAATTTAATTGGGAGTATCCTAGTAGACACCTGGCATTTTTAAGTTTTGTTTCTTAATTTTAAAGTGTTATGTCTGCAATAATAACAAAGTAATCTTACCAAAACAAACCCTGATCTTATCACATGTATACTTTGTTCATCAAGGTACTCCATTTTTCAGTAACTTCTGTTGGCTCCATTGAGTATCTACAAACAGTACAATGTAACATAATGGAAATGATAACATTTTTAACAGACTTATATTTTATTGAGTAATATATTTTTCTAATTTTTAAATCTATTTTCAAGTGGGAATTATGAATGTTAATATATTGATAAATAATAAACTACATGTCAATTTATTTGTAAAAATAAAACATTTGGGGGGAGTTTATTGGAAATAATAATGAAGAGTTTTCAAATAAACTAAAATTTATGCTTTCATGTATAGAAACATATAAGAAAAGAGCAAATGAATGCAAAATAATATTTTCAATTGAAACATTAATTAAATTTATATGAAATGGAATTTTGGTGTATTTTATTTCTACAAATATCACTACTATTAATTTTATTCAAGTTAAAATGATTTTCCTTTGTAATTACATTAAAGTGGTAATAGTTCATGATTTTCACAAATTGTTATGTATTTTTACATTTATAATTGGAATGTATTTTTCCATCTCTCTTTTTTTATCTGATGTGCAAGAGTGAAAGCATTTAAATACCTACACATGCATACACACACACACACACACACACACACACACACACACACACACACTCATACCTGCAGTTGTCTGTTGGTATGTTATGGATTAATTCCAGGACCCTAACACCCATAGAGTCCAAAGTTTTCAGAAATACAAATTTCTTATAAAGCATTTCATAGTATTTACACATAATCTGTGCACAGCCTTCTGAAAAATTCAAATCATCTCTATGTTACTTATTATACCTAACACAATGTAAATGATACAAAAATAAACAGTCAATTTTACTCTTTATGTATAGCAATGGACATTTTTTTCCATTGCTTGTTTTCTCAAATTTTCAATCCATGGCTATGGAATGTGTGAATATGGGGGGTCCGTATATAAACATGTTTATTTGTTTATGTATAAATGATCCATGTAAAACACAGGACAAATCACAAGTTTAATCTGAAAGAGTCAATAGATTTTTTTAAAAATAATCTTTTTAGCTGCAGATGGACACAATACCTTTAATTAATTAATTAATTATTTTTTTATGTGGTTCTGAAATAGAACCCAATGCCTCACATGCTAGGCAAGGAAGAACTCCACCACTGAGCTACAACCATAGCCTCCATCAATAGATTTTTAATGAATTTTAAAGAATAGATTCTTATATAAGATATTCAACAGATTAATGCTTTAATTTTTTGTTATGCTAATATGTGTGGAAATATTCTTTTCCTCAATGACATTTTCATATAAGAAAAGAAAAAAGAGTAACCCAACGACTTCTTTTCTCATAAAACATTCTGTATTTTTTTCCAAATACGAAAGCTAATTCTTGCAGCAGACAAGATTAGTGTTTCCTCCTTCTTTAAGGATTATTTTTCTGGCAGTTTTCATGATGATATATGACATAACTAATATAAGGTTGCATTTTACCAGTTCAAGAAGGTCTTCTTATACTTAGTGGATACCAACTTAAAGAATTGAAGTGAAACTCACAGTAACCATGTTATCTGAATGTCCTGTTTTGTAGACAACACAGCTGGAATTGAAACCAAAAGAAATGGATACAGCCACAGACAGCAAGAGTTGTATTTCCTCCCTGTTGTAATAGAAGACAGCAGCTACCCTATCCAGAGCAGTACAAACACAATGAGTATTCGTGTTTGTAGGTGTGACTCTGACGGTACCATCCTGTCTTGTAATGTGGAAGCAATTTTTCTGCCTGTTGGATTGAGCACTGGCACTTTAATTGCAATCCTACTATGTTTCATTATACTTTTAGGTTAGTTTCAACATTGATCAAGTTCTCTCTCACACACTCCTATGTCTCTATCTCTGTCTCTCTCTCTCTCTCTTTCTAGAGCGGGCATGCTCTCCCTCTCAGTTTACCATGTAAATAGATTTTTGTTCAGTGAGCTGTCACTTCTTGTTATAATTTATCTATATTACAATATTTTGTGAGATATATTTTTTATTTAATCCCTCATAAATCACATAATTTAAAATATAAAATTGGATTTTCAAGTTTGTGGCCTTTGCAAAATGAGATTCTCTCTAAAAATATCTATTTTTTGGCAACAATTTCTCTATCTCTGTCTCTCTCTCTCTCTTTCTAGAGCGGGCATGCTCTCCCTCTCAGTTTACCATGTAAATAGATTTTTGTTCAGTGAGCTGTCACTTCTTGTTATAATTTATCTATATTACAATATTTTGTGAGATATATTTTTTATTTAATCCCTCATAAATCACATAATTTAAAATATAAAACTGGATTTTCAAGTTTGTGGCCTTTGCAAAATGAGATTCTCTCTAAAAATATCTATTTTTTGGCAACAATTTCTCAATTCATTTTATATTCTAGTATTACTACAATTAAATAAAAGATCCTATAGTCTTCTAAGAAATGTACTAGGTGAACAAAAGCTCTCAAATTCTGAAAAGAGAAGAAAGAAAAGGGCAGTAAAGAAATAGAATATAAAGGAATCCCCAAATTTTATTTTCTTCAGTTAAAACTGCCTTTCAGAAGCAATTCTTCTTCCAATTTTCCCACATCCCCTCACATCAAAATTTTAACTATTCCTACTCTGAAGAAAACTGACTAAAATATCTAGGCACACAACAAAGGAAAAGGACTGAAGTAAAATGTGTTCACCATCTCTGTGATAGTGACTGTCAACCAATTTCAGGGCTTTGCCTCTCCCATCAACTGTTCAGCTTTTCTATTTCACTTTCTAATTTATTGCCATATTCACACTAGTACAGAGAGATTTCAATTTTGCATCACTTCTTTAAAATCAAATTACAACAGATACACTGGTGGGCACTGTGGGATAAGTTTGTATATGCATATTTTCCATTCAGGAAAAAATATTCTGAAAAAGATGAACACTTTCTAGTAACTATAGGATAGAAAGCAAATCTGTTAAACCACTTGTAGGAGGTAGAACATGGAGTAAGGAATTCGATGATACCTTGTGGGAACATGCCTTGAGACAAATGTTCATGCTGTCTTGAATGATAAAGTTGTAGTCCAATTTACATGTGTATTATTAATTACATCTAAATAACTTTCATAAGCATAATGAAATATTATGTCCTTATAATTTATAATAAATAATTATTAGTATCTATTTGTGCTGTTGATATAAAACTTAAAAGAGCACATTCAAAAAAATTCTAACATCTGGAATTGAACATAATCAATTAGGTTTAAGTTCAAATCAAGTGTTCCTTTCTCATTCTGCTCATTTGTCTTGTGACTACTAGAATGCCAGAGTAATTCCATAGCAATTTAGCAGCTCTGCACTTTCCCTATGACTTAGGGAATCCCAAAACCTAGGAGACTTGTTTGATTTCCTGGGGAGAAATAACCGAGTTTTATCATGATGAAAGAACTCTATAGTTCTATGACAAGAGTCTTCCAAACTCTTCCAATATAAGTAAAAAGGATTTTGCTCCCCTAATTATTTCTAATTGATTAAAATGAGAAGGCACATTGGGAGTGTATTGGTCAATTTTATTGCTACCTTGAAACAGGGTAGCAAGTAACATGTCTGCTCATCATTACAAAGCCCTGAAATCTACCATGCACTCCTTCATTCTATGCTTCCTAATGCCTGCAAAATACCTGTGCTATTCTAGAGGCTGTGAATTCACTCGAACAGAGTAGTGAATATTGGCACTCTTCATCTTTCCATGGTGTCTGCTTAAATATCCACTATTCTTTGACTTCTGTAACCAATCACAGACTTCACTAGGTCTGCCATTTTCATTTCCTTTGTGAGTTGATGGGAAGCCCAAGAATTCAGTGTTACTTGATTTTCTTTTAGGTGGACTTCAGGGAAGTCTATAATAGTCTGCTTTATTGCCATGATGACTCCTAAACCAGTTTGCATTCAGGAATTCTCTATGAGGCTTTCAGTCTCTCACATACTTCCCAGGCAATCAAACAACAGTCTCTTAGGTTTGGGGATTCTCTAAGTCATAGAGAAAGTGCAGAGCTGCTAAACTTCTCTCAAAGTCCCAGTGTACAGAAGTCCTCCCTAGGTTCCCTCCCTTCTTCCAATCCCCTGACTCTAATTTTGGAGAAAGTGAAATAACCTAGTTTCATCATGATGTATTCTTCTCTACTCTCTAGTTTTATGACAAGAGTCTTCCAGACTCTTCCATTGTAAATCAAAAGGATTTTGCTCCCCTAATTATTTTTAATTGATTACCTCAAAAAATTATTTATTTCATTAAAAACACAAATTTCCAATTTCCAAATGAGAATACTACAATTTGGAAACTAACCATGATAATTACATCTTGCAGATGATGATGATATTTAAGTTTTTTTTTTTTTTTTTTTTGGTATCAATTCTTACAACTCTGTATGGTTAGAACATCCCCACCCCCACCCACCCCGGCATTTTTGTCAAACTGAAATCTAAAATATGGAAATATAAGGGCAAAAATGATATTTTGAATAACTGTTCTGTGGTTTCTTGTTATCATTTCCAAATAAAGTTGTTGACTTCAGACAATGAGAAAAACATAAACACATACGTGCTCCTATTGATTGTAGTGTTTTTAATCTAAGTTTGGAAACAGCATGCCTTGATCAATTTTAACTTTCTTGGAATGATAAATGACTCATCTGCCTTCTTTTCCCCAATTGCAATTTGTCTCCTCTCAGCCATAGTTGTGCTGTACATCGCATTGCGCAGGCAGAGGAAGAAGGATACCTTGATGACCTCCAAGGAAGACATAAGAGACAACGTTATTCACTATGACGACGAAGGAGGTGGAGAGGAGGACACGCAGGCCTTCGACATCCGGGTGCTGAGAAACCCGACAGCATTCGAACAGAACAAAATCCGCAGGGATATCAAGCCAGACTCACTTTGCCTGCCCCGCCAGAGGCCCCCGGTAGAAGACAGCACGGACATCAGGGACTTCATCCATCAGAGGCTGCAGGAGCACGACCTGGACCTGCTGCCCCGCCCTATGACTCGCTGGCCACCTTCGCCTACGAGGGCGCAGGGTCGCTAGCCAGGTCGCTCAGCTCCATTGACTAGCTGGCCACTGATGCTGACCAGGACTACGACTACCTGGCGGACTGGGGACCGCGCTTCAAGGTCCTTGCTGACATGTTCCGTGAAGAAGAGAGCTACAACCCCGACAAAGTCACTTAGGGAGAGGCGGAGGCTAGGTGCAGAGGAGGAGAGATTTTTTAACAGGAGCAACACAAGTAGACATCAACGCGCGCGCACACACACAGGCTTTATAATGCAGGATTCTTTTGACGATCTGGTTTCTAGCAAGTGGCTGTATTTATCACACTGTCAGTTTTGGTTTATTGTGTTGACACAAGATAAATCCTATAATATGTACTTGCTTTGTTTTGTTATTTCAGAAACACGCTGAGACATGCTCAGGCCTATTAAATACGATTTACTGATATGACAACCTACAACGAAGAGAGCTATGTGGCATCACGGTGGAAGAGTGTTAGATTTTTCTTAATTCCACTAAAGTGCCTATTGAAACTCTTATCATTTAAAGTGGTGTACCCTACACTCTGCTGTGATGTGGTTGCAGGATTCAGTGATAAAGAGGAATAAACAAAGACATCTTCAAGGAGCAATAGCACCCTGCTGACTCTTCTCATTCCTTTTGAGACAAAAAGGAAACTCTGATCTCCATCTTCTTATAATTCAAAGGTGTTTCTTTTTAAAACTGTATGCCAAGACATATTTGCTTTTCCTACCCTTTCAGAAAATTGAAATAAATATAATAATATCAAATTAAATATGTAAGCCATGAATTTGAAAAGCAATGTTTGATCGTAACATCAGTTCATATTAAAAAATGTTAATTAATATATTAGTTTTTTTCCAAAAAAATAAAATTTTAAAAAAGAAATGGAAAAAAATCCCTCTTTATAAAGGGAGGCCTCAGGGCTAAAATTCTACATTAAAATAAATATTGGTTTTGTTTTATACTGTAGTGGTGTGTGGAAATTGGTTTTAAAAAGTCACTAAATCATTTAAACTCTCAGTTGTAGATAAAATACCAGCTTCTATTTCTATGAATATTTTCAAAGGGAACAACAACTATTAATTTAAATAGAGAAAGAGCAATTCATTACAGTTTCTTAGATTTTTATTACATTCTAGTGATTCTTTCTTGGCCAATGAAAAAAATACATATCAAATAACATAGGCTAGATGCACAATACATCTCTAAATATTTTTTATGTTTTTGAACAAATAAGTCAGGGACTTCAGAATGTTGAATCCAATGACTAAATCTTAAAAGGGACACAAATGCAAAATCAGTCAGCTGATGCACTTACTAACATGTACTTTGTGAATGCCATTCTATACTACAGCTCAGAGTTAACTCTTTGTTATCTCACAAAGAACAATCCTCAGATTCATCATCCTTTACAACTTCCCTGTAAATAGATTTTTAATTTGATACAAGTTCCTAAGAAATATTCAATTTAATGAGCATATTAGTAAACTTCACTCATGTTAATTTCAACTGGATTGTATACTATTTAGAAATACACATAACAGATATTAACTAATTAAAGTTGTATATTTCTCATTATTAAACCTATAAATGTGTCTTCTGAAAGATAAACACTATGTATAATTAGAAAATTAAAGTTGTTGTAGTTCCATCTGAAATCTAAGATCAATATCTAACTTTAGTTTTAAAATATCTATGAATATATTTAACATTTACAAGATCATAAAACCAAGAATTCACATATGGGAAAATCACGTGGAAATATGAATAACTGGTAAATTATACTCAGCCATATGCACACACAAATGCTTACTTTAAAATTATCTATTATTGATACTATGGCAATGGGATCCTTCAAATCTGCATTTCCCATCTTTTTCCTCTTTCTACCAGTTGCATAGTTTCCTTTTCTCCTTCTGAGGAATGACTGATGAACTTGCTTTCCTCTACTCATCACCCAGTTTTTACTTCAGTCTCATTCCTGAGAACTACAATATTCATGTAGTATAATACTTTCTAATATAGTACACTTTGGGAAATATTTACATACTTTTTTAGGAAGCTTATAATATCATCATCTTTCCCAAGAGAAAAATTAAGATAATTTCTAGATTTGCCCACACAACATGATTCACTATGTAATGAAGAAAAACCTCCTGAAGAAGGTTAATGTGCAATATCATTCCCTTTTGAAATGATTATTATTGGCAGAAATTATTGCATTTGACATTTTGTAAAGGAATATCATTGGATCTAAATTCAACAGAAGCCATGTGATGTGAAGAAAATTAGGAGGGGCAGATTATGTGAAACCATGTGACTAAAATACTAAGCCAAAGTATGAAACCTGTGGATCTTATTTTAATCATATTAATAAATTTTATTTTTAGGACATCTCTCTCTTTTACATTTTCAACACTATTTGTGTGGTAGGACTACTTTAACAAAATATCAAAGATTGAAATGCTTAACAAGAGGTGCTTTTCCTTACAGTTCTGGAGGGTTGGTTTCTTCTGAGGCCTTTCTCTTTGCTTTAGGATAAATTCTTTGTTCTGTGTTTTTACATTGTCTTCACTCTGTGTTTATGTTTTTATTTACTTTTTTAAAAGAACCTGCTGAATATTAGATTTGGTCTTAGTCATGTAACCTCTTTTTTACCTTACTTATCTCTTCTAGGTCCCTAGCATTGAATGCAGTCGCAAAGACAAATTAGGAGATAGATTTCAGCATAGGGATTTGGCATATAACAACAATACAGATCATCACAGCAACCTTTTTTTTTAACCAAAAAAAACATTTGATTTCTAATAGCCAACCACCCAATTATGTCAAAAGAAAGTGATGAAAATAATCTTCATTACAATGGGAAACTAGAAAAATTGATATGGGGAAAGAGATCTGTTAGTATTAACTAATTAGAAGTGTTACAGAATACTTTTTTATGCTATGACAAAAAAGAGATTTAATATATCAATATTTTTATTTTTAAATATTTTTTAGTTGTAGATGGACACAATACCTTTATTTTTAAATTATTTTTATGTGCTGCTGAATATAGAACCCAGTACCTCAATGTAGCAGGCAAGCACTCTCTCACTGAACCAGAAACCCAGTCAATTTTTTAAAAAATTTATATTAACAATGACAAAACTTCATTCAAGCTATAAGCAATATAAAATTATTAATAATTTATATTTATATGGGTAAATATTGACTATTAACTATAATTAAACTATAATTTTATTGTCTTGCATATGTATCTTTATAGAAATATATATGTACATATTATATATAAGTAAGCATGTTACTTATAAATTTTTAAATATACTACCTTTGATTTTATTCAAAGAATATTTATCAACATCTAGCACTGAAACTTTGTGATTGATACACTAGAAATAATATAAAATTGCTTTTGTACCAAATTCTGTCTCTGGCTAGTAATGTCCAAGGAGGCAAGTTCCTTCTTCATCTCTCAATGTTCTAGTGGTCACTGTGGTAAATTTAATTTGTTGCACCCTAATGTTTTGTAAGCTTCCTCTGAAATTTATTGGCTATTAAATTCTAGCTATAATCACAAGTCCATTAAATCATTTGTGGATTACAAAAAAATCTTGAGACTCATAGAGATCTTTAAGTCATAAATCACAGAAATCTTTGAAGTATGTCGTTGATTGATCATACATTAAAATTTTCCACTTGTATCACAGAAAGGAGCCATTTTTAAAATACAGATGCGGAAGTTCTTTAGGTGTGCATAGGAAGAGAGAGAAAATAGTACGAAAATAGCTACAGCCCAGATCTTGAGGCAAAGAGGAAAAATAAATCATCGAAAGGAAAGATTAAAAGATATTCACTATTCCCTATAGAAATCTTTGCAAAATTTTCAATAGCTATTGTATAAAACTGAGAATTACTAATAACAGATGTAACTGCATATGTATTATATGTGAGGTGGTCAAACTGTGACTAGAAATAAAAACGAGGTGATAAAAAAATCAGTAAACAGTCTCAGTATCCTTCCAAAGAGTATGCCTGTACAATGGATCATTGTATAAATCACCCCCTGCTTGAAAATATCTATTTTTGCCTCCTGAACTGCAGCAGCTTGTCCGGATATTCAGTTCTTGTTGTATTCGTTCCTTCCTCATTATTTTAAGTATTCTATCATATTCTGGCATACAACTCAGCTGAAGAGACAAATATGATTGCACTACTCTTTCATGTGTATGTGAAATGGTTTGTGTTGGATGATATTAAAATTTTTTTCTTACCCTCGGAGTTACAAAATTTCATACTAATGAGCCAAGGATGAGAATTTCCTAATTCTTAGGACTAGATATATGAGGGCTTCTGTAAATATGCAGCCTCAGAACCTTCACTTCTGGCAGATTTTCTGGTATTCATTATTTTGTTGCTGTTTTGTTTGTTTGTTTGTTTGGTGGTCTGGATGTAATGGCTCATTGTCTTATATTTAATTTTGTATCTTTTAATAATTTATCCTATTTTCGTGATAATAATTTTCTTGGTAGTTCTCTTTTTTTCCTGCTTGCTCTGCTCTTATATTTAGATGAGTCATATTTAAATGAGTCTTCATTTTCTGTGATGATGTTAATTGTAGCTTCTTTTTAAAAATAGTTACACTTTTTTATTCTTTCATACATTATGAGCTTCAAATGAGTACAGAAAAAAGAACTATAGATTTAATTGTAATGTATTCCATTTCAAATTCAGATCTCATTTCAGTTTTCTGCCAAACATGATATGAACAAATTCTGAAACTTTTAAGTATTCTGTTGAGAAATAGAATCTCAAACAGCAGCAATATGAGTTCTGGAGTTTATAATTTCACACATCCCTGTTCCACCAAACTTCCAGTCATTTACCCAAAACTCTTGACTGCTATTAGACAATATGCCACATTCTTTATTGTGTAAAAATACAAATACACTGATGTGCATATACGAATAATATAAAAATAGCATTTCTAGATGATTCATAAATATTTGTTTCCTTAACATTATGTTATTTATCTTCATCACTCTGTCTAATTATGGCAGAGACATATAAACAGTCACAATTATATAAAGACTTGGATAACCTTAATAATTTGTCTCTGACATTTGTTATAAAACAGTGAGACTAAATCCTCATGGTTGGTTAATATATGTTACACTATATAAATAATACACTTATATATTAGCCATTGCATGTTAATAAGTCTAATTTTTTTTATGAACCACCACATTGTTCAAGTTTCTTGAAATTCTTAGTGCACATATTTTTATAACAGTCAGTCTGAATCTCTATTTTTTCCAAAGTTCTGAAATTCCTTAGGTATTTATGTTTAATCACATTTTTTATTGTCTCACTTTAAAATTAATGTTATGGGATGTACTGATACCCAAACAACTTGTGCAAAGTTGAGAAATAAAAAATGAATAGGAAGTAAAGTTCTTTATTCATGGAGAGTTAAATAAATCTAATGTTAACTTCCATTCTTGGTATTTTCTCAATGGTTTTCCAACCACAACACTGTTATTTACTACTCTACAATGAAAAATAAAAACAACAGGAACTTCTTGGAATTATGGTTCATAATACAACATATTATTATACTTAATCAAGAAAATAACACCATTGTTTCTGATATCCAATATCTTACCCAAGAGTCAAGACTGAATGACACAAGATTTTTCCCCAGTACAAATAGAACTCTATTACAAAATTGAAGATATCCATGTGTGTATTACCAGTAATCCAAATATAGGAAACCACCTTGCATTATACCTTTTACTGCATTCACATAAGTCATCTAAATACAACCTTGGCCTTTATTTTTCAATGCAGTTATGTTCAATGTCACTTCTTTTTAGCTGCCTTGAGTGCACTCCTACCTTAACCTTTAGCAACACTAAAGATACAAATTCCAAAAGTAATTTACTTACCTTATATTTCTCCCAATACATCATTCACTGAATATGGTGCTTGACCTGATTGAAAATTACTATATATATATGGTCACTGAATGATTTAAGATGGTCAGTAACAATTATCAAATTTTTCTTTCCAAATTTCTGCCCTGTAACCATTTTTAAAAAATGCAACAACTAAAATATAGTTTCTACTGAGCACACACTATGCTAACAATTATACTATAAACATTTAATTCTTAGAATACATTGATGAGACACTAATTATCATTATTATTTTGTAAATTAGTATATCAGGTTTAAAAATGTAACGAAAGGCCTCTATTTAGACAAAAGCAAGTGGCAGAGCCAGGACCTTAACAGAATTCTGAAATGCACACTTCAGTCAGTAATGAGGTACAGTGTACTGTACTCTCCTACCTCACTCACTCATGACTAACAGCCTGAAGTCTGTCTCTTTTGAAGCTCACTAGTAACTTCAAAATTGAAACCCTCAACGACCTTTCCTTTCATCTTCCTGTGATTTCCATGGTTTTAAGCACATTGTCATCTCTCATCTTCAAATTCTGCTTCCACCCCTCGGTTCATTCTTTTTTTTAAGTATTTTATACCCTCACATGTTCTACAGAGGTAATTCCACTGAGTTCTCACTCTGTTTTCATTTCTTTCTTTGTTTTGGTATCATCAACATTTGGAGTTTTTTCATGAAGCAATTTTTATCTCTATAGAAAATAACATTCAAAGAATTCTTAAATTTATGTGTGTATATCTATATACACAATATACATACATATAATTCCTATAGCATATATATATATATATATATATATATATATATATATATATATATATATATTATATATAAAACATATTCATAAGTAAGTAGTATTTGCTACTTTCTAAATATATACTCCTGGCAATTCATTGGCTTTGAATTCATTAGATCCAAATCTATATATTCCACTTTCTGAATGTAATATTTCTGTTGTTAAATGGACTCTAATGTACTCTAAACTCTTTGTTCTCTCTCTCTCTCTCTCTCTCTCTCTCTCTCTCTCTCTTTCTCACACACACACACACACACACACACACACAAAACCTTCCTATCACTTGCCCTATTATGTCAATATAATTCCACCGAGATATAAATAATCTTTATTTCCAATACTATTGCCACTCTCTCATTGTATTGCTGTTATAGTAATAAAACAACTGTTAAAAATAAACTTTTAAAATTACTAAGTGCAGAAAACTTATATATGTATAAATATGAACATATGTGTATATATACATATAAATACCCTATATTTAGTTTCCCCTACTCTTACATAATTTTTTGTTAGGGTACCAGAGATTGAACTCAGGGGCACTTGACCACTGAGCCACTTCTACAGCCCTATTTTGTATTTTATTTAGAGACAGGGTCTCATTGAGTTGCTTAAGTCCTCACTATGTTGAGGCTGGATTTGAACTCAAAATCCTCCTGTCTCAGCTCCCTGGGCTGCTGGGATTACAGACATGAACCAGTACTGATAATTTTCAGTCAATTAAAATCTGTATTTTTCCTTATTTTTACCTAATGTGCTTTCACCGTTCAGGATCCCATGCAGGGTTGTCATTGCATATGGTCACTCTAAGATTCTCATGGCTGTGACAGTTTCTCAGATTTCTACTTCACAGGTTCTTGGAAGTCTGAAGGATTACTGATCAGGTGCTTTGTGGACTGTCCCTCACTGGGTATTGGTAAGATATTTTCACTTCATGATTTGACTGAGGATGTGTTCTGGGGAAGAACAGAGAGATAAAGTGCCACTCTCTTCACATAGATCAGAATGATATGCTATTCAAATGACATCACTGTTGATATTAACTTTTATCCTCTGGCTGAGTTAGTTTTTCACGTTTTCTTATTGTACATTGCTAATTTTCCCCAAATACTTATGCAGTTCTTGCAAGAGAGTTTCTTCATGTTGCCCACATGTAAGAGGCATGGAGCTATGTTCTGTGACTTAAGAGCAGAGTTTCATCATAAAACATTTTAATTTTGCATGAGATATGTGTCTATTCTCAATTTATATATTTAGTCATCTATTTATGTGACAATGGACTCATAGATATTTGATATTTTGGCCTATAATTCAATGTTACTTTATTCATAAACCTATTTCCATTCATTCGTATAGCCCTTTGCATATCCTCAATAGTTTTTTTTTTTGTGTGTGTGTGTGTGTGTGTGTGTGTTTGGTTCTTAGTATATTCTGAACACTGTCTTACAGTCTGCCACTGCAATCTCCAGTCTTGTCTTATAAACTATTTTGACAGAGTTCTGGAATTAGCCATTTCTTCAAAAAGGCTTATTTCTTTTTGTTGGAAATTATCTTACAAATTTGTGGGAAGGTAAAAGTGCTTCTCATTACCAGGTGTGTGTTTCAGGTCTTCAGATAATAGAACAAGAAAATACATGTGTGAGCATCAGAATCTGTCTGTAAGTGTTGCAGTGTGTAACCATCTGTGGTGGCTTCATTAGGCTCAGAATGAGTCAGGGTAACATCACATCTATAATTCTTTACCACCTACATCATTGTTTGTAGTCTTTCTTGTTTATGAAAAACGTTCACTCCATTACTGAGAAAACTACCTCTTAGCATCGGTCCTCCATTTAGGAATTCTTCAATCCCAGTATAGTGTTTAAGAACTATTAAGCCATAAGACGACTTTATCAGAATTCTTTAGCCTTCAGTCTTAGATTTTTCAATGTCACTCATCATAACTTTACCAGTGATGCAGTTTTGACCATTTGTCAAACAGTGAGATTATTTTGTCACATTCTCTTTCAATTTTTAGATCATTTTATCTCCTAAATAAAAATTCTAGTTTGCATATTAAAAGTTACTGTTTGTAATATAATGGTCTATAGATTTTGACACATTTATAGTGTTGTTAGTTTACTATTTTAGTCTCAACAAAATAGTTTTACTGCTTTAAAAAAGAAAATCTGCTGCACTTCTCGTAATCTCCAGAGACTTCTCTAGACTATTGTGAAACATGAATTATGAACTATCTTTGTGTTTTTGACTTCCATGATGTTATATAAATAGAATAATACATTGTGTAGCCCTTGTACACTGGATGTTTTTCTTGGCAATATGAATTTAAGAGTCATCTTTGACTTTGTGTGATGTGATAATGCATTTGTTTTTATGGAATTCATTCCACTGTATGGATGTACCAGTTTATCAATTTGGCTACTGAAGGACACCTTGGTTGCTTCTAGCTTTCAGAGATGGTAAATAAAGATTTATACAGATTCACATACAGGTCTTTGTGAGCAACCACTCCCACCTTCTGTTCTAATTGTTACTATTTCTTTTACCTTATGTGGTTTATATTAATCTTTTTTCTATGATGTTTTAGGTAGAACATCAGTTTCAAATTACTTGGGAAAATATTTAGAAGTCCAGTGGCTTTTAGGAGTATATTTCTGGACTTTCTGTTCAGTGCTATTGATCTTTGTGTCTACTCCTTCACAAAACCACAGTCTTTTGATCACCATCACTTTCTTTAAGTCTTGAGATAGAGAATGTGAGTACTCCTGTTTTTCTTTTCAATGTTGTGTTGGTCATTGAAGGTTTTTGATTTTTAATACTCATTTTGAACAAATTTGTTGATAGTCAGGAGGTAATTTTCTTAGAATTTCATTGTAATGACTCAAATCTTTAAATTGATTTGGAAGGGATTCACTTCTCAACAAAAATGAATATCCTAATCCTTAAACATTGACTACTTCTCAATTTATTTATATGTCTCTTACTTTATTTAATAGTTTTTGTAGTCTGTGTAAAGACCTTGTATATAATTTATTAGATTTATACACAAATGGTTCTTTTTTGGTGTGTATTGTAAATGGCATATAAAACTTTTAAAATTTTAATTGTTCACTGGTATATAGGAAAGAAATTGACTCATTCTAAATGAACTTGCATCCTGTAATATTGCTATATTTGCTAATCATTTGAGATTTTTGTACATTGCAAATTTTATACATAGACATTTATGTCATACTCAAATAAACAAATATTTATTTCTTCCTTTAAAATCAATATATCCTTTTATTTATTTCATTGTTCTAGGTAAGAATTTCACTGCAATGTTGAAGAAATAGTTATGGCAGATATTCTTGTCATGTTCCTGTATTGTGATTGATGTTAGATAATTTTTTTTAGGTAAAATCAAGTTAGGAATATTGCTTTCTATTTTAATTTGTTGAGACTTTTTAAAAAATAGAGAATGATTGTTGGACTTTGTCAATATTTTTTCTCTTCATTGTATGATTATAATGATTTTTCTTGGTAAATCAATCGGCATTGTAGATAACATTTACAAATATTGAATATCGAAGCAGACTTGAAATGAATCACCTGTGTTTGTTATATACATATAACCTGGATTTCCTTTCTTTGAATATCACTTCTAGTTTTGATATTAGGGTAATGTTAGCTTCATAAAATACATTAGCTAGTATTATATATCCTTGTATATTTTGGAAACATATTATTTAGAATTGGTATTATTCTTACTTGAAGTTTGGAAGAAATCCCAAGTGATATAATCAGGACCTGTTACATTTTTAGTATAAACTTATTGTGTGTTTAATTGATTTAATAGGTGCAGGGATATCTATTTCTTCTTGTGTGAGGTGGAGGTTTGTTTGTTTTTGTTTTTAGTTTGTGTCTTACAATAGGACTCTGGTATCAAGGATATAAAATTTGTGACCCTAGACTTGGTCACAGAATTCACTAGTTATAATTTCTATGCCTCTCAAATTCACAAGAATGGTGATCAATTTTAATTTGTTTCTGGTGTTGCTAATCTTTGTCTTATTACTTTTTTCATGGTTAGTTTGATTGCTAAATAAAAATAAACTGGTCATTTATATATTTCAATGAAACAGATTTTTTATTATACTGTTTCCTATTTTCATTTATTTCTGCTCTATTTTATTTTATTTTATTTATAGTTGTTGTTTTTGTTTTGCAGGGCTGGGAATGACTTCAGCAGCACTTTATCACTGAGATATCCCTGGGCACCTTTTTTCAAAATTTTAAGACAGGGTCTCACTGTGTTGCCCAGGCTGACTTTGAATTCCTGCACCTCCTGCCTCATCATGCCTAGTAGCTACATTACAGTTTTGAGCAACCACTCCCACCTTCTGTTCTAATTGTTACTATTTCTTTTACCTTATGTGGTTTATATTAATCTTTTTTCTATGATGTTTTAGGTAGAACATCAGTTTAACTAGTTTTTAAATATATGCATTTTTGAGGTGGGGTTTTTATATGTTTTCCAGGCTTTTCTTGCATTCCTGATGCTCCTTCTCTGTTTATGTGGAGATGGGATTGCAGGTACACTCCACAGTGGTCCAACTTTATACATGCTTTTCTCTGAAGAGAAAATTTACACCATGTCCCTGAAATTTTAACAGGATACATTTTAATTTCCATTGGGTCCTACATATTTTTAACTTCTCTGAAAACTTCCTTAGTTTATGTATTATTTAGAGAAGAATCTTTAATGTAGAAACAGTTAAGCTTTTTTCCAAGTTTCTGTTATTGATTTATACTTTTATTTATTTTTGTTTTTATTAATTTTTATTGTTGGTTGTTCAAAACATTACATACTTCTTGATATATCATATTTCACACTTTGATTCAAGTGATTTATACTTTTAATTCCACTGAAAATCTAGAAAATATTTTGTTTGACTTCTGCATTTTATTTTGTATTATTTTTAATTTTATAAGTTTGCTCGGGCAAGTTTTTAGCCAAGAATATGGTTTATTTTGGTTAATGTTCCATACCTGTTTGAAAAGAATGTGCATGGTACTGTCTTTGGATGGAATATTCAATGTCAATTACATAAAATGGACAGGTAGGTACATCTCATTCATATCTTCACTGACTTTTTTACCAATTTGATTTGTAAATATCTATCCAACAAATAGATGTGGAAGTTCCTAATAAAATTTTGGATTTTTCTATCTCTCCCATAATGTCTGTTTCTTTTGCCTCATTCACTTATCTATCATTGTGGTTCTTCTTGGAGGGTTGATACCTTCCTAACACCTGATAAATGTCCTTCTTTATGCCTGAAAATTTGTGTTTTGAAATTAGTTTTTTCTAAATTTTGTATAGCTATTACAGCTTTCTTTTGATTAATGCTAGCATTGCATACATTTACCTCTTTATTTTTACCTCTTAATAATTTTAAACCTATTTTTAAGTGCAGGTTATCTGAAAAACCAAATTCAATATGCTTCAAAATCTAAAATCTTATGATTACCATCATGACACCACAAGTTGAAATGTCATAATAGGCTTCATGGAAGAAGTCACAGTCAAATTATATGCACTCTAAAAATATGGTAAAAAAATACCAAGAGATTATTAATATAAATTGCAAATGAAACATTTTATGATTAGGTTTGGGTTCTATCCCCAAGATATCTCATTATGCACATGCAAATATTCAAATATACAAAAAATAAACCAAAATCTGAAACACATCTTGTTGCATCCATTTCTTATTTATGTATACTCAGTATTTATATAGAAAATATCAATACTTCTTTTTTCTTTACTCTGATCATCTATGACTTTTAATTGGCATATATGAAATATTATACTACAGTTCATTTGCATTTGGGGAGTGTGAGGGACTAGGAGATTTCTCTACTCTTCTGATTAAATATCAATGTTTCACTAAAAATATATCTCAAGTCTATGACTTTTCAAAGTACTTTTCTGTGACAAAGAATTTTATTTTATTATCTGGTGTTTACTCTCTTTAGTGTTTCCAAACTATTTTTCTTTCTATTTGTAGTTCAGAAATGTTTTTTTCATTCATTGTCAACATATACTCTTATATGTTGTTGCTTAAATTTTCTCTATACAAAAATGCAAAGTTAAAATAAAAAGTGAAAATTAGACTTGCCTAAATATATACTAGAATAAAAGTGAGTTGCTGATGATACATGAGAAAAAAACAAGTAAAATTTGCTGAACATTCAATTATAATAGCCTGTTCAGATGATTTTTGAAATACTATTGTTTATGTGTGTGTATATACATATACACATTCCTCTAAATATTAAAAATGGTGGATGTACTGTTCTTAAACCCCTCAACATTATGAAATGGAAGTAGGGTTTGGTATATTATGGCTGGCTATTTTATACACACTTGTTCAATTATGGCAATATCACATACCAAGTTGTTATTTAGGAATAAAACATGGAAGATGCCATTTCTCAACAAATTATTAAACTATGGACACAAAGAATGAGCAGAGAAAAACCTTAGGCTTTGCTCATTAGTGGTTAATAATGAGCATTTATTATAAACTCCTTTAAATTCTTGAAAAATGAAAAGGTCATATGCAAACTAAAATGATAAAAATACATCATGCACACAGCATATGAATGTTCCAGCTGTAGATAGAAAATGAGGAAAATCTGAAATTATTACCCTTAAAAATCCAGCCTCATTATGGCATCTCTGAGTGGCTAGAAAAGATTAAGTCAAATTCACAAAGCAAATTAGAGATATGCTTAAAGCTTTGTTCTCATAAGTATGCTGTATTTTGTTTCAGAGAATTTATCTCTCAAGGAATGCTACCTTGTAGATATTCAAATAATATGATTAATTTATAGAGTTCTAAGAAAACTTCATAAAGAAACAATAGCACAATTCATAATTTAAAAATATTTAGGACTTAGTGAAATGCATTTTAAAATATAGACATGTAATTTTCGACTGGAATAATTATTTGAATGAATATTAAGCAATAACATTCATGTTTCAGTTACTGCCATCTTTTCATTTAATCTACACAAAAACCTTATGGAAATTATCAGCTTGAGTTTAAAATGCACCTACAGTTATATAACTCTTACGTGACAAGTTTTCTGAGGAGAAAAGTATTTCCAATAAAAATGATAACAGTGGGCTGGGGATGTGGCTCAAGTGGTAGTGTGCTCACCTGGCATGCGTGCGGGTGCGACCCAGGTTCAATCCTCAGCACCACATACAAACAAAATATTGTGTCTGCCAAAAAACTAAAAAATAAATATTAAAAAATTCTCTCTCTCTCTCTCTCTCTCTCTCTTAAAAAAGGTAAAATATAAATAGCAACAGTAAAAACAAAGGTCAGAATAAAAGCCCAGTTTTACAAAAACAGAAATGATAAAAATGAGATCAGAAAAAAAATGCTCAGTTTTAAACTCCACAAAGAATTGTTTCTGCATAAAGATGTAGAAGTTCATCTGCTCTGATGTCTGTTCCTTTCCTTCTCAGGCACTTCACTTCTGAAGTGGACCCTTCTATCAAAAGAAGCCACTCTCATTGACAATCAGTACAATTAGACAGGCAAACCTCTTCCCTAACAAAAGTCTTGCTTTAGGATTCAGTTTTCACTCTGAAGGAAAAGCAAAATATGCTGTTTTGTCAATTTGTTTGTGGTCAGATTTAAACATCTAATTTTTTTTTCACATGTGAAAACTGAGACACTAGAAGTTATACAATTTTCCACGGCCTCAAAGTTAATAATTTTGAAAACTCTTATAGGAGCTTTTGTTGAATTTCCTTCAGGAGTTAAGCTCTTCCAGTTTCATTTCTCTGTCTCTTCTTGACATCCCTAAGCTTGATAATCACTTACTTATCCCTGGCCGGTTTCTCTTGTCATTTGTTATAGAAGTTGTTTAAAAATTATCTGGTGGTTTCATTTACATTCACTGGCACACACCCACCCTTCTAGCTAATCTCTGCAGAAAATCATACTTGCAGCTTTATAGAGTAACTAGTAATTCTCTTTGTTCCACAGTTTCCCACTTCATCCTTCTTCCCTTGTCTCTTATAGATAGCATTTGCACAATTTTCAGTAGTATCAATTTGATAGTATCTGAGCCAATGCATACTATACTGCTTGTACTCTTGAAAATTATTTTAACGGATAAAGCTCTAAGGAAGATATTTTTCAAGTCACTATACATTTTTTTTATCTTTTTCTTCTAAGAATTTATCTATCTTTTATTTTGCTGATTATCAAGTTGTCAGGGTTTTCAGATCACTATCAGAATTATGTTAATATTCTCTTGAGTGCTGTCATTGTCATTTATTCATTCTTTCAAGAAATACCATTCATTGTGTATCTATTTTGTGCCAGTCAGTAAAGAAGCTACATTGGAAAAATCATGGCATTTTTATATGTCTTTACATGAATTAGGCCAGATAAACAATAAATAATTTGGACACAAAACTGTACATGTCTTAATACATCCATATAACATAAGTAACAAATATTCAATTGTTTTTTCTTTAGATAACACACACAAAAAAATACATGGTATAAAGCTTCTTTAATAGAGCCATCATTTTTTGCAAGTTTTCAGGCTCAGGTTACTAAGATTATCACTAAAAGTTACTGAAGTATTTAAGAATGATTTTTTTCTTGGGCTTATATGAAATGTTTTGCTTTAGATAAACAAATAACTTTTTTCATAGTAGCTGTACCAAAACTCATTTATCCAATCAGATAACAGGTTCATTTTAAAAATAGCCTACAACAATATTAAACTATTTCAAGTCATAATTTTTATAAATTTTAGCATTTTATTAAATAGGCAGGTAGCTTTATATTCAATAATTCAACATTTTGTTTATTTTTGCAACAAATATTTATTGATAATTTAGTAGGCTGAGATGTTATATTATACAAGGAAATGTAAAAATTATAAAGTCATTCTTCTTCCTTTTTTTTTTTTTTGATACTGATGATTGAACTCAGGACCACTCTACCACTTAACTACATCTCCAGTCCTATTTTACATTTTATTTAGAGACAAGGTTTCACTGAGTTACTTAGTACCTCACATTCTTGCTGGCTGGCTTTGAACTCAGGATCCTCCTGTCTCAGCCTTCCAAGTCACTGGCATTCCAGCCACCACATGTGGCTCATTCTTATTTTTTCCATTCTATTAAAATAAAAGAATTCCATCAGATTGTATGTATATATACTATATATCTGAAGGAAATTGTGTTTCTATTCTTTAATCTTATGGTGGATTAATCAATTGCACATTTTCCCAGTGCTTAGTGTACCTTCTTGAAATCCATGCAAAGTAGTCAATAAATGTCATGAAACATAATTATTATTCATGAATTTTATCTTTGTAAAATTAATGAGGTGACACTTTCACTTTATTATGTAGCCTAATTCTCTTTAACTAATCGCATGTGGATTTGTTTTACTTTTCCGTCCAGAGTATGGCATGTATAGACTTATCGTAGTATTCTGTCCATAAAGCAGGAAACAAATTCTTACAAGAATAAATGAAGTAATAAACTATTCAATTGTTTTCTTTATGCTTAACACAAAATTTAGCATGTTAGAAAATAATGAACAGGTAGTTAATTTTAACAAGAACATTCAGATATGAGAGAAATTTGAGGAGGATTTAATAAGAAACTATTTGGTTAGATATTATGAAAGTACATTATTTGAAAGCATCTCATTCTACAGTCTCATGCAAGTATGTTTTCTATCCACATTTTCTGGTTTCTTTTGGCTTACATGTCTAAGAAATTTAGTAACTCTTGTACAGTGGTAATATCATTGTTCCAAATATTTTGTTCAGTGATATTTTGAATTTCCAAAGGGTAAACAGAAGACCCTTTTTAATTTAAAACAATGTAATAATATTTCATGTATGAAGCTGTAGACACTAATAAATTGAGCATTTTCAAGGGCATAAAATCTTTCCTGTAAATAATTAAAGATTCCCTTAGGTCCCGGGTATGGAATAATCAAGCATTTTTAAAGACACTGCATAAATTGCTTAAAAAAAAAAACAAGAAATGTGGGATAATATTATAACACCAATAATCAATGATACATGCTTCTTTATATCCATGCTCTGAACATTGCCTGAGGACCTCATCATGTGACATGATTTGGGTAAATAGGGAGCCAAAACTTGCAGTGTAAAAAGTTAAAAGTGACTGCACCTGGGGCATGCTCTGTTCCATTTTTGCTTTGGATTTATTCACCTTATGAGAATGCCTATGTTGATCCTACGGAAACACATGGCCAGAAGGAAAATCATGAGTATCCTAAACGTGGCCCTCATGATCATACAGCTCAAGCGATGTTTATTGATCACAGCCTTTTGAGTAATCATAGAAGACCAGCAAACAACCACAAAAGTTGGCCCAAGGCACACTGTTGACTGACAGAAGAAATGCTTTTTTAAACCCCTACATTTTAGAGAATTTTCTTCTATAACAGCATGATACAAAGATATATGTTGATATTGTTCTAGCTATAGGGACTATGTGATTAGTGCGGGGTTTATTAAATAATATATAATATTTGCATAGCAATTTAGAGGCAATATGCCTTCACAGTTACTCTTTTGCTTGTTCCTACAGACTTCTAAGTTTTTATGGCTTTAAAATTTCTTTCTTATTGTTTTTATTCATTTGTTTTCTGCTATACCACATACCTATGGAACTAAGGGTAGCATATGGCAAAGGTCCAGAAAGTGTTTAATGAGCAGTGGACCATCAGCAGAATCAAAGACAAAAGATAATCTTGAAAAAAAAACAAATATTACAATTATATGCAATTAAATTATATATTTTATTTCATATAGTTGATCAAGTAATTATATATTCAAATAACTCAAAATCATAGTGCTTGAGTGTATTTAGTAAAAAAAAAGAAAATATGAATGTTTAAATCTACAGACAATAATAGTATATTTACAAAGGTTTACATTCAGATATTTGATAAATCAGATTTTATTGTGGTATGCTAGAAAATGTCTCCTTTGATATAAAGAGAGTAACCAAGATCAGAACAGGGAAGAAGAGCATGAGGAAAAGATTAACATTTAACAGAGACGAGTGGGGTGGGAGAGAGGGAGAGAGAAGGGAAACTGTATGGAAATGGAAGGAGACCCTCTTTGTTACATAAAACTACATATAAGAGTTTGTGAGGGGAAAGGGAAAAAAAAGGGAGAGAATTAAACCACAGCAGACGGGGTAGAGAGGGAAGAGGAGAGGGAAGGGGAGGGGGGGATAGTAGGGGATAAGAAAGGTAGCAGAATACAACAGTCATTAATATGGTATTATGTAAAAATGTGGATGTGTAACCGATGTGATTCTGCAACTTGTATTTGGGGTAAAAATGGGAGCTGATAACCCATTTGAATCAAATGTATGGAAGATGATATGCCATGAGCTTTGTAATGTTTTGAACAACCAATAAAAAAAATATTTAAAAAAAGAAAATGTCTCCCTGCAAAATGATGTGATAAGGAAAAGAACTTTGAGAGAAATTATCTCAGCTTGTGCTTGGTTTCTAAATACAATTATATGTGACCTTATAAAAGAGGGAAAAAGGGTGTCTGATAAACAGAGGAGAGAAGGTGATGTCAATACAAAGTAAGGTAAAATCTGAAGATGTTCTCCTTGAACGCTGCACGGAGCCAACAGACTAAAAACGTTGCCAATCATCAGAAGGCAAACAGGAATGGAGCAACTTTTCCTCTGGGGGGCATGTGGCCCTGCCAATACTTCAGTTTTTATCTACTGGAACTAATATCAAACTTCTTCCTCCAGACCTGTGCAAACATAAATTACTGTTGTTCAAATCCAACAAATGTAATTTTTCATAGCATGTATGGAAAATTATTAAAACAACATTTTGCCAAGAAATAAAATTTAAAATATCTTTTAAATTAACATTTTAAATGACCTCCAAAATAAAGAAAAATCTAAGTCACTATGAGAAGCAGCAGCAGATAGGGACATATTTACAGTGGTAAGCCCACCACACACTGATAACAGCTGTAGCATGACTATAGACTTTCAATGACATTTTGAATATGCTTGAAGGTGAAAAGAAGATGGTGAATTTTCATTGGAGGACTGACATATTTTACTTGTATTTGGATTTAAATTATTCAGAAACTTAAATAATTCACTGATTTTTATTTATTCAGTTTCCATTTCCCTATCAAATTATTCAAATATGCAATTCATAAGATATTTTCAATAAAGAAGGGTTTATCACCCAGTCAGCATTCATTCTTCCTAAGAAATTGTGAATTACATACAGTTCACATTGTTGGCCCTCTGATTCTGGTGTCACCGAACACACCCACTAGACCAGTGACAACCTTGCTTTGTTTGTCTGGTGAGTCAGATCCCCACAGAGAACACTTAAAATATAAAAACAAGACTAAATACATGGAAAAAAAACTGAGATTCTTGGTAGATGAAAAAAAAATCCCTTTATTTTGATGAACTTGGAAGCAACAAATAGCTACTTGATCACAATAGAGTCTAAGAATTTATTCACAGAACTAAGGGAGAGGAAAGTCAGAAGTAAAACGGGCAAAGCTAAATCTCAGTGCCATGCTTTTGAGTTTTTTAATTTGTTAAAGTCTAATCCCTTATTTTCTTAAAAAAGTTGAAATTGAGTTTTTAGGAATTTACAGTGGTTGAATAATATTTATTTGTTCTTCTGAGTTATACATGACAGTAGAATGTTATTTTGGCATCTCATACATACATGGAGTATAACTTCCCATTCTTGTGGTTGCACATGATGTGGAGTTACAATGGTGGTATATACATATAAGAACATAGAAAAGTTATGTATGATTTATTCTATTGTTTTTCCTATTCCTATCCATCTTCCATTCCTCCTATCCCCCCTCCCCCATGTAATCTGATGAACTTCACTCCTCTCTCCCTGCCCACCCCCAAATCTATTGTAAGTCAGTATCCACCTACCAGAGAGAACACTCATTTGTTTTCCAGGGATTGGCTTATTTCACTTTGCATGATAGTCTCCAGTTCCATCCATTTACTGACATATGTCATAATTTCATTTGTCTTTCTGGCTGAGTAATATTAAATTATATATATGTACCACATTATCCATTCATCTGTTGAATGGCACCTCGGTTGGTTCCATAGCATAGCTATTATGAATTGAGCTGCTATGAACATTGATGTGGCTGAGTCACTATAGTATGCTGATTTTAATTCCTTTGGGTATATGCTGAGGAGTGGGATAACTGAGTCAAATGTGGTTTCATTCCAAGTTTTCTGAAGAATCTCCATACTGCTTTCTAGAGTGTTTGCACAAATTTGTAGTTCCACTAGTAATGTATGCATGTATCTTTTTTTCCCACATCCTTGCCAACATTTATTGTTACTTATATTCTTGATAATTGCATTTCTGACTGGATTATGATAAAAATCTCAGTGTAGTTTTTTGTTGTTGTTGTTGTTTGTTTTTTAATACTTTTAGTTGTAGATGGATATAATACATTTTATTATCTTATTTATTTTATGAATGATGCTGAGGATCAAACCAATGCCTCATACTTGCAAGGCAAGCATTCCATCACGAAGCTACAATACCAGTCCTCAATGTAGTTTAAATTTGCATTTCAATAAGAAATTCATTCGATTAACCGCATTAAATTATTTGTGCTTTAACAGTGAAGGATAGAGATTTTAGTCAAATTTTCTGTTTCTCTTTAGGTCTTTCTAAGTTCATAATTACAAATATCAATGTTAGTTGCATGAATATATAAATGTATTATATATGAATGGTGAAAGGAATTCTATCAATTTTGTAACAAATACTGATTTGATTAAAAGATGTTTATAAAATTTATTATTGCTTTATTTTGTCTTACTCTTTTCCTAAAATATTGATTCATTTAAAAATTTATGTGACTTAAAATGAAATAAAATAAACTGTTTTAATACTTTAATTTTATTTATTTATTTGTATGTGCTTCTGAGGATCAAACCCAGTGCCCTGCATGTGTAGGTCCAGGCAAGCAAACACTCTACCACAGAGCCACAACCCCAGACTCAATTTTATTTTTAATGCATTTCATTCACCCATTTTCATTAAAACAAAGAAAGTTTTTCATTGTTTTAATTCGTTCACATTTTAATGAAATCAGAGAGAGAGATAGAGAGAAAGAAAGAGAGAGACATGTCCCTTGCTGGTGTGCATAATTTGATATACTCTTTTGACTTCAAGGCAAATAACCTACAAGATTAGATCCATACTATATGTAAAATAAGAGAAACTCACAAGGTTACTTCTATGTTATTTAAAGTTTTTTTTTTTAATTTTGTTATTTAAAATATATTTTTAAATTTTTCTCTTTTATTTTATTTTATTTTATTTTTTTATTTTTTATTGGTTGTTCAAAACATTACAAAGCTCTTGACATATCATATTTCATACATTAGATTCAAGTGGGTTATGAACTCCCATTTTTACCCCAAATACAGATTTCAGAATCACATCGGTTACACATCCACATTTTTACATATTGCCATTCTAGTGACTGTGGTATTCTGCTACCTTTCCTATCCTCTACTATCCCCCCTCCTCTCCCCTCCCATCTTCTCTCTCTACCCCATCTACTGTAATTCATTTCTCTCCTTGTTTTTTCCCATTCCCCTCACAACCTCTTATATGTAATTTTGTATAACACTGAGGATCTCCTTCCATTTCCATGCAATTTCCCTTTATGCATGGCAGTAGAATGTATTTTGACACATTATACATACATGGAGTATAAAATTAGGATCCCATTCTTATGGTTGTACATGATGTGGAGTTTCACTGGTGTGTATTCATATATGAACATAGGAAAGTTATGTCTGATTTATTTATTGTCTTTCCTATTCCCATCCCTCTTCTCTTCCCTTTATCCTTCTTTATATAATCCAATGAGTTTCCATTCATCTCACCACACCTTGCCTTATTGTGGGTTAGCATTCATGTATCAGAGAGAACATTGCCCTATGAATTTTTTATGAGTGGCTTATTCACTTAGCATGGTATTATCTGTTTCCATCCATTTATTGGGAGATGCTATAATTTCACTCTTCTTTATGACAGAGTAATATTCCATTATATAAAAAATGTGGAATATATATATATATATTCCACATTTCTTAACCATTCATCTGTTGAAGGGCACCTAGTTTGGCTCCATAATTTAGCTATTGTGAATTGAGCTGTTCTAAACATCAATGTTGCTGCATCACTGTAGTATGCTGATTTTAAGTTATTTGGCTATATACTAAGGAGTGGGATAACTGGGCCAGTGGTGGTTCCATTCCAAGTCTCTTGGGAAATCTCCATCCCACTTTCCATACTGGTTGTACCTCCAGTGCTAAATTAAGGACATATGTTGTATTAAATAATAAACTATTATTCTACTTGAGAGCTCACAAGAGTAGTTATATAGTGTTTAGTCTTTTGTGAGAACTGTCAGTATTTTTGCTAACATTTAACTATTGGAGAAGTCAGAAAAGAATTTAAATTTTCTGACTCCTAAAAATACATAGAGATGAAAAAATGATGCTGCTGTAGGTTACCAGCACCATATGTGAAAAATTAACTAGAGCTAAATAGCATAAGTTCCTTTTCATTAGGGCTCACATTTTGAGTAACACCTCCAAGAAACTCATATTATTTTTAACATTATTAGTAAAGATAGCCTTTTTTCCCAGTCTTAACTACTATACTTCCCATCTGAGAATATTTGGAATTCTGACCCCTCAGATAGACATTGATAAATAAGGATAGTGTTTCTTTATCAGTGCAAGTCAGGCACTTAGTTCCAAAATTATATCCTGAGTCAAAGTACTGAAATTTGATCAACATCAGCCCTATGTGCTTTATAGTGCTGCTTCACAGGCTAATTGTTGACAGCATGGATAACACTGATACAAAGCTGTTTACACTTTAGAAAATTAGATGTATTTGGTAATAAAATGCTCTCCGCAGGGATGAGTGTGGCTTTTTATTGATGTAAACGGCAGGAAAATACCAGAAACAAGAGTGACTTGATGTGGAATAGAAAATAGAGTATATAGATAAAGCAAATTTATGCATCCAATTTGATTACAAGCATGATTAAAGTACTTCAGTGAGGATTAGAGAAACACACAAAGATTGAAGTCTCTGTTTTATATAATCATGTCTTGTTTTTAAAATTGTTTTTAATATTTATATTTCATTGTAATTGTCAATGCATTTCCAGAGAGAATATCTTATTAGTTGAAAATAGTTTATACATGTTCGTAATCTCTGAATAGGAGCAATGAGGAGAAACAGTGGGAATTACTGCAATGCATGAGAACCAGGGGCTGACTTTATTTGTATGTGTTCCAGTACAACCTGTGCTAAATAAACCATTTCTCAATGTGTTTTTGTTGCCTTTTAAAGCTCTGAATAAAGATTATTTGGTATTTAAGTAATATCCCAGGGACAGAAGTTTATTTGAAAGAAAATTATTAATAAACTGTGCTATTTTGATAGTAAAAGTATTCTGCATTTGATTTCAGCAGTGGTAAATAGGTTTTCAGGTGATAGGATCTAAGAATAACAGCACCTGGGCCTTTAAATTTTAGCAAAGCAATGAGAATATTAAGTCTAATTCCAGTTAGAACTTTTCTATTTATGGTTTATAACTGAACATTATGCTGAAAAATGGAGCTTTAGTAAGTTGTATTGCAAAACACATTCAGGAAACTATTCTTCAACACAATTTTAGTTCTGAAATTTAGAGAAAATAAGAAGTTTGCCAAGACATCCAAGATAATACACAGCCTTAGAAAAGTTCAGTTTAAGGGGCTGGGGATGTGGCTCAAGTGGTAGCGCGCTCGCCTGGCATGCGTGCGGCCCGGGTTCGATTCTCAGCACCACATACAAACAAAGATGTTGTGTTCGCCGATAACTAAAAAATAAATATTAAAATTCTCTCTCTCTCTCCTCTCTCATTCTCTCTTTAAAAAAAAAAAAAAGAAAAGTTCAGTTTAAAAAAGTAATCAAATGAAAGATTCTCCAAAGAGACCATTTTTGACCTCCTTTTCCCTGGAGGTTCAACAAGAAGTTTAAATAAATACAAGTAAATAAATAAATTAAATAAAGAAAAAAGAAGAAAGAAAAAAGAAATAGTCTCAGTTCCCAGTATTTGTACCAAATATTATTTTGAGAACATAGACTAACTTCTGGAGTATGATGTATTTAACTCTTTGACATGTTCAGCCTGTTTATAAGTATCATGGTGCTATCTAGAAGTTCTGAGCCCACTTAATGCTCATGTGGATTCCAGCCAGAGTAGAAGTGAGGAGGAATGCCTCACGGGTGTTTTTGTCAGAAATAACAGTAAGAATCTTTCTACCAAAATAAGGATATCAAAGGGTACTTCATATTTAATATTCTAAAAATAAAATCATTTAAGATTGTGCAATTTTTGAAAAAAGCACCATAATTTAAAAAATAAATTCACATGTAAGAATATTGACTTCTTATTTCACTTGTGACATCAATATCTGAGCTAATTTTTAGTATTTGGAATTTTGAAAATATATTTCAATAAATGTTTGTGTTAGAATCTGGATTCCATCAGAAAAAAATATATAAACTATTTTTTTTAACTTTATGAAGTGTGTAATAAAATATATTGGGGGATTCTCTCATCATTGATTATCTTAAATTGTTTCAACGTCTGAACTTCCTGAGGCCTTATCACATAATTCAATCTCACTTTACAAAATATTATCAAATTATTTATTAAGCACCTTTGATGGACAAAGCATGGTTTTACCAATGGTACATATAGGAAAATAAATATTACAGATCTTTCCCCAATCAAATTAGCAGAACATTTAATAAACCATATTTTTGTAGGAAAAGAGACATATTGCAAAATTAATGTGATTTGTGAGAGAGAAAATTCTGGTTGTCCATGCCATTTTCCACCTGTTGACCCAGCATGGTAGAGTATACTAAAAGGATGCATGTTCAGAATATGCAATTCTCTGAGCTCTTTTTAGGTTTCAAAACTGAAACAATTTTACTTACATAAGTTTTAGAGATTTTGCTTTTGTTATGATAGATATTTTGGCAAAGAGAGACTCAGATGTGCAAAAAAATTATTGATATTCCTAAAGTTTCTTACAACTTATATCTTGTTAAATGAAAACACAGATAGCACAATTTAGAACCTTTCATTGCCTATAACTTACACAATTATAAAACATTTTAAATGAATGTACTTAACTTGCAAAGACATCCAAGATACCACACAGCCTTAGAAAAGTTCAGTTTACTTAACATTAGGAGAAACAGAATCCTATAATAAAATATTTTCATAGAAAAGCCTTTGTAGTATCTTCATATTAAAGGAAAGAAAAGCAATATGACATATCACAGCACACGCCCACATTTTGCAGAAGTCTGATTATATGGTTAGCCATAATCTGTGTTCAGTTCAAAAGTGTTTACATTGAGTTTTACCATCATGTAGGAGGAATTTACAAAATAAGACCACAGTAAACAAAATTTAAATAAGCATAGTATTGTTTTATCTTTTATTTCATAATAACATATACTATAATCTTTATATTGTAAGTCAATTAATGCATGAAAAATATTTTGTAATATACTAATGTTAATATCAATTAATACTAATAAAATAAGTCCTAATCAAGAGCTTTGCCTTAATCAGAGCTTCCTTCAAAGGGATATTTACACTTCTGATTTAAATGTTCCTTCTCAATGAGGAAATTTGTATGTTTGATGCTAACTGACTCAGACTTTATAGGTGAAAAACGTAATACAACAGAGTGCAAGCAGCTGAACTGGAAGCCAGTAATGTTTTCAGGGTAGATGCAGCACCATTTAGTCATTTGGAGAAAGACTGTGATGCCAAGGATTATTGCAAGAAGGAGGAATGGATGAGAATTATAAATATTACATGGACCTTTATCATGAGAAGAAATCACTTTCCTTTTGGATTTAACACAAGGTCTACTCTCAGTGTGTGATTTATTCAAACATATTTTTGTCTTACTTATTCTCCAAGAAATAAAACTCAATTTTTTAAAAGTAATGTGTATTCTCAACACTTTTATATTGAGGTTAGTATATATTTAATGTTTTAAGAAATAAGTTATTTTGTATTTTTCTGAGGATACTGTTATTTGTTTTATTTGTTTAATCATGGATTTTTTAAATCAAATTTCTTAAAACTTTATTTCAAAAATATTATGTACGAGTCAATATTTTAAAGAAAATAAATTCTATATTTTACTTAAAACTATGTTGTGGGAATCTGGCAAGTATTTTATCAACTACAACAAATTTTAAAAGTATGTCCAAATATTTGAAATTGCTTTTGAAAATGTACTTATAAGATTATATGGGGAAAAAGGTAATATTTTTCAACTTTAAAGAGACAATGGCCTTGTTCTTAGAAATTTTAGCTGCAGGTGTTAAAGCATCAGATATTATCCTAACATTTCCTTAGGATAATTCACAGTGATGTTAAACATCACCATTACTAAACAAACTATATTAGCATGACTGAATCTCGCCTTTACCATGTCTGAAAATGGTATTCAATCTTTGAATGTATTTAGTATAGAATTGAATTTTTGAAATGATCATAGTAAAAATTAATATATTGAATGAGTAGACAATTAAAAGAGCCAAAAAACTAACTATAATTTTTTAATATCAGGAACACAAAAATGATTTTTAAAAATACATTCCTTTTTCACTACATAACAAAAATATAATAATACAGTAAAAACATAAAAATATCACATACTTGGGAATTAGTTTACATTTTTTAATAAAAATATTCATATGATAATGAGAAGGTAGAAAAATGTTTTTATCACATGGTATTATATGTGTTGCTTTACTTTTTAAGCAAAATTATCCAGTTTGATTAATTTACCTGCAAATGTCATCTTTTCATTCTTCTTTATGGTTAAGTACAACTTCATTGTGTCTATATGCCACATTTTCTTAATTCATTTGCCTTTCATGGGCACATAGAGTGCTTTCATAAATATGCAATTGTGTATTGTGCTGTTATGAATACTATATCACTATAATATGCTGATTTTAGATCTTTTGCATAAATATTTTACTATTCTTATATTTTGTTATTTAAAATAAATTTATCTTGAACTGATACTTAAAAAAGACAAAAATACACAATTAATGTTTCAGCAAGTGATGTTTTGTAATAGGTACACATTGTAGAATCACATTAAACATATCCCTCCCTCTCCAATATTTATCATTTTTTTCTTTGTAATGAATACTTAAGAAACCTCTTCTTCTACCATTTGAAATACACAATATGCTATTATTATATATAGTCACCCTACTGAGCAATCGCATACCTGAATTATTAATTCTGCTTTAATTCTGAACTTTAAAAATGCCACATAACTGTATTTTTATTTTTAAGCATTAGCATGCTATTTAGCAATTGTAAGCTTCCTTATAATATCTTAAATGTGATTGAAGCAGAATAGAAAGATATTCTTACCACATTTTTTATTATACTAATTATCAAAATATTAAGATGTTCTACAAAATATTTTTATTTATTCGCTAACGGGGATCTGGAAGTGTAGAAATTGTCTGAATAGGAGTGAGCTTTGAATTGAGCTTTCTATTCATGAGTATGTATTAGGTCTTCTAATTGCTACTCCAGGTCTACCCTGTAACTTCTCCTGCTCTATTCAACCATCCTGACAGAGCAATCTGTATAGTTTGGACAAATAGACCTGGGTCCTCTGGTTTCTGCTGGGGTTGGCCAATGAGGAGCCCTTGCAAGAAAGCAGAGAAATGAGAGGGAGAGTAACTTTTCCTTGGTTCTGCCTGTAAGAGAAACTCAGAAAACTAGATTTCTTCAATAAAATGTCTCTAGGGACACTGAAAGCAATTTTGATCAGGTCCAGGTTTATGCACTATTATTTCTTGAGGTGCTTCTGCAGTTAACCACTCGGTAATATTATTCAAATTAGAATGTGTTGTGTGTTTCCTATTGGGACTCAGATACATTAGGATATCTGAATTTTTCCTCAACATTTAATTTAAAAATTGTTATTGTTTTACCTCATTTGCAAAACTAAGGAAATACAATTCCCAGCTTATGTGCTTGTTAAAAACTGTGCACTGATAAAAGTGTTGGATAACAAAACAATCAGAAGGTTGTGCATACAGGGTAGATTCTGAGGATAAAACTGGAAGAAAGCACTATATAAGACCTAGATTAAGTATGTTAATCTAGCAAAGAAAATATGTGCATAAACTCTCTTGAGAGAACAGTGAAAATATGAAAAAAAGAAAATAAAAACACAAAACCCAATAATATAAAAAGTAGATAACAAATACATTAATTAGCAATCATAAGAAAAAGGAAAACTGACATCAGCTTAGAGGCAGTAGAAAAGTGGATAACTACCACTGAGTTTTGAAATTTACTCTGTTTAATTTTTTATTGATTATGCTTACATTTATTTATTCACTTACCCAACCAATCATTCATTAAATATTTATATTCATTGATGTTGTCAGGCAGTATATCAATATTTAAGTAGCAATGGTGATGAAAATATTGACATGGCTCACAAATGTATTAGTGAGGGGAAAAGGAAGGAATATCATGAATATAGAGAGATAGAAGTGACAGTCTATTAATCCTGTTTCGAGTAAATAAGGAAGTTATTCCTAAAGCAAGGATTTATATGAGAGATGATTCCAGGAATTACTGGTAAGAAGAAAGAGTGAATTCATTTAAGAAAAGGAAGAATACCAGGGGAAAAAAAAAGAATAAGGACTATTAATAAATAAATAATTGGAGTGAGCAACTGGATTCAATCCTATTGCAGATCCTCAGACCAGTAATAGCATTGTCCTCAGAATATCTCCACACCCACTGCAGTGTGAGAATGATAGTCTTTTCCTATCGATCCACTTGCTTCTTTCCTAAAGGCTATATTTCATGAAAATAAACTTCCCTACAGTTTTTCCTATTTGTGGGTGAGAGTATACAGAAAGTGCAGGAACAATATGAACAATATTCTATGAGTGGACACTGATAGCATGTGCCACAGGTTTCCAGATAAAGTGGTTGTCCAGAAGAATATCCATATCTATAAGTGCAAGTTGTGCTGCCCATATGGGGGGCATTATTTGCATGGGCCTAATTGAATTTAAATGAATAAAATATAAAATTAAAAATTGGGTTTTGTCCATCATAGCAGTGATACATCTCTTTGCCAATAGCTATGCAGACCTAGGAGTATTAGAGAACAAAATTATTGAAAGACATTTTGTTCGACAATAGTGCCTTAAACATAACATATTACATTTGGAAAAATGGTTTAAATCTTATTGTGACATTGGATAAATATTTTCACTTGTCAACTTTACTCTTGAAAATGAAACATAGGGAATAGAACATGTGTAAGTATTTTTTTTTCTTTTTATTTATTTATTTCATACATGACAATAGTGGAATGTATTACATTCATCATTATCCATTCACAGCACAATTTCTCATAACTCTGTATATAAAGTATGTTCATGCCAAATTATGCCATTATACTGAGCTCTCTTATTTTTTTTGCATTGCAATTTTTAATACACCTTTATACCATAATTTATCAGATCTCTGTTTGCATATAAGGTATGTTGACACCAAATTCACATGAAGATTATGCTAAATTATCCAATCTCAAAAAAAAAAAACAAATGCTGAATGTTTTCTCTGATATAAGGGGGTATGACTCAAAGTGGGGTAAGGAGGGAGAGCATGGGAATAAGATTATCTGTAGATAGGGAATAGGGGTGGGATGGAAAGGGAGATACAAGGGGAATAGCGAGGATGGTGGAAGAAGAGGGTCATCATTATACAAAAACATGTGCAAGTATTTCTAACTAATTTGAGAATTAAAATAATAGACTAAGACTATTGGTTTTGAATGTGTTCCAACTTTTATTTGAGATGCCTTGTATTTTTATAAAGAATATTATACTTCATTTACTAATGAACATAAATTACTTTTATCCACAATAACCTGCAATTTCTTCGCTTGATTTTTAAGAGAAATATAAATATTTGTATCATTTTAGTAAAAGTAAATGATTCTTAGTTCATTTTATCAACTTTTTTTCAAAAGGACTTTCAGGGTCAGGAATTTCTCTTATATGCTCCTGCCATTTGGAAGAAGTGAGAAGGATGTTTTCTTTTAACTTCTATAAGAGTAGGGACAAAGAAACTGCATATGACCTCTCTGACTTATATATGACTTTGCATATATATATATATATATATATATATATATATATATATATATATATATTTTTTTTTTCCTGAATTTTTTTCCTATTAACTTTATTGTCATAAATCTTATCTGTAAATATGGACTTAGGGTAAATCATTTGACTACTTTGATTAAATCATGAAACTGGTAGATAGTCATGGAATCACAAAGAAAATATGTAATACTTTAAACATGTACATACATTTTTTACCTTAAATTAATGCAATGAATCCTAAACTTCTGTTGTCCCTTGCAGCCTCTTTATTAGTAATGAATCTACTTAGTGTATCTTGCTACCTACAAGTGTATTCTGTCTCACTGGACTCAAACCAGAATACCATGCACCTGCTTCACAATGTATATCTTAAATCCTTAAACTTCATTTTGAAATTGCAATTTCTCTAAGTGAAATGATCAAAGTCTGCTCTTAACTCTGCCCAGTTATCATTCTCTAGTAGAATAATTTCCATTGAAGGAACAATATTATTCAACTTGTCCTATTTTATAACAAAAATTTAACCTTACCATTGATTTTTCTTTGGCTTTTAAAACTCATAGTTCTGCATTCAACTCAATTTCACAATAACCAGGCACTAAACCAGAGAGTAAAATCACAAATCATTGTGGATCCAACTTGGGGCAAAAAGGATTTAGGATTCTCCTTAATTCTTTTTAATAAGAAGAGTATTGTACCACATTAAAAAATGCATTAGAATGACTCCAGTCTGCACTTCAAACAATAACGAGAAGATTTTACATCTTCAATTAAGGTATAATTCTCCTCTTTCATTAATAACTGTGTATGTCCAGACTTTCTTAAAAAGTTCAATGACACATAATGGAATATAGCATTGCCTTTAACTTATTGAATAGTGCATTTAAAACAAGGACAAAATTTATGGCATGTCAAATATATCCCACTAAAGTTGTGAAGATTGTGTCTCACTAGTTCACTTTAGAATAGGCTATACATTGACAATGGACAGAAAAAAAAACTGTAATGCAAAAATTTCTCCTGACAATCTAATTATCAGTGTTGACTCATTACTTATGGTTTATGAATTATAATAAAAATTGAAAACTTGCTGAAGTGATTTGCAACTCTCTTCACTATGTACTCTAAATTCTAGTCTTCAATCATATAGGTCAAATAGTTTACAATGGATTTGTTTATATAATCTTATCTTTAGGGATCTGATTCAATTAGACTCTTTCAAATGTATCTTGTCACCAAATATGAAGCAATATTACTGATAAAACATTGCATGATCTGGAAATGTTGTTACTTCAGTTAGTGAGCTCACAAAAATAGAAGGAAGAGGAAGGAATTCAGAGAAAATGAGGAAGTTAGGGCATGGGGGAATACTAGGGAACAAAATCCAAGAAATTATTCTATGTCCACATGCAAATATATCACAAGGAATACATATTTTGTATATAACACTAATGAACTAATTAAAATAATAATACTAAAAGTACTAAGGTAAACTAGAGAGAGTGAATTTGGAAGGGAGGAAAGAGGGGAGGAAAACTGAAGGTACAGGAGATAATTTGACCAAATTGTCACATGTGTAAATGAATATGTCACAATGAATCCCACTATATTACATATAATTATAATGCAACTATAATAATAAAAAAGTTTACCACTTTTACAGCATGATTGTTTCTGACACTTTCAGGATTAATACGAAGTATTGTAGGTTTTGCTAACTTGGCACTTTAAGATCTCTTGAACAAGATGGGGAGCTCTGATGGCCATTATCTTTATTACTCTGATCTGCATGGTCCAGCTTCTTCACAAATAATTATGTTCATTTCACAAATAATTATTTTTTTATCTCCCAATTTTACTATAATACCTATAATTAGACTTATACTTGTTTCCCTTCGCTACATTATCCTTCACTTTGGAATTTTCTAATGAATAACACAACTCTTCTCATATTATGGTTCTTTCCTAGTTGGGTATTTGTACTCCTTTCAGTTTACACTTTATTAACTTTGAATTCTGAAAACTACTCTATATCCCCAGAAGAATCTAGATGGTCTGACAGTGTTTATCTCAAGGTTCCTTTTAAATTTACTGGTTTTAGACTCTCTCTTGGATTATCCCTGGTGCCTGGGGGAGCCTAAGCAGAGCCAGAGATTGCTCTTCCAGGCACAATTATGTGATAAATTTAGTGATCCAATATTGGACAATTGAGATATGTTAACCAAGCTCCATGTGTTCCTTCCTACAATACTTAAGATAAAATTATACAGAAAAGCCCATCACCAAATTTTTAGATGGATTATCATTTCCTATATTCTGATGCCTTCTTGTCTGTAGTACACTGATTGTAACCACCTCCAACTCACCTTCCATCTGAGAATAAGAATGAAAGCACCATTGAAACTTTGTTCCACTAAGAGTTTTTAGCACTGTCTTTTCTAGATTGCTCACTGGAGAACCCCAAGCCTCTAAGTTCAGTGCAGGTGGAAATGATGCCATGATTCAGTATCCCCCTATATTATGGCACTTTTCCACAATTCCTTAATAATTTCATAATATTTAAGAAAATATTTAGGTACTGTCATTATCAGAAATATTACTATTAGATAACATCAAATGCAAGTTGATTCTAGCAAATATAGATATCTAGATTTGTCTTTTTCCTTTAGGCTATGCAGAATTTACTTCAGAGAGCTCTCTGGCTGCTGCTCTCTTTGCTCTTTTTTGATTTCTTCTCCCATAACCCTCCCTCTAGGTTTCCCTTTGTGCTTTTCCTTCTAGTGACCTCACCTGTTCTGCCTCTCCTGGAACTGCCCTATGTCCTAGCTGTACTCTAGAAGAGTCAGAACTTCCTGCACTGTGAGTCCCTGAAGGCGGCTCTTATTTCCTCCATATTTTCCAGAGGAAAAATAATCTATGTGGAAAACAAAACTTTATCTAGTCTATGTTGGCATGTCTCAAGTATCATATAGTAAATACTCAATATTGTTTATGTTAGAGAAAGCAAACCATTGCAGGATAATATTTTTTCACATTTATTTTTTAATATATTTTCTAAAATTGAGGTTACATGGAAACCCTCGAGAAACATTTATTCTAACGAAGGTGTTTGTGACAAAAGAATCCATCCCATACCTGCAAATTATAGAAAGTAAGTGAAAATTAATGATTATTCATTAATTTAAAAGGGCACACAAAATATATTCAGACTAAAATCCATAAATAGCACTCCAGAGAGTGTCTTCCTAAAAATTCGCGTTTGTATGTGCTATTTATTACTTTGCTTTTTGTCCAGTAATTATTTACCTATGACTTTTTATGTAGGGTATTCTTAGAAACAAATGCTAAATTTATTTCAAGCTAAAAAAATGAATTGAACTTGGGCAGGAGTTGTGACTAAGCAGTAAAGTATTTGCCTAGAATGTGTGAGGCCCTGGATTTGATCCTCAGTACCACATAAAAATAAATAAAATAAAGGTATTGTATCCAGCTACAACTAAAAAATGACTATTTAATAAACAAATAAATCGAACTCATGCATTTTAAATTAAATATTTAAATATTAACATACATTTTAATATCAAAATTCTTATGTACCATTTTAAATGTGATTTATGTACCTTATGTTACATATATAGTATATTATATTTATTATTCTGCCTTTAGGAGATGAAAATAACTATTTAATAGAAAACCATTTTATTATAGTGAAATACTACACATGACTAGAAATTCTTCTAACAGATGCCCAGAAAATCTAGAGGGATACATTTTATTGTAATTATTTCACTCTATGACGTATCATGATGATTGTTTTCATTATATTAGAAATACAAGCTTTTTTCTGTCATCTCCCTTACAGGGCAATTGATTTTTTTTTCTATACTTACAAAATAGTTGATTTCAGATTGAGTTGCAATTGTGTGATTTGTTGTTTCATAAAAATCTAACTTCCAGGAAGTTTAAATAGAAAGCCAGAGCCTGACCTTAGGCTGTAATTGCAAAAAGTACTTTGTTAGGTTCATGTAGAAAGACTGAACACAGACTCTATAAAATGCTGTGTATATAGCCACCCAAAAGAGAAAAGACTTTGAAGATGATTGCCTTAGGAGTTCTTGAGCACACAGGATGAAGGAATCATATTAATTCAAAGAATGCAAACTTTCTTGATTTTTATGAAGATATCTTACTAGAACCAATGGGAAGTAACTACTGAATTCAAGGTATAATTGGCATTTTTAAACTATTTTACCTGAGTGAGTAAGCAATGAAGATTAAAATGGAAATCAATTTACTCCCGTTGAAATTTTATTACCACATTCATGTTATATGTTAAAGTAAAAAAAAAAAAATATGAAGATGGTGTCCTAAATCAAGAGCTGAATGATAAAATAAGTCAAAGATGAAAGTGAATGGTTGCTAAGAGCCACAGCCAAGTAATATAATGCATGGCATTTTTGGTTTAGGTGACACCAGCAAGCCATTGAGATGATATGATTATGTTAAGATTTGCATTTATATGGATATTGGACTCCTGCTGTCCACCTCAGCCTGTTACAGGACTCCTAGAGAGTTCCCATTGGTTGGGGAAGTGCAGTAGGAGGGAATTCCGGAGGAGGACCTTCCTCTGGAGTTCCGGAAGAACATGGCGTGGGTCCATCGGGAATCTTCCCGGGACGCGTAGGGAGCATTGGTGGCAGTTTCAAAAAATAAAGTTTGTTCCTGCTTGAGTGGCTCGTGATTTTGTGCCCAGCTAGACTGCGGCAATTGGTGGCCCGTATGGGGACTGCCTGAAGCTTGGAGGTGAATAAAATTGCTTGCCCCTGAGGGAACGCGACAGAATGGGTGACCATTTCAAAAAACAGTGTGTTCTTGTTTTGATTCATTTTATTTTTGTTTCAAGCTGCCTATCCCTAAAATTTTCTCAGGCAAACTGGGAAAAATGGTTGGCTCAAGCTATGAAGTTGTTCGGCCCTGAGAAAGAGAAAATTGATACAACTAGTCTTTGTTCTGTTTTTGTTTCATTGTGTTTCGGTTTTGTTTTATGCTATCTTATTGGGTTGCGTTACCTTTATAGTAGATTAGAAACTAGTAAAAAACAAAACAAAAGACTGTTAAGTAAATTGTTAGAGGTCCAGACTATGGTAGAAAACATGTTAGGTCAAGCAAAAGAGAAGGTCTCTTGAGCTAGTCAGACAGAGGAAAACTTGAAAAAAGAAAGCTTAGAGGAAAAACAACCATAAGGCGGGGAATTACAACAGGAGGCTGCTACTAACTCCGTTCTATCACCAGGGGGCATAATTCAACCAACAGCTCCATCTACAGCTGAGCGGTGCTCAACTCCCGTAGTTGATGGACGGAATCCTGAGGCAGGACCCCAAAGATTAGCATGCCCTGTACTTGAACAGGCAGGAGGGCAACAAATTCACCATGCTTTAGATTTCAAAACAGTGAAGCAATTAAAGGAAGCTGTAACAACCTATGGGCCGCAAGCACCCTTCACCATAAGTATGGTTGAATCTATTACCAACCTGGACATGACACCAGCAGATTGGGCTAACATGTTTTGATCTGTGCTAAATGGAGGACAATATTTGTTATAGAAGGTTGCCAATGAAAAATTTTGCACAGAGACAGCTAGGCAAAATGCAGCAGCCGGTTACTCTCAAAAAAAAATCTAAAAATGTTGTTAGGAAAGGGACCTTATGAGGGTCAACAATAACAAATTAAATATGATCCTGGTGTATACACACAAATTGCTGTAGATGCGGTTAGGGCATGAAAAACTTTACAGGGGCATGGAGATTTACAAGGACAATTATCTAAGGTAATACAAAGAACTAATGAACCTTACACTGAATTTGTAGATAGGCTTATTCAAACAGCTTCTAAAATACTTGGAGATACAGAACAGGCAATGCCATTTATAAAACAACTGGCTTATGACCAAGCAAATCGTTGCCACAAAGAGGTCATTAGACCATGGAGACATAAAGATTTAAACACATTTATTAAATTATGTAGAGACATTAATGAACAAGGACAAGTCTTAGCAGCAGTACAAGAGGCTTTAGATGCCAGGCCAAAACCATGCTATAATTGTGATCAAACAGGACATTTTAAAAGGAGTTGCCCCATAGGAGGAGGGTTTAACAAAGCTAGGTATCAAAGGAATAGAATACCAGGTATTTGCCCACGATGCCATAGAGGGAGACATTGGGCTAATGAATGCCATTCTCAAACCACCAAAGAGGGTATTCCTTTATCAAAAAACGGACAAGGACCAAGTGTTTACCCACGATATCGTGGAAAAAGACATCAGGCTCCATTGCCAAAAAATGGATTGGAGGGCCCAATGCTTGGGGGCCCCAAACAACAAATATACCTGGCAATGGAGGAACCCAGCAGCACCATCAAGGTAGTGCCCAGGACACATTATCCATTAAATCCCTCATCAGACAAACTAGAGGGAGCGCAGGGTTGGACATCTGTGCCTCTGTCAGAACAGTACTAAATCCAGAGATGGGAGTTCAAATCATTCCCACAGGAGTAAAAGGACCTCTTCCCCAAGGAACAGTAGGCTTATTATTGGGAAGCAGTTCTTCTACACTAAAAGGACTTATGATAAGTTCCAGGGTAATTGATCCCGATTATAAAGGTGAAATAAAAATTATAGCTAGTTCTCCAATAGTTATATCAGTTATTTCACCAGGAGATAGAATAGCACAGTTATTAATATGCTGCAGTCTCTGGTTGGGCACAAATCACGAGCCACCACACAGCTTGTAGTTTCAAACAGCAATTCTTCATTCCCGATCTCACACCAGCAGTCTACAAACACGTTCTGGGGAAATCCACGTTCTCTGCCCAAAATCACACTCTGCCCAAATCCACTACTCCTGGGCTTCTGTCTCCCAAAATATACTATCTGGCCCTAAGAACTCAAGAGGAACTCAGCAGCAGGATATGCCCTATTGTAAAGGGGGAACATCCTAATCTCCTATTATGCTAAACCGCCCTATTCTAAAGGGGGAACACCCTAATCTATTATGCTAAACTGGGGACACCCTAAACAAGGATCCGCCCTGGTCCTTGAGCAAGGTCACCTTTCAAGAGTCTTTCCACTAGACAGCATGGGAGTAAGCTGGCAAGGAAATTGTAACACCTACTTGGCTGATGGCTCCCAGCATTAATAGTACCCAGCCTACATGATAAATTTTCCAGTTGTGCTGTAGAAAGAGGTACCAGGGGATTAGGCTCCACAGGTGTAGATTGGGCTATGCTGTCTTTAAATTTAGATTCTCGCCCCATGCTAAAACTAAATATTCAAGGGCATAATTTTAATGGGCTACTGAACACAGGTGCTGACCTTAGCATCGTATCCTGTCATGAATGGCCAAAACATTGGTCATTACAACAAGCCGCTCAAACGCTTCGAGGCCTAGAAGTGGTGACTAATCCCCATAGAAGTGCAATGGTATTAGATTGGAAGGATCCTGAAGGATGTGAAGGAACTATACAGCCCTATGTATTGGATCATCTTCCTATAAATTTATGGGGACGAGATGTCCTAGATCAATTAGGTTTGACATTAACAAATAACATCAGTCCTAACGCGCCCACTACTGGGGCTAGACAAGGCTTTAGGAAAGAAAAAAAATTAAGAAAACAAGAACAAGGTATGACAGCACCAATTCAGATAAATCAATAAATAAATAGACATGATTGGGTTTTCAAAAAGGGCCACTGAGACAATCAAAATTACTTGGAAATCAGAAAGACCAGTGTGGGTTCCTCATGGGCCCCTGACTAAAGAAAAGATACAAGTAGCCTGGGGGGATGAGATTGACCAAATTATGTTGTGTGCTTATATGAATAAGACATAACAATCCCTACTATGATGTATAATTATATGCACTAATAAAAAAATTTCAAATTAAAAAAAATGTTAGTAGATGTTCTGGGTTATTTTAAAATTATATTTATTATATAATGCCATTATATTCAAATATTCAAATTCAATGATGAAGTTTATTAATATTTATGTTAGGTAAAGCTTAGAGTTTTACTTCTTGAAAATCATGACACTTTGGCTCTACTTCTACTCATTAAGAGACATGTAGAACCATCTATACTCCTAATACACTACGATAAAAGTTGTATACAAATTTAACTATATTGTGTTTCTGGTAGCCAGAACCCTTTTTAGCTCTGGTAAAGTGGGTATTGTTTCTGTCAGTGACCTCTTAATTACCCGCGACTATATGATCTATATAGTTCCACTATGATTCCACCAATGCCAAGTTCAATGGCCCAGTCAATACAAGAACAGGAATCTTGTCATCAATGAGAAACTCACTTTCACTTTCCAGGGGCAAGATCCTGCATACATCACATGGTATGGTACTTGTGCTGAAAAAATTGTGGAGTCCACTGGTATCTTCACTACCATGGAGAAGACTGCCATTCACTTCCAAGATGAAGACAAATCATCATCATCTCTGCATCTTTTGCTGAGAACCACTTATTTGTGATGGGTGTGAATTCTAAGAAGTAAGGCAACTACTTCAAGAACATTAACAATGGTTACTGTACTATCAACTGCTTAAGCTCCATGGTAATAGTCACCCATGACAACTTCGGCACCACAGAGGGACTCATGACCATAGTTCCTCCCATTGCAGAGATGCATAAGACAGTGAATGGCCCCTCTGCGAAACTGTGGTGCAACACCCTGGGGCTACCAACAATATCATTTCTGAATCCATTGGTGCTGCGTAAGACCATAGACAATTCATCCTTGAGCCAAATGGAAAGCTCACTGATGCTGCTTTCTTTGGACCCACCCCAATGTGTCATTTATGGGCATGATCAGTAATCTATATAAAGGTGCCAAATATGATGCAAATAAGAAGTCGATTAAGCACATCAGCAAGATCCCTAAAATTCATTCTAGGTTACACAAGGAACCAGGTTGTCTACCGCAACTTTGACAGTAACTCTTTGTTACACCTTCAATGCTGGGTCTCTCATTGCCCTCAATGACCACTCTATCAGCTTCATTTAATGATGTGACAATGAATTTTACAACAGCAATAGGGTGGTATACCCTACATTCCACATGGCTTCCAGGAAGTATGAACCCCAAGAATTACAGGCCTATCAAGAGCATTGAGAGGAAGAGAGAAGAGCTCAGCTGCCAGGTGTCCCTAACCTAAGTCAGCTCTCATGACACATAAACTCTTTCCCCCTCACAGTTTCTGTTTCAGATACCCTAAAGAAGGGAATTACTTGGTCATGTTCCATCAATAAAGTCCTCTGAATCTAGCTTAAAAACAAAAAAAGAGCAACATATTTTAGGGTTATTTAACTAAAAATCCACTTGTATTCTTATGAACATGAAATTTGTAAAAACACTTTTCATCATGAAATTTAATTTGATGCAAGAAAGTGACAGATTTACAGATTTGTCACTGTAATAGTTCTTGGACTCGTGTATTATACAATTACAAATTGCATGTATGTTTTATTTATGTGTTTTGTTTATCATGTTTCGTTTATTAAAAAAAAGAAAATACAAAACAAAAGTACTCTAGTAAGTGCTGATAATTTAAAACCCTGCATTCTGTTATTAAACCTTTTTAAAATTATTGTTTGTACTTTTATCAATGTATTTCAATTGTTTAATTTCAATAATAATATTAATAATTTTTTTAAATTTGAATTTCTATTTTCATGTATATTTACAATGGATATTTTTAATACAGGATACACTTTTTTTCCATTTTCAATCCTGATACTAATTTTTATCAAACAGAAGAGAGGAAATACAACTACAGAGAAAAAGAGACAAAGAAAATCTAGTTGTTAGGTGAATTCCACAACTTAAATGTTGTTAAACAGAGATGGTAAATAAATTATTTGGATTTATGACTTACTTTTATTTGGTATGCTTTCATCTTGATGTAATAGCAACACAGAGTGAAACTTACTCTTGATTCTGTTTATTCATCTGCATTTTAACTCATTTGCATGTGACTGATCAGAAATTCATTATAGCCAATATGCATCATTTGAAAGAAAATTGGCTACTTTAGATCATGTGAATTTGTAGAATTCTCACAAACATTAGCAGGCCACAAACATAGTTACAGTTATATATGTTGAAAAGTTGCTGAATTTTTTAACACCTTTGCTTTTTCTCCCAGGTGTTAGACTAGTATTCACAGTTTAAAAACATAAAATATGTGTTCCTTCCTATGTCTTCACCTTAGGGGGGGGGCTATTACTCTCCTGTGGATCAATGCCAGTGCCAGACCAAATAAATGATGTTGACTGTCTGATTCATTTCCCAGGATACTAGAACTACAATGCCGTATTTGGGTTGGAAACTCATAAATCTTTGAGGTTGAGTGTAGTGAGATTCCTAAGTGCACACTGTTCTGATAGCATTAAAGATGAGATTTGAAGCTCTCCTGCTGCAACTCTGTACTTTATCTGTAGTTGATACTATTGTAAATGACAGGCTAGTGGTGATCTAATCAATAATTTAAGTTTTCTATCCTGGACCAAAATATCCACATAGGAAGAAATTCCTAAAGTAATACATTTGATGTCTGGATAGAACAGATTTGGCATTTCAGAGTTCTTGGTTCCCCTCAATTGAAGTGTTTTATTTGCAAACTATCCCACATTCATTCATTATTTAAAGATATCTACTGTCTTTCAGTACTGTTTTTTCATTATTTATTTTCACCAAGGAAGGGATAATTAATTTAGCCTTCTTTGTTCCAGGTTGTGATTGAAGGAAAATATTTCATGGGATGTTACAATATATCATGGTTTTGGCATCCTAAAAATTTCTCACTTGACAATAGTGTTAAAATTGTGGCTGCACAGTTAATCATTAACTATTTTGTCCAATATATTAGTATTTTATCAACTAACATTCATTCATTTATTATTTATGTTATCTATTTCCAAACATACTTGACAGGTGAATTATTAACCCAGAATTACAAACTGTAAAGTCCCAAGTAAGAATAAATGAAATATTCAATAAAAGTACATGAATAAAATACAAAACCTACCTCTGCCATAAAATAGAAGAAAAAAATATATTTTTTCATTATTTTGGCTTATTTTTCTTAAAAAGGGAAAACTAAGTTTTGAATTAATAACAGGTCAACATTTAATGTTATATTTTAATATTAAGAAGAGTGTCACAGTAGATTGGGTAGAGAGAGGTGATAGGACGGGAGGGGAGCGGAGGTGGGATAGGGAGGGCAGCAGAATACAGCAGACACTAGTACTGCTGTATGTATATACATGATTGTAAATCAATGTGAACCTGCAATCTGTACACGTGGAAAAATGATAATTCATACACCATTTGAATCAAATGTATGATATGTCAAGATCATTGTATTGTCTTGAGAAACTAATAAAAAAAAGAGTTTCTAAGATCATAGTTTTTCAACTAAAGCAAAAAAAAATGAATTGCTTAAGACTATCAGACATTTATTTGTATTTATGTTATTATTGTAATTTGTATTATGTATTTTTCAGTTTATGATAACTAATTTTTCCCCAAGACTAAAAGTTGCAATGTGGTATGTTAGCTAATGGAAAATTTATAAAGAAGCAAACACATTTGTAAAGTTGAAAGATCATTTATTCAACTGTAACTTACATATGCAAAAATAACTTATTTACTGAGAAAAATAAAATTTAATTATATCTTAGACAAGTTGCAAATATATACTTAAAAACACATTAATATTTTGGAAAAACATAATCTTATTTTTTAGAAAATATTTGTTGTTCTACCCAACAAATCAGGTTTTACTGATAGATACATAATTCTATTTGAAAATGAATTAGAAAAATGTCTTTTTAATAAAACAGGTTGTATATTCCTACTTTTAAAACTTTTTGGTTATACATAATATGTATGCAGGAAAGTATTAAAGAATTTTGTTCAATTAATTTTAGTGAATTTCACACACCTATATGATGGACATTCGGAGACAAAAATGTGCATGGCTAGTATATAAATATCCCCTTCCAATCACTCTAGACTACCATGAGTGATGCTCATCCTGACTAACCTGCAAGGGAAGTTGTGCTTGCCTTTGTGATTTGTGTCTCAACATGAAATTAAATAGATTCTGACTACTTTTGCTCAACATTAATGTTGTGAGGTTCCACCATGTTGAGGCATGCTAGGTACATCACTCATTTTCTCCTCTGATGATACAATATGATATGTATTTTTTAGTTTATGTTGTAGCCATCTAACTGTTAAACAAATTAATTTTTAACTATTGTCTCATTTCCTCTTATTTTCAGAAAGTCCTTTTTTTTCTGAAAAAGAATACAAAATATTTCCTTGTGGAATGGCTTCCTTAAAAACCACATTCAGTTTCTTCAGTAGATATTTTAATATTTATATCATTTATTTATTTGAGTTTTTAAAATTTTGTTTTGTATTTCATTTAATTATCAAATTTATTGTCATGAAGTTGTTTATCTCATTTCCTTACTGTCATTTTAATATAGGTATAATATTTAGTGATGAAACTTCTCTTTTTCCTGCTATTTTGATAACTTCTGTCTTCTATTTCCCAAATTGATCTGCCTCAGGATTTATCTTCTTTTGCCTTCAACAGAGAAGCATAGTATAATTTCTTTATTGCTTATTCTTTGTTCTATTTGTTTGATGCTTCCACCAATATTTATTATTTCCTCTATTCTCTGTACTATTTGTTTCATTTGCTCTTTTACTTATAGATTTGTTAGTGGAAGTTGGGAGATTTTCTTTTTTGTCACAAGAGTTCAGTAGTAAGAAAGTTACATCCAAGAAATTTTAATATGCTCATTTTCAGTTTAATTAAACTCAGAATGCTTTCTAATTTATCTTTTATTTTCTTTTTTTCATGCATGGGTCATTTGAAATTGTAACATTTTTCCCCCCGTCATTCATGGATTTTTCCAGACAATTTTGTGATATTGATTTCTAATAATATTATTTGGTGATCAGAAAAAATAATTATATGTTTTGAATTTTTTAACATCTATCAAGAATAGTGAGGTAACCCATAAAATGCTCTATTTTGATAAATAGCATGCATATTTGAAAAAAATATTGATATTTTTGGAGTATTTATAAAACTTAATGAAGTAAAAGAGTGATGATAGTTTCCATTCATTTATATTCTTAATTTCTATTTTATAATTATATTATGTTTTGAGGTGGGTTGTTGAAATATTATAGCATAATAGCTGATCTGTCTAGTTCTCTTAGAATTTTCACCATTGTAAAAAATATTTTGAAGGTTTAAAATGTTTGGGAATTATGATTTCTATGTTTTTGTTGAATTGAGCACTTTATTATGACTAGTCCTCTTTATCCATGGTCATGTTGTATGTCTTGAAATCAATTTTTTCCTCATTTTCCTGTCCTCTTTTGACTCTTTTGAAGTATTGTATATCCTTTTACTTTACATCATATCTATTGTTATATTTAATGTGAAATTCTTGTAGGAGCAAATAGTCAGGTCCTGATGCAATCTATTCAATTATCCTCTTGTCCTGAACTTGAAGTTAGAACTATACGACTTTTCTTCCTGTACTTTACACTACACATGTATATTAGAATAAAGGAGGAAAAAAATGGTGGATTATTAATTCCTAAATATCTCTTCAAGCAATACTACCTTTGCCTGTTATTTTCTATCAACAATCTAAAATTCTTTTAGGCAGGATCCTTCAAATACCTTTCTTTCTCTGGTTATTTCATCAAGTGCGAGCACATGGTCCACTCACACCTTAAGGCTAGGAATTATTTAGAGAACTTTATTATAGCTACCAAAAATATCAACATTTGTTTCAAATATACATGAGATTTACCGAAACAGAGCATTTTGTGGGTTACCTTACAAGACTCAATTGATGTTAAAAAATTCAATATACATGGGAAAGTATATTCCCCTGACTTTCTACATCTGTTATTCATCAGCTTGGTAGGGCATCTCTTTTATTACTCCATATGTCCTCATTTTCCTAATTGGAGTTAAGCAACTGATTTTTAGTTGATTATACCACATCTATATGATAATAAAATACTATATTGTTTAGTATTAACCAAGAAATGGATAAGTAATAAATTCAATAGTTAATACAGTAGTTAGCTGGTTAATCTGAAGAATAATAGAAAATAAAATAAAATAATATAATTTTTAACAAAAGCAAAACATTTGACTAGTGAATGTGTAGATATAAATATAGACATTCCAGGTTTCAAAAAATATAGATATTCCAGTTTTCAACAAGAAAAGAAAAAACGGTAGGCCATGTCAGGAAACAAAAGAATGTATCTCAAACAAAAGATACAAGGAAAATAAAGAGAGAGAGAGAGGGAGAGAGGGGGGGGGAGATTTCTTGTGTAGAAGCTCAAATATTAGACTTTGTAGTTAAACATTTCAATGTAACAACTATAAATATGTAATAGTAATGCATATACTAATATAAGTATATAAAATACTTGAATAATATCATCAGCATTCTTGATTAAATATATGTGCATTGAACTTTAACATAAACAAAAAAAAACATTTGTTATAAAGTATTCATTGGATGGTAATAAATATTGAAAAAATTGTAAGCCAAAAACTCGAAAAATCCACTATAGAATAATGTGTTGCAATTATTTGTTATGTCTCTTTTGTCTTATTCAATCTGAAAAAATTCCTAAGACTCTCTTTCACTTTCACAATTTGATGATTTTCAATATCCTAGCAAATTTTGGTTTATCTGATATTCATAATTGAACTTTGATCATGCATTTTTTTTGTCAAGAATGTTACTTCATTTTTTCAAGTGATACACAGTTTTCATATTGTACATTAGTGGTGAGGTACTTTTGACCATGAGTGAAATCAGTCAAGTTTCTCCATTGTAAATTAACTTATAGGTTTTAAGTAAAGCATTATTTATGAGCAGTTATTTTGAGTGTACGAAGCATTTAATTTCCATGAGACTTTGATTCACAATTTATGTATTCATATTTTGTGCCACAATCACATTTCGGATAGTTGGTATATGGTGATTTTCTAGTTTTAATATTTACACTATACTTTTTTTTTGCGTTTATAGTATCGGATAGTCTTTTTTTTAACCAATTTGTAGTATATCCATTTGCATATTGTATAAATACAAACATTGTTTAGCTATAATTCCAAGGAGCCCTGATTCCTTTTTCTGGAGAATGGAAAAAGTGTCTGTGATGTTGTTCTTATGTTCTCACCAGGTAAAAGAAGAGAACTGAGACACAGATACACAAACATGCACACACACAGGGCACACAATTACCTATACACACACACAGGGCACACAAATACCCATACACACCTTTACATTTATAGTTATTTATCTAACTCTTTGTCTGTGTAACCATGTAATTTGTCATGAACTGAAAACCATGAGTTTTCAATGATATTTTGACCTTGAGTTCCACTTCAAATCCAATAGCAGTGAATATAATCTAGCTGCTTCTGCTTCTTTCTTTTTCTTTCTTTTTTTTTTAGTGCCAGGAATTGAACCTGGGGATGCTTACCTAGCTACATCCTCAGTCCAAAAAGAGTTACAGATGTAGCTGTAAATGCCTTCGAGTTCAATTCTTAGTATTACAAAAATAAAATAAAACTTCATTTATTTCCCAAGTATGAGCTTTTCACATTTGATTAGTCAGCTAATTACCACTTGTTTGATTCAATTTTTTTGGTCATCCTTGAGATTGAACCCAGGTCTTTACACATGCTAGGCAAGTGTTCTACCACTGGTTACACCCTTATCCTGATTAACTAAGATCATTCAACTTAATATGCTTGCACAAACTTTCTTTTTATCTACTGTTACATGTATGTTTTATGTTATAGTTTGAATCTGAAATAGTCTCCAAAAACTCAAATATTAAAATTTTAGTTCCTGTGACAAGTATATAACTTTGTTGAAAAGTTCAGCCTCTGGAAGATCATCAGATCACATGGACTCTAATCTCATCAATGAATTAATCTAATGGTGTCTTCATAATTTTATTAGCTATGAGCAGGTGCTGGGAGCTAAGTGTGTCCTTGAAGGCTAGGTCATGTCTCTGGCCGTTCTTGATCTCTCTGGATCTTGGCCACCATGAAGTGAACAGTTTGTCTCTGCCATACCATTCTGCCATGATAATATGACTTACAAGAAGCTCAAAGTGAGAGGGTGAAATGACCATAGACTGAAACTTCTAAAACCATGAGCCCAAATAAATTCTTCCTCCAAGTCCCATCTATTTTCTCTTATATATGGAGGCTAAACACACAATAGGAAATAAAAAAGGGATCTCAAGTCAATATAATAAACACAACAAGGATAAAGAGTTCAGTAGGGAAAAAAAGTGGTGGCTAAAGGATGATACTGGAAAATAAAATCTATCAAATTATCTTATATGAATATATAAATATGTCACATTGAAACCCCCTATTTGATATAATCAATATGTACCAATAAAAATTTTCAAAAGCAGATTAAAACAAAATAAGTCCTTCATTTTCTAATTTGACTTTCATAGATTTTCTTTTTTGGTCACAGAAATGAAAAGCTGACTACCACACTTGGTTACTGAATTAGTAGCAACATATCATATTTGTTTTGAAAATTATTCTTTTAAAAAGACTTTGATCAAATATCCTAAACATTAATATAATTATTTGAAGCTCATTATTCTCTAAGAGCCTGATTTCTGTAAACATTTTTAACTACATTGATAGAATAATGTCATATTGTGAATTATTATTTTAACTTCCCTGTTCTCACTGCATGTCACCATCATATTTAGCTCTTTATAATGTGGTTCAAATTAGATCTGAGTTATAACTTCAAAGTTCTCAGCTGAAATGATAAAAGAAGGGGGTATCAGAGTTACTTTTTACCTAAATTAAAGATATAGAGTGCCAATATTCAACAACCTTTAAGAATATACAAATCTTTATGTCTAATATATGTGTGAGATCTATAGTTGAATATGTAAATTCTGCCACAAATTAATAATGTGATGGAAAAGCAACAAACATCAAAGACATTTTTAAAAGTGTAAATAATAAGCAATAAAATGACATTAAACACCAGATCCTTATTCACTTTATCACTTCAAAAATAATACGCTTCTTTTTTAAGACTTTTGGAATATTTAGTACTACTCTCTTTGATCTTTTTCTCACAATATTTATTTTTTCAACCTTCCATAGAAGGAAGGTTTTTCCCAATACTGATTAAAATCTGACTAGTATTCAAGCGTGCTTAGAAAAAGTATCTGAGGCAAATCATAAAGTAATACTCATGATTTTAAAATTGTAATTGATGTAAAATTTTGCTAATGTCCATGTGTATGGGCTTGAAATTTTCATGAATCATGAATAAAGAAGATTTGGAGAACATGGGACAGAATTTATTAAGATAAAACTCAAAGTATGTGTGTGTTGGTCTTTTCTTCATGAGTATGTCATGGGCCAAAGTCTAACTTACATCTTCAAAAAGTTGATGTACTTCATCCTTCTTTATAAATTATACTCCTGTTACCTATATTCACAGGAACTGATATATGAAAAAACACAATTAAAATGATAAATACAACATTATAATTAGAGTACTTGACTTACTTAGTGATAAATATTTTATAGGTAACAAATATATAGTGTCAATACTAGTGTATATGTTTATTTGCCTTCTTTCACTGAAGGCAGTGAAAATTGCTTAGAAAATTCAACTTGTTGATATGGTAGAGAGGTATAAAAAGGAAGCCAAATTATAGTCAAAATGTTATTTGGACAGAGTAAAATAAAAATAAAGCAAGTTACTTGGTATTTCGAAGTTAATTCATATTTCCATTAATCAGCTATTATACTTAGTATCCATCCCAGGATGGGATTCTCACCTGTCTGTCCAAGGGTTAGTGACATTCCCCTTAACTCAATGCCAGGACCAGAGCAGAGAGACAGCTGGGAACTCATTAGTGGGACACAGAGTTTGCCTGGCACCATGTGCGTTTGCTGGGTTTCATGGGGCTGTGCACTTGTGAAGACATATAGCCTGCATCTCAGTACCATGTTTCCATACACAGAAAGAGAATTTACCTATTGGTTCTAATTTTCTCTTGGCGAAAAGGTAACTCCTACACGTAATAAATCACTGGGATCCCTGTGTGGTGCATGGATCTGTCTATGTGTTAACCACTGTTCATTGGTTCTGCAAATAGAGACCCAATGTGGAGAAGCAAAAAGAAGCCTTCAGGGAAGACAGGAGGTGAGATATTTTTCACTATTGCTTGTGTCCCAGGTTTATTAAATCCACATAAAGTTGAAAAGATTCAGGTGAGTTTGAAAACATATGGTGTAGTATTATCTAAGCAAAATATGTTTAATAAATAGTCTTTTTTCCCTATATATCCATGATGATGGATTGTAAAGTAGATGCATAACTGATGATATTTTGAAATAATTGTTTTACAATCTGGCATTCCATTCTAAATTCATATTTAGAAGAGTTCTTCAATGTTGCCTTTGGAATTCATTAAGTAATCAAAGAGAATAGTGGTTTTCCAAAACAATCCATCCACATATATTAACACAGGATATTCAAAGATCAAATTTCTGATTTGTTTGAAAAAAATACAATTTTCACTTAAATTAATTTAAATTGTAATTTAAAGATATGTTTATTATGTTCATCAGGAGAAGCATTATCATGTCTTTAGTGTTAAATAGTTCATCCTTGTGAGAAGAATGGTATTATTTTCCTTTATTGTAATACTTGTCATTCATTTTATCTTAATTTTACTAAATATACTAAACCAAAATTTGGAGTACAGTGGAAATAGCTATTTATTGTATTTCACATTTGAAAACATTCTACCATGTGACTGACATGACATAAACATTGGAGAAAAGAAGATAAGATACTCCTGCCAGCACATTGGTTGTGGCTCAGTGAGCCTTGGGTTGGGTTTGCAGAACTATAAAATAATTAATTTATGCTTTTTTTTAAGACACTCAAAAAAATTTTTTTTATTGTGAGCTGTTACAGCTACTAATGTAAACTGATTGCTACAAAGGGTAAATAATGATAATGGGTATAGATTATATTGTAAAGAAGTCCTAAGTAAAGGCAGATAGTGAGCTCTCTTTATAGTTCAACTTGCAAGGAGTTACAAGTTGAACTTCAAGAGCATGCATAACAGTAATACAGAAGGATAAAGAATGAAACAAAATAAGGTCTTATAAAATCTGTAACATAAATTAATTTTATGTATTTATACATATTCTTCAAATTATTCTACAACATTTATCACTCTTCATTTGATGCTTTTCTTCCCTTTTTTAAAAAAATCTCATAATTATGCAGGTGACAGAGTGAAACAGGTGAGTTCAGTAAGGAACTTAAGTAACCTAATTTTTATGAACTATGATTATCTAGTGCATGCATTGGTAAAAATGCTACCTTTCCAAGTCAAAATTGTGACAAATGAGTGGCCACATAGCTATAACATGCTAATATCATAAATGCCAAACACTTACACTATATAATCCATTGTTTTAGTCAGCATTTGTGTTGCTGTTACTTAAATGACTAGGAATAACTGAAAGGAAGAAAAGTTTATTTGGAACTTTCAGCATCAGAAGTGAGTAGTTCCACTTTACTTGTGTGGTTTTCTCCTTCTTTTTAAAATTTAAGATAGAAATACTTTTAGAGTCTACAGATAAGTTTAAGTGAGAACAACAAAGTTGCCTTTGTTGTTTTTGCAGCTGTATCCACTGGATCAATCTTCTTAGTCTAGTCATGACCAGGAGTACAAAAGCAACCAACACCTGCATGAAAAAAGTAAGGCAACAGCAGCACAAGAACAACAAAGCAGCCGTTGGAGTCATCTATAAAGTCTTCCTAAGTCTCTGCTTCACTGAATCCTGTTGTTCCCAATTGCATGTTCCCCAAGACTCCTGGTGAAAGTCTCACTGCCAATGTGAGAATTAACAGAGAACCCTGAAATTCTGGTGACAGAGTATGAACACTGAAAAGTTTAACATCTCAGGTTTCTGTCATAAGTATGATTCTGGGTAGAATGAGCATACGGGGCCTCTTGCTAATTTGTAAAATATACTTTTTTTGGGGGTATGAGATGGTACTGGGAATTGAACTCAGGGACACTGGACCATTGAGCCATACCAAGTCTATATTACAGTTTATTTAGAGGCATGGTTTGACTAAGTTGCTTAGCACCTGACTTTTGCTGAGGCTGGCTTTGAACTCCTGATCCTCCTGCCTTAGCCTCCAGAGCCACTGGGAGTACAGGAATGCACCACCTCGGCTGGCTGTATGATGTACACTAGCTTTACCAAAACAAAACAAGCAAACAACAGCAATGACAAAAAACACTGTATTTTCTCAATACTCTCAACTATTCAACACTTCACTTCTAGTGTTAGTTATTTGGGGGTTTCCCAAACCATAAAATTCTGTAATTCTCTGCAGACACTAAAGTATATCACCATGTACCTGGAGAAAGCATCAGATCTCACAGGTTTAAGGATGAAATCCCATCTACTCTCTCCACTTCAGAAGCAAATTGCATGTCTAGCTTATTAGTTGTGCTTCTAACTCTTGGCTATAAATCAGAGGTTTCATGACCCTCTCCCCCCCTTGGCATCCATAATTTGTGAGAATGGCTCACAGAACTTAGAAAATAACTTTACTTATTTTTATCTATTTATTTTAAAGTCTAAAACTCAGAAACAAATAAGAGAGAGAATCTTAGGGCCAAATATGTGGTTAGGTCTCAGAGATTCCATGATCTCTCCACTTGTCCCACCCATCAGGCATCTTACTGTGCTTATCAGGATGGGACTAGTGTAAGCCTCATCCTTTCAAGTTTATAGAGTCTCCATCTATGAACTTTACTGATATCATAAGCCATTAGTACTAATTTAACTCCCAGACCCTATTTCTTCTCCAGAAGCCCAGATGTTTGGAATAAAATTTTCAACCCTCTATTTACTTAGCTGGGAAGATACAGAGATCAAATATATACTTTTGTAAATTGATCTCAATTAAAACTCAGAAACTGTAAAAGTAAAATAACTGTATTTGCAGTTTTCACATAAATTCAAGAGATGCAATTTCAAAATCCTCTGAATCAGTGTTCTGAAGAAACTACAGAAATTGAGCATTTATATGGCAAACTGTGCTGGTATGTGGCAAAGACGTAAATATTCTTTTGTAGGAAACTTCTAATGAAAGTTGAGAAAGAATAGGAACTGTGAGACTGAGAGAAGATTAAGAAAAACACATGTACTTAGAAGATTCATAAGAAAAGAGTCTGATAACATCCTGACATTAATTTTGAGTCTCAGAACTCAATTTAATTACGTGGTCATTCTAGTAGTTCTAAGTGCCTGTAGTCTAAGGGTGGAGATGACCAGACTTCATGTTTCCAAACTACAACTTGAAATATGTGTCAGTGCTGCTTCTATAGTGGCTTTCCAACTCCATTAAACACCCACCCCCAGTGCTGCTTTAATTGTGATTTTTCTGTTATTTTATAGTTAATGCATGCAAATCCCCATCTCTGAGTTTACTTTCTTGGGAGTCTGACATTTAATAGTTACAGTCTATGACAAATTAGGGAATTATATGCAAAAAGTTGCATTAAGACAGAACAGTGAAATGTTTGGGGCTTTAATTTTAAGAAATTTAATTCAAGTTCTCCAAAGCATCAGTAAAATGATTTCAAAGGAATGATCCTACAAATGCAAAAATAAACAACAATCACAAAAATAACAACAGGGTGTCCTCAGTGAGAAAAATATATTTCCACAAATTTCTTGAAAATGGGATAAATATGGGAGCCAGTATGCCAGTATTCCTATAAAAGAAATGTTATCAGTATCAGAATGGAGTCATTATTGTCAAACTTTGTCAAAGTGGAACCAGAAGACCATACAAAAAAAGAAAAAAAAAAAAAAGCTTTCACTTAGCATTCCTGTAACACACCATATTGTAAGAAATTCCTATACTTCCTAAGGGTCCCACTCACGGTACTACATAGATAATAATAGACAGTTCCTGGGGCCTGCAGTACATCCAAAAAGTCACCTGTACCAAGACAGATGCCTAGCAAGGGCTGCCTGCATCAATGAACAAAGGCAAATTCCCAGTATAAGTTTCTGTGAACAACAAATTTTGAGGCAGCTTAGCTGGATTCCTTTTTTTGTCATTTAGAGTTTTCATCGTCCCACTCTTCAGGATATATCTGTGATTTTCACAGTATGAAGTTCTCAAGTTATAATTCTTTTGGTATTCCCAATTAAAAGGTTTGTTTTGGAGGACCTATCTCTATGAGTTTTAAGTATTTGTAATTTTAGATTGAGAGAAAGCAATAAAAAGAAGTAGCCCCAAATAAAACAGCAATGGGCTATGGAGGTTTGCCGGGCGGAGAAAGCAAGAAACTGTTTAAACAGAAAGCACAAATTAAATTCTTCCTCAAATTCAGTGTACATTTTAAAGGTAAAAAGGCAATACATAAAATAATTAGTAACTTTCATTGATTCAAAAGAAGAGGAGAGAGAAGCTTCAATATTTGCTAAAAAAATTTATGTTTACTGGAAAATCAAGTAATTATATTTTAAATTGATTATTATAGAAAAGTTTGAGTGTGATTTCTAAATATGGCTCTGTTTCTAAACGAACACCACTGAATTTGAAAAAAAAAGAACTGAAAATGATATGTGGAGTGGTGGCTAATACTCTTTATTATAAGCTCCTTAGAACTATTCCATTTATTTTATAAGATGCCCAAATGCCTATGACAATAATTAGAACTCATGGGGTAGTAAAACAATAGCAGAAGAGATAAGGGCGGGAAAGGTGCAGACAGAATTAAGATTTAGTATTCCACTGAATGAACAGGCAAGGAATTACTGCAACAATGGGAATGAAAATTTTGGCTCTCAGTTTTCCAAAATGACTGAGCAAACAGAAATAGAAGAAGAAACAGGAGTCAGGAGAGCACCTGGTTCAAAGGACCATTGTGAACAGCTTTTACTTTAGATGATATAGAACAGGTACTAAAACCTGTTCAGCAGCCACTGGAATTGTGAGATTAATGTGTGGAAAATATTTATATTTTATATTTTTAGATTCTATTATTCAAAAAAAATATGAAATATTATTCATTGTGCTTCCTACATACATCTTGCTCCTTCTGTTTTCAGATGAATAAATTGATGTACTTTGAAAATGTCTAGAGTTGTTAAAATAGATGTGCAAAGAGAAAGACAAAACATCTATTTTTTGAAAACTTTCTAACTGGGCTTTTGGCAGTCAGAACATTAGGGACTGAGGGGATGTGAACATAAAATTAATCCATGTAACCTTTTATGACAGGTATGTTGAGGAAAAGAAAGAACTATCAGAGGCCAATGTAAGCATCAGTATTACATTGAAGGGCTGGGACTGAAGCTCAGTGGTGGAGCACTTGCATAGTATGTGTGAGGCACTGTGTTCCATTGTCAGCACCACAGAAAAATAAATAATTATGTATTTCAAAAAAAAAAGAATCAAGAAGAATCATATGGAATTGGATGGGGTAGAGAGGGAAGGAAGTTATGGCCCCGAAGGAACCCAAAGGGAAAGATAAAAGAATATAATTGGGAGATTTGGGTGGTGTAATCAAACCCCAGCATCACCATTTTTAGTCAACCAAGTGGAAGACAAAGGAAGAGGGCAAACTTGAGCTTCTCACCCTGGTGAGCAATGTTCTTCACCTGAACTGAGGCTTCCCACAGAATACTTTCCTGTTTATCTCCAGAGATTCTCAACAGAAAGCTGCTATCCCTTGGTCTGGAATTTTCTGAAACTGCTGTGTATGAGTCTCTTTTATTGTATCAAGGGCATCAGTAAGCATTGCCAAAGAACAGAATGTCCTTGGCTTCTAAAGGGGCTGTAGTAGGATGTGTTTTCTACAGTTATGGGGCTGGGCCTGGGGAAAAAAAGCATACAAATTATATCATGAAATTTAGAAACTAATCATTTATTGTCATTTTGCTTTTCCCCCTACTGACAATAAAAGTTATTTTTCTCAAAATTACTTAATCTTAGTTTTGGAAAAAAAAATTCTTCCAATTCTACACGGATTTTTGCTATTTTAAAGACTGATTTATAAGGCAAATATGAATATGTGAAAAAGTTTAAGTATAAAGTATAAAGACTATTTTTCCCTTCTTTCTCACATTTTTTTCTACTTTTCTTTGTAGTTCTCTCTGCAAAAATAAGAACTTCTCTTGAAACATTAAAAAATACCCAAAGCTAGAGGTAATATACAAACTTAAATATTTCAAACCTTCCTTCATCTCTCTTTTTCTCTCTCATTTATTCCTTAGGTACTCACTTCCTTGCAATTTCATCTTTCAGTGTTTCTGTTATTTATATTTAGAAGCCTGGCTGCAGATGAATGCATTTGAAACCTAAATATTTGTGGAGAAAACTTTTTCAAGCAAAATTGAATGAGATTTATATGACCTCTGATTCCGTATTGCTTCCAGGACTTATGTATTTTTCTCTCCCTGTGTCCCTTTGTCAAAATGTTCTGGAAATAATTTGATAATAACATTGAATTTCCATTCACTAATGACCACTAGTGCCTTATAAGAGTATTCTCCAGCAAATTTGCATGATGGTTTTTTATATATAGACAAAAATCTATCTAGTTTTTTAGCTATTATTCAAAAACATATAGTAATTCTGACCTATTTTACATGTGCATAAGCAAACAGATATAGATAGAATTTTGCATTGATCTGTACCCTTTCTTAATGAAAACTTACATGGCAAGAATTTTAGGTAAGTACCAGGCTTCATTTCAATAAGTACTTTACAGAACAGAAATATATAGCTTGCAGTACAAAGCAGAAGTGTACTTCAAAGCATAAGGAGAAGTGATGATGTATACGAACAAAGGCACTGCCCAGATTCCCACTATAGGCCACTGTGAAAATTAGGGATGCAGGTCTGCTGGGTCCTGATTGATTTATGGTTACAGTCTACTGAAGTAGAGTTCATCAGTCACCTCTGATAGCAAGATGAGATTTTTCTGGGTGCTGTTTATATTGGCAGTTAAAACAGAAATATTCTCTGAGCATAGGTCAAAAAGTACAGCTTGTGGTTCTTCCAGGGTCACAAAGTGTGCATGGGAGCCCAGTCAGCAAAGACTATCAAGACTTCATTTTTAATTTAGATCCTAATAGCCCTTTGGGAGCCTTCTTAGAAATTTTTCTTTTTTCTAAAGTTCAAACTTTCATGTATAGGTTTCACAAATACAGTATAAACTACACTAGAAGATATATTTTTTCTTAAAGATATTCAAGTCAGATTATTGTTTTTCATTACTTTTGAAAGATGCTCAAGAATAAATATGACGATGTCATTAGAATCATCCATAAATCCATTTAGTCTGTGCCATGCCATGCGATGTGCCAGACATTAAAGTAGCATAAGAATGGAAAGTTGAGGCCCATCTCTTATGTTCATCAAGAGCATCCTGCACAGTTGTGGTCTGATTTCCACATATGTAGCCTGACACACTCTTATTACAAGGATCTACTGTAAATGAAAAAGCAGCTCTATTTATTCACTTAGTTTGAGAACTGTGTGCACACAAACTCCTCCTTACTAATTTAATACTCTCTTCTATATACTTGTGACTGATTGGAGTAGCAGATGCATATGGCTATTCTCTGTCAGAATTTGTGTCCAGGAATAAAACTTGAGAATTTTTGTTGGTGTTGTATAATTGGATAACAATTATGCTTACTGTCATTTATTTTTTTCTCTTAGTGATATCCTCATCTTTGTAGTAGGAGGAAAGGCATTTGCCCCCTGGGTCTCAGGGTAACAGTTACCAACACTTACCTCCCTTTTTTTCAGTATCTTTAGGAACACAGAAAGAATTATTTTCTGAGATTAATATTTTTATAGTGTTAGATCATGGGTTAAATTTTATAGTAAATTTCTACCTCCAGTCCCTAATAAATTAAAAAAAAATAGTAAAATACTTAAAACTCACTAGCCATGTGTTATGTTTTAGATTAGGTGTTCCCCAAAAACTCACGTGTGAGACAATGTGAGAAGGTTTAGAGGTGAAATGATTGGGTTATTAGATCCTTAACCTAATCATTGCATAAATCCTCTGATAAGGATCAACTGGGTAGTAACTGTAGGGTCTTTTAGACACAGGAAAAAAAAACTGACTAAAACACCATGGGAAAATATGTTCTTTTATAAAATCTGACAGATGATAATAGTGCTTGCAATGAGGTGAGTCTTTTGATGATGAAAATCTATTTAATGACCTTAGTTCAAGCACTGGGTTATTTTAGCTTTGGTGCAATTTTTACTTTTAAATGAAAATGAAAATGGAAAAAACACACTAGAATCATAATCAGGTTTAATTTTAATGTCATCCTTTAGGTTTTTTATTTATTTTCAAATTTTTTATTTTATGAAAATTACTCAAAATCTTTACATAATTGCTTATTTTAAAATTAGAATATACTATTTTAAGATTAAATCATTTTAAAAATAATTTATAACTCTAGAAATCTTGATAGAAACAGACTTCACTCTTTTAATCTAAAAGGTTAAACAACAAATATTTTCTGTTTCTATCAAGAATTCTAGAGTTATAAATTATTTTTAAAATGACTTAATCTTAAAGCAGTATATTCTAATTTTAAAACAAGCAATTATGTTATATGTATAAAAATTTATGTCTGATTATAAAGTTATTGAAAATAGCAACTAATGTTTCACACTGACAATGCAAGTCATGACATATATTCAGAATTTGTAAATTTAGCCTCTGGTTAATCCATTAGTTTTAGTGGTATAATGTGTACAGCTACATCATCAGGTTGACAATGACCAGTAGTTAGATTATTATCATAGATATGTATGTGTGAAAATATCCATGTAATTGTTTCCTCAAAAAGTGATATGGACAATAGTGTTATTCCTTTCCAATTTACATATTTTTTTACCTGAAATTGAAAACTAACTACTATTTATTTATTATTTTCCCTCTTAAGTAGTCCTAATCTGACTGTAATATTTTGAGGACTATCATGTTTTATACAGGATGACATTTTATATCATTTGTAGTGATCCTTTAGCAAATTTGTAATTATTTGAACAGTATTAACAATATTTTGAATTTATGAAAGACTTTTTTACATTAAATTTATTAAAATTATTTAAATTACCTAATGTGTTGTTTTGATAGAAATGTGTTGTTTCATCTGTAACCAACATTGCAGCTCTTGATATGCAGACAAAATAACTTTACAGTAGAATCACTTTTTAAAAACTATTAATGAACAAAGCTGTTATCTATTGCAATTTAGGCAGAAATCAGATATGTATTCTTACACCATGAGTTTTCATCCCCAGGAAGAGCATTGAACTCATTTGCATTGATTTTGTCATCTCTCCTTCCTTTGAAAATTGACAGATGAATAACAATTTCTACATTGCAGTTGTAATCATTTAATAACATATCCAGGTATATGCCTGTTTCATTAAATGTGTAGCACAGAACAGAATTTCTTCTCTGGGAGTGTAGAATCCCTCAGTATTTGAGGAGACTAGAGTGGGGCTTACCTTCTTATCGAGAAAATAATTACTAAAAATAATCACTAAAAATAATTATCCACAGTATTTGCCAGTGTCAAACATAATGGGACTAGAATTAAGACCAGAGACCTTAATTCTAAAGGTGACCAGTTGTTTAAGTTGGTCTCTTCCTTAATTACACTGATTCTAAGCCACTTTGAAGTTTCCAGCCTTGTAAAGATGGAGAAAACAGAACCAGGGCAAGACCCTTTATGGGCATGTAAACAGAAAGAAAGCGCAATTTCTTCGATAATTGACAGTTCAACCCAAAATGAGCTGTGGGAAACAAAAATTTTTCTAAAATCTACTCAGTATTTATATTGCTTGCAACACCAAGTAACTGATAAATTTGTAATTGAAATTTATATTAGATTATAAAAGTATATATATATATATATATATATATATATATATATATATATATTCCCCCCTCCTAGGAGATAAGCCCATTTGTTAAAATTAGACTACACTAATTTACCCAAACTTTCTAAATATCTATATTATTTAAGTTATATGTAATTATACACAACTGTATATTTTACATAATGAATTTTATGTAAAGTATAATTATAGATTTGATGTACTGTGTATACAAGTATATTTAAATGTATTATCTATTTAATATATATCATGCTATATATATGTAAAGTTTCTTGTTTTTATCAAAATAACAAAAGTACTCCAGTACTCATTGAAAAATAATTATAGCTTATATTAAAATTAATTGAATTATTTTATAATAGTTAAGAAAATGATTTTTATGTGAATTTTAAGCTTTCTACAAGCAATAACCTTATTAATCTTAGTATGCTTTATTCTTTGTGTCTATATTTGTGCTGGAAAAAGCTGAGTGTTGTAAATTCCTTGAAATTCTTGGTTTCTTCTAAATCACATTCGTGAGCTGGATAAAGAAGCATCTCTGGAACTTCAGCTAGGGATAGATTTATTTTCCCTTGTTTTCTCCCAAGCACTGAAGAGTCAGTGGGGTAATAAACTTATGTTCTGCTGCACTCACTGTAATACTTTAGTGAATTGCTGTGGCTTTCATGAGAAGGCCTTACAGTGGTTCCCTGCAGGGCTTGTGTCTCTGTTGAGTGGCAAGTGTGGGCTGCTTCAGTCATTAAAAACTCCTGGCAAAATCTATTCCTAGAAATGCATGCTGATGCTCACAGGCGGCGGTACATAAGAGTAAGAAATGAACAGGAATTATAAGAATTACCTTTTTTTAAAATAGTATATACATCTCAAGGAGGGTATATTTTAGGTTTTCTGAATTTTAGATGCTAAGTGTTTTCAACATCCAACATTTAGTTTATTACTTTATTGGTCTCTATTCAGATGCTTTTGCAAGAAACATTAGTGACTATCAAATTAATTATGTCAACTGTAACCATAAAATCAAACTGGTAAGTTTTAAATTACATTGATGTTTAGAACCACCTCAAAATCTGATCATTAACTTGGGTAGAAATATCTTTTCAAAAGCTTCTTGGTTAATTTCATGATACATGCAGTTTTGAGAATTTTTACACTAGTCTAAGTCATTTAATTTATGGGAACGATAAACTGAAGCCGAGAAAAGTAAAATAATATACACAAGGTGATAAAGAAGTCAGATTTACTATTAGTGAGACCCAGTTCCACAGCACAGCAATTCTTCTAAAATAGTGGCATAAACCTTATCTTAATCTACATCATTTTGATATATGATATCATTCATCTATATCAGCAAGTAACAGCTTAAAGTTTAAGTTCAAATTCATATTACTCCTAAACATACCCTTTCATTTTTCGTGTTTTACATAAGTTCCTTTAATTTAAACACATAAAAGTTATCTCTATATTTTTAAATATAGATTTCAAAATTAAGAATTTGACATCTAAATATGATGTGAGACCCTCTAACAATGTAACTTGCACTCCCTTTTTCCACTGGATAGAGACTAGAATTTGATTCATGTATTTAGGGTCATGTTTCCACAGAATAACTGAACATTCCTAAGCATACCTGTTATATTTATTTTGTATATGATGAAGAGATAGAACAAATAAAAATAGAGGAGTGAAGAAAATTATGGAGATGGTAGAGTTGTTTAAAATATGAAGTAACAGTTTGAATTTATTTCAAATGGAATGAATATATAGAATTGTATGGGGCATATGAACCTAAGTAAATAATGAAAGGAAATTTGCATTAGTACAGTATTTTTTATAAATTTACTTTTTCTAGAAAAATAGAGCTATAATTGTTAATGGGTTATATAATTTAATACATTTACCAATTACTACTATAACTCATATTTCTCTTGATAAAATTATACTGCTAGTAAAGCACATATCTTAAAATAACTCAGGTACTTGATCCATAGAAGAAGAAAAAAGTAACAAAAAAACATTAAATATTAACATCTGCAATTAACTTATATTTTCAAAATTTCTCTTTTTCTTTCAAACGGAAAATACACTGTGAGTTATTATAGTGCATCTTATTATAGTACATCTCATTACAAAAAAATGTGACTTTGGGGTATTCTATTAAAACATATAGTTATCAAAAGAAAAAGTATGGACATTGATATTATAGGCTAATGGAGATCTCTACCAATATTAAAGTACTCAGTGGGCAAAAAAGCAGATCTTCACATCTTTGAACAAATAAATCAACTTATTAAAGATGATTATGCTAATAAGACCATTAAAATTTAATATTTTCTGATTCATGTGTCAGAGAAGTTCAGAAGTGTCAGAAAGATCCCATCCTTCTCCACTGTTTCCAAATGTTTCTCTGTGAAGGATGAAATTGTGGTATTGCCTGCCTCAGTGCAAGAAGGTCATTTTTAATGAACAGAAGTTAAATTAGACCCCAGTATATATCTTTTGATGCAAATGTTGTTATCACAATTGAATACTCTTGGATTGTTGGGCACAGAGAAAAAAATTTAGAAGTATAACTCACTACCATGTCAATCTAATGCTTTTGATGAGAGAAATTCCACTAGGAACAAAGGGAAAGAAAAATGAAAGGGCTCAAAATTGTTTAAAAGGAAAGGGAAAAGCAACTTTCAAAATGAACTTAAGAAAACAATAAACTAGAAATAGAACATAAAATGAAAAATGATAACTGAAATCAATTTAATGTGAATTTTATACAGAGATTGCAAAACATCATGATGGGCATTTCTGATGTGCTATAAAATGCACACATATTCACAGAATATTTAAACAAGCATTTTGAGAATCTTAGTTAATTTCAATTATAGCAAAAAAAAACTTGTTCTAAATTGAGTTTTTGTTTGTTTATTACTAAAGTATGTTAACAGAATCACATTCTACGTTTCAACTCAATATTAATTATTTCTTTTCAGATGAAATATCTTCAGATTGATCTTCCTTCTGTTTTTATAAGAACATGATCTGTTCCTGGGGGAATAAGGAACTGAACAGAGTGAATATTTTTTATGTAATGTATGTGAAAATGTGAATTGGTTCGTTACTGCAAGTTCATCTACATAAAATTACTTTTTATGTTAAAATTGTTGACTAATTATCAAATTCCTATTACTTTTTTCCTGCTTTGAATCAGGACATAGTAATTGTCCTCTTCTTTTCGTTGCTATGAATGATCACTCTAGGTCATTCACAACCCTTCCAGGAGCTTGGCCCCATGATCTATTTGTCTTCAAGCACAGGCACATCTTCTTGTAATTCTTCTGTGAAATTTCACATATGCATTCTTGAACTCCAATGTTTCATGTATTCCAGGCAACTCATGTTTCAAGAACTCTATTTTTAAAACAAAAACTCAAGAAAAATAAATATCCTCAAGCATGCCGTATTTTCTTTAAAATGTAAACTTTGAAAGTAGTAACATAATTTCAGAAACATAACTTAATGCATGCCTCATTTTACAGCCTCTTTGAGAATTTATATGGAAGAAGTGATTAGGCAATTAAATCACATTGCCATTTCATAAGAAGAGTATGAATACAAATGTCAAGATCACCACTGGAATAAGAAAGGAGTCAGATTTCTTTTTTTATTTCTTTGATACAAGGGATTGAACCCAGGGGCACTTAACCACTAGGCATGTACCCAGCCCTTTTTTTATATTGTTTAGACATAGTGTCTCACTGAGTTTCTAAGTGCCTCACTAATCTGTCCATGTTGGCTTTGAAATCCTGAACCTCCTTCCTTAGTCTCCTGAGTTGCTGGGACTATAGGTGTGTGCCACCATGCCTGGCAGGAGTCAGATTTCTAAATAAGTCCACTGTAATAAAATTTTTGTTTTCAATATATTCTTAATAAAAAGTAAAACCATAAAATGCAGAATATCAAAGTATATAAAATATTATTTTTTGATATCCTAAAAGTCGAATGGATTAGTGGGCTGGAATTACAGGCTTGTGCCACTGCACCCAGCTTAGAGTTCTTTCTAGTTTATGTAGACAAATTTAAGAATAGAAATTAACCACTCAGTTGTTGATTTCTTCATATTTTAAGTGAGCACATAAAAACAATCAATACTTCTTTCCAGTTTATATATTCAGACAATTATTTTAAGTTTTATGATTATTTTGAACTAACACTGTTGTTCTTTTAAACAAGTACAAACTTTCAATTTTTTTGTATAAATTTGTGAGGAAGTTTTGAATATAATATGTACAAAATTTATTTTATAAATGATTTTCCATTGGCCATTCTTAAAAAACTAACAGGTTGAATTGCTTAGAAGTATAAGGGAAGTAATCATCAGTGTAAAATTGTCTAGAAAATAACTGTTTGTAGGTGTGTGATTATTCTCCACAAAATAATGAGCTGAAACTTATGAATCCTAAATTATTCCACTGTTACAAAGAATGCTCTTTGAAAACTCTGGTATAGAATAGTGCAGAATTCTCAAATGCATATTAAAGCTTTTCCTTACTATATCTAGTTATTCGTTTTGTATTCACAAGAAATGGAATATGGTGCAAAGCACATACTATATAGATTTTATAACTTTTTGCAACATGTTAATTTATGTATTTATAATAATTTCTATTCTATAACATTTATGTTTAAAGCTTTTTTACATGATACTTTTGTGATAAGAAAAACATTTCATCCTTACATAATACTAAGATATACAAAAATATTATTGCATTTCAATAAAAAGTAACATTATAAATAAATAACAAGTAACTCCAATAGACAGTAGATGATAAAAAGTATAGGAGAGACAACACTGTGGGAAATGTGATGATAACAAATATAGGAATATTCCTCAACTTGGGCTGTAGGGATAAATATGCCTAAATAGAAAGTGCTAATGGGAGAGTATGGTAAATGCATCAAATATTTCAGGCTGAACACCTGTCACCTTCTCCACAAATTTATATATTGATAAGTAATCCTTGATGAAAGGTGTTTAGTGGGGTGGGCTTTGGTAAATGATTATGTCATGATGATGGACCCTTATGAATGGGAAATTAGCCCCTTTAAAGAAGGGGCTCCAGGAAGCTCTCTCCCACTTTGTGCTATTGGAGGGCGCTGGAGAATTTGCCATCTATGAGCCAAAGGCAGTTCTCCCAAACAATGCATCTGCCAGATTCCTGATGTTAGTCTTCTAGGTCTTCATATCTGTGAGAAATAAATTCTGTTTACTAAAAGCCACATAGTTTATTTTTTTGTACCAGCCTGAAGGGACTAAGACAAACATACTAGTAAGAATAAATATTCAATTCCATCTATGTATCAACAAATGAAATGGACTAAATTATGACATCTACATATAAGAATATACTGCACTGAATTTAATTTTTATGTATGTACATAAAGGCCCAATTTAAAATAACAACTATAATAAATAGAAAAAATACCAGCAGAAGAAGTGGAACGGGGGAGGGAACCAGGAAGGGAAAGGGGAAATGCTGGGAACTGAGTTGACCAAATTATATTCCATGTGTGTATGATTATGTCAAATTGAACCCAAATATTAAGTATAACTATAATAGAGTAATAAAAATATTCAAAAGAAGAAAATCAGAAACAGAAAATGTTAGAGTCACATCCTATTACAGTTATTCTTATAGTCTGGATTAATTTGTTCTGATTAGAATCTTCATTATGATGGTAATAGCATATCATGAGCAAAGTTTTACCTCAGTTTTCTTATCTGCATAGTGGTGATAATAATGGTGCTTATCTTGTGAAATTACTAATGAAAGACAAATTAAATTAAAGTCAATTAAAGTGATTAGAATAGTGCCCAGTGCATAGATAATTTCTGTGAATTATTGTAACTGTTTGATGGAATATCTTGGAAAAGTTGTTTACTAGAAAGTGAAGTTTATTTTATATAAGCAGAAAGTTTAATTGATGGCCTATGCATCAATTAAAGATTATATCAGTCAGGGTAAAGGAAATAAAAGGCCTAGAACTAGTTGAGAAATACTGGTGTGAATTAAAAGAACTAGTCAACTGAATATGGAAATTGATAAAATTTGAAGTCAGGGTTGATTCCAAAATTTAGAATGAAAATGATTGAAAGAAAAGGTCTTTGAAAGAAAGAAGGAAATTATAATGAGTATTATTTTGAAAGAAATTTAAAGAGCTTAGTTTAATTTTGTTTGCAATAACATCTAGATGTCAGGATATCTATCAACATAATCTAAGAGAATATTTTCATGGAATGTCAAGTTATTTTATCACATTTGTTGTGATCTCAAGATAGATATGAAATAATATCCTTAGAAAACTGAAAAAAATGTATTTTTAAGTGCTTGAATTTTTACAGATGAGGAAATTGAGGTCAATCAAAATTATTTATTAAAGGAGCCCATTTAAAAGGAAAAAAAGAAAGAAAGTAAAGTTCTATAAAAGAATTTCAAAGTATTATAAAATATAACATACCCAGGAAGTTACCTGATCAAGTGTGGCTACTAGCTTATAAAATAAAGTTTCAAAGATAAATAATAATATAAGGAGATAATTTATAAATTCCAAGTTACTTTAAATACATATTTAAATAAGACTTTCAATTTTTGTATATTTGAAGATTTTTTTTGTTGTTGTTTTAGTAAATATACAGGTAAATTTGAAACTGGAAATAAATTTGTTCACTAACATATAGTTAAAATTTTAACAGTTCCAAAAACTAGATCTACATGACCAAACAAAGATGATACTAGTTACTAAAACAAAAAGGATTCTGATTCAGAGTGCTATCTGTGGATATATTTTAGCAGTTCAGTAGGTGATTTTTACTAAGAACCACACTCTAAAGAAGAAGGCCTCCCATACAATCAAATAATCTCTCATCCCTCTTAGGATGACTGTTGTGCAGAGAAGGAAGAATTTTATTTTTCAAATTACATACTCCAGTGACAATCATAGAACAAGTGATACCAAGATGACTTTTAGAATCTGTTGGAAAGCCTGCAGTTGGCTGCTAATTGAGACACAAGATATTAAGCTCACCACACTTCTGCCTCCTCTGCAATCTTACTTAGTCTCTTTGGAATCTAATCTTATCGTGGATTTTATTTCCCAAGACATTCTTTAAGACAATCCTTGAGGAATGAAACTCATAAGCTCAGATCTACGTTTTCATAAAATCCAAATGTTTCCAATCTTTCCTCTGATACCTTTGTTATGTAATTGATTTTCTCAATGGCCCCACACCTATGGAGTGACCTGGATTCTAAAAAGAGGAAATGAGAAAATCCACAAGATGAATTCTTTGGTCCCCCCTCACCGCCCCCCGCTCCCCCACAGGGCCTCCACTCCTATAAGATCTCACTAACTCTGCTAAGAAGGAAAATTACTGCACCAATTTATTTGTAGGCCATTTTTTGATCCCCTTCAAATAAACACGTACAGTCTTGCATCACAATTCGTCCCTTGGACGGGCAGTGGTCAGTTACCATGCAGGTATCTAGGGAAGAACATGCCAGGCTAGTGCAGAAAGTACATAGGTACTGAAACCAGAAAAGAAAGGCTAAGCCAATAAAAGAACAGGGGGTCAATGTTCCTGGAGTGTATTCAGTTTACCAGTAAACAAGTAAAGAAATAAAGAAATACAGAGAAATGAAAGAGTAGGGATTAGTTCAGAATAGCAGATGAAGAATCAGAAGTCAAATGTAAGAGACTGCCTTTTCTCCACTGTATGTTTCAGCACCATTGTTGAGATCCAATTGACTTGAGATATTTGGGATTATTTCTGGTCTCTCTATTCTATTCCACCATTCAACATACCTGTTTTTATGTCAATACCATAGTTGTTTTTTTTTACTATATTTTGTAATACATTTTGAAATCAGGCATTATGATATTTTTGCATTATCCTTTTGGCTTCATATTGCTTTGACTATTCATGAATCTGCAGATTGCTTTAGGTAGTTTGGTAATTTTAAGAATATTAATTCTCCCAATATATGATCATGGGATGAAGCTCCATCCTTGAGTGTTTTCTTCAATTTCTTTTGTTAGTGTTTTAAAATTTTCATAACTAAGTTTATTATGATGTATTTTTGAGGCTATTGTTAATAGGATTTCTTTCTCAGTAAATTATTATTAGTACATCGAAAATCTACTGGTTTTGTATGTGGATATTGTATTCTGTCACCTCTCTGAATTTGTGTAACAGTTCTGAGAGTCTTTTGATGATGTCCTTATGGTATTTTAAGTGTAGAATCACACCATATGCAGACAGTTTCTTCAGCAAACAATGGTGGCAAAACTGGATATCTGCATGAAGAAGATTTAAGCTAGATGCGGCTTTCTTGCCATGGGAAAAAAGAATCAGCTCAAAATAGAACAATGACCTGAAACTTTTAATATTCAATAAGAATACAGGGGAAATACTGCACGATATTTCCTCAGACAATAACTTCATGACTGGAACGCTGATATCTAGGAAAAAAAAAGCAAGAATTGTAAAATGGAGTGAGATCAAATTAAGAAGTTTCTGCAAAGCAAAGAAAACAACAATCAACAAAATGAAAAGATAACCGATAGAATGGGAGAAAATCTTTACCAACTACTCATCTGAGAGGGGATTAATATCCATAATATGTGATGAACTAAAAAATCTTTTAACAACAGAAGAGCAAGTAATTCAATTAAAAGTAGGCAGATGATGTGAACAGACATTTATCAAAAGAAAACAAAATACAAACTGTCAATGAATAATGAATGAATGTTCAATGTCTTTGGCCATCAGTGAAATGCACATCAAAAAAATATTGAGGACTGGAGCTGTAGCTCAGTGATAGAGCACTTGCCTAGAATGTGTGAGGCACTGAGTTTGATCCTTAGCACCGAATATAAAACTGAACAAATAAAGAAATGCTTTCCATCTAAAAGAATTTTTAAAAAACCATATTGAAATACCATCTCACCTCAGTTAGAATGGAAAAGCAATACTGGATATGATGTGGAGAAAAATGATCCTTATTACACAATTGTTGGGTATGTAAATTGATACAGTCACCTAGGGTAAACATGAGGGAAGTTCCTAAAAAACCTAAAAATACAACTACCATATGATATTATTATACCACTCCTGAGTATTTATTTTGTAGAAAATGAAGTCTGGATACTTGTATACCTGCATATACATGCTTTCTGTGCAATTATTGATAATACTCTTGATATAGAATCAGTCTAGGTGCCTGTTGATAGCTAAATGAATAAAGAAAAATATGAAATATATATGTACATGTTTATATATATATATATATATATATATATATATATATATATATATATATATTATACTTTTATATAATATTCCATTACATTATATATGGTATATTATATATTGCATTGCATATAAATGATCTATATGTAATACTTCATTGCCATATGTAGTATGTGTGTGTGTGTATATATATACCATATTTTTCTTCATATATATATGTGTGTGTGTGTGTGTGTGTGTGTGTGTGTGTGTGTGTGTAATATTCTATTGCATTTATATGGAGATTTATTCTACCATAAATAGGAATTAAATTATGTCATTTCCAGAAAAACAGATGGCACTACAGGACATAATGTTAAAAAAAAATAAGACAGAGAATGAATACTGTTGCATCCTCTCTCTTACCTGCAGAAATTAACAAAAGAAAAAAAAAATAACCAGAAAGTAGAATAGGAACACAGGGAAGGGAAATGGGACTGGGGAAGCAGGTAAAGAGAGGAGGACAATAGAGAGCATGAGAGAGGGTAGACATGATCAAAGCACAATGTAAGAACTTACGAAAATAATACACTGAGAGCCATTAACTTGAAAAATTAACAAGCATTGATAATTACAATAAAAATAAATTACAGTAAAAAGTTTAAAAAGTACAGAGCAGTCTAAGAAAGGTATTCTATGGAGGAAAACTTGAGAGACTAAAACATCAAAATTTTATAGATCAACAGAAATAAGTGGTTTTATTTGTATTTACAGTTGTATTCTAATTCTTACACAACAATATTAAAGTAGAACTAGTTTTCTCTAAGTAAAAGTGCATCTTGTAAGATGATTGACAGAGTCTGAATCAGGGTTTCCCTACCAACTTTGATAATATGTTCAAAGAAGACTGAACAATTGTTTACACAAAATTTGTTTTTTTTTTATTTCTGACGTCATGAAATGACAAGAATTTGTCACTACTATATCCAATGAATCACTTAATCATACCAGAATCTCACCTCTCTTCTATCTGCAGATCATAACTTAAAGTCACAGTCTCCTTGTCCTGCACCTGGGTGACTACTTCAGTACTGACTGAATGGATTTCCAGGTCTCCCATCTTGTGGGAAGGTAGAAATTACGTTAACTATATGTATCATACTTTCTCCCTTAATCGATTGATGAACAATTGGGCTATTACCAGATCTTAACTATTAACTATTGCTGCAATAAACATGAGTCTGCAGGTATATCTTTTAGGATGACTCAATTCCCTTTGCATATATACCCAGGAGAGAGAGATCTGTATATGGTGGTTCTATTTTTAGTTTTTTGAAGAACTTCCACAATGTTTTCTGTGAAGGTTGTATTAATTTATATTTCCACCAACAGTTTATATTTGTCCTCATCCTCACAAGCATCTGTTACCATTATTATTTTAATAATAATCACTATAGCAGGGGTAAGATGGTATCTCATTATAGTATTAATGTGTATTTACCTAATGACTAGTAATATTGATCATTTTCTTTAAATATTTGTCACTTGGATTTATTATTTTGGAAACATTTTATTACCAACTACATGAAGACATATTTTGGTTTTCAAATAATGTTGATTTATTCAGTATTTTAAGGAAAACTTGGCTTCCACATTATTAATAACCTTTTTCAAGTCACACTTTGAAATACAACTCTCCAATATTTTGAAAATTCCCTTCTGACTGAAAATAATTATGTTAAACCAGAAACATTTGTGTTACCTCAGGGTACTTTCAACTTTAATGCTAACCACCCGAGGTTTATGATTGGAAAAAACCCAACTCCATTCACTGCAGGTTTTCTTGTGTGTTTGTTTTGTGCTATTGATGCTTTAACAATTAGTTAGGTCAATATGTTGGTATTGCTCCCATGGCGGAAAATGGATACAGAGAGCATTAATAAGATTTAAGTACAATATTCTGACTTTATAGAGACAATATAGCTGATTTACTTTCAAAATGATTAATGTTTCATTTTCTTTTCTAGTGGAAGGGGCAGGACAAAAAAATTCCTACCATCATATGAGTTTCCTTTGTAGATTTTCAGGCAAACAAGACAAATAAATTTCAAAACAAAATCTGTACATATGAAGGATATTTTCTGTCTTTATAATGGAATTTACTATACATGCATTAAACCTCCTTTTGGGTAGCAATATTTCCTATGAAATGTACTTATGACAGCACTGAAAAATATAGGCTAGTTAATTGGTTCCAAGTTAGGCTTTTTAAAATATAAAGTCTACTCCAAGGAGTTAACCTGTAGAAATATTCTGATTATCCAGCCAATTCCTTTGTCTTGTGGTGAGGGGAAAGAGGAAGCAGGACAGGCCTCAGTAAAAGCTACATAAAATCAAAGCCTAACCAGTAAACTTCACATTTTTCCAATATCTTTTTATCCTAGATTTTGAACAAAAATTACCTTGGCATTTTTTTCAATACTTGTTTAAGATGGATTTTGATCAATGCCCTCACACTGAAGCCACTAGTACATATATGTGGCAACATGTTATCAGGTACTCTCTCATTTTGTGGAGTTCTATCTCCTTTATTCCCACTTAGATAAATCTTACTCATTTAACTATTGCTTTCTGTTGTTGTCCATGGATTTTATTCTTCAAATTTGCAGGAAAATAATCCAGAAAGAAATTGACAGCTTCTAGGTTTCACCATTAAGAACTGAAACCCTCTATTGCAGTGGAGAAGAATTTGGTTTTGCTGGATGTGACCCTCAGACCTGACTTTAGCAGCCATTCCCTGTTGTGATTACCTGCTAATATTAAAATGGGCTTTCTGAAATTTTAGAGGAGTACAGCTTATGCAGACTCCACTCACCAGAAGAAACAGAGAATCTATTTTCTGTCAAATTCATGTATCAGTATCAATTTATAAAGAACTACTTTCCCAAGATATCCTGTTTCTTTCTCTTGGGCACCTGAATATTCTGAGGGATCTCTCATTGTTCACTTTCTCTATTTGTAAATACTTTTATTCAAATGGTTATTGAGAATTAAAATGAAATTTGGAAAACCAAATAGAAGATAATTCTAATCCAGATAAGACATAGCAAAAAATTTCCTGTCTTAGTCTATTTGTGTGTCAATCATAAAGAAGCTGACACTGGGTGACATGTAGAACAGAAATTCATTCCTTGTACTTAAGAATACTGGGAATTCCAGTCCATGCACCTACAGACTCATTCTTATGTTTTCTGCTTCCAAGATTGCACCTTCTTTGTCTGTCATCACATGCCAAAGAAGATGAAAGGGCAAAATCCATTTGGATATTCCTTTCAATATATTTTATGAGAGTAATAGTCCATTCATGAAGTTAGAGCCCTCATTATTTGATCATCTCTCACTTTCTGAAAGATCTTTTCTCTTAAAATGGCAGCATTGGAGATTAGGCTGCAAAATATAAATTTTGAAGGCACACATATAGTCAAACTATAAAGCTCTCTACAAAGAGTATAAATTCTTATGACAAATACTTAACAACTGTGGTGTAAGCACTGTTCTATGCTTTGGAGATACTCAGTTAAATACAAGCACAGATGCACAGAAAAAAGGATCAGTGTTTTGAAGGTATTTGTGTTCTAGTAGAAGTTGATACACAATGTTTGAAACTAATTGCTTATGCATTATACAAAGAGAGGGAAAAAATAGAGAGAGGGCTTGCAATACTCAACATATTGTTAAGACTAATGACACTGGAAGGATGTAAGGGAATGAGCCTGCTCACAAGGCAGAGTCCATTGAAAAAACTCAAAGATAATATCAAGATTTACATGTTTGGAAAGCATGCTAACCAAAACATCTGACACAGGGTGAGAAAGGAGAGTAAGAGGCTAGTTCACTATTGTGAGTGGAGAGGAAGGTTGTTTTAAGCCTTGTATGCTATAAATAAAAAGTGTAGATTGAATCTGAGGAAGTGGGAAGCCACTGTAGGATTAGGCAGGAATGCACTGAAATGATTAATCACGTGTTTAAAAAAAATTATCAGGGAAAAAAAAAGTTGACAATATTTTGAAAAGTTGGGAGTGCCTTTGTACCCGCAGTGGTTTAGGAATCATATCACTAGTAGTATAATGAAAATATTTAGATTCCACCTTTAAATCTGCACAAAAGGCAAAATGTGAACTATTGAATGTCAATGGAAGACAAGTGGGTCTTCTTCCCTTAGTGAAATATCAAGAAATATCTTAGAAATATCTAGAAAAAACATGGTAATATAGTAGAATGCAATTCTTTCTCTGCAAATATTACTTAAAAGTATTGAAAATACTGCTGCTACTTTGAAGGGAATGGTATTGGACTGAATTAGACTGTGTGTGAGGTTTGCTACAAAACAAACAAAAACATGTACATTTCTAGAATGAGGCAGCTTAATATATATGGCAGATTTTCTTTCAGTAATGATATGAATAAAGAGTTACAGATTTTATGAGGCACTAAGAAAGATAAATACTCTCTCAACAGCAAATGACCTCTTCAATAAAAATTGTATGTTAGGGTGAAATTGTATATGTATATAACCATTGATGGCGGGTCTAGATGACACAATTTTTAGAAAAAAATACAGAGAATCAGTGTTATATGCAATAAGAGAGTATTAGTTTCCTATTCAGTGCTAGGAATAGTCCATGCATTTTTATTGTTGAAATAAATAAATACAAATAGGTTTCTATTTAACAAGAGTAATCCTTTAAATAATATCCTATAAGCAGAAATTGCATCCTGGTTTTAGAAGATTTCTTTTTTTATGGTTGCTCTCAGGCTTTATACATTAGACTATGCTTTGTAAAATGTTAAAATAATAGATCTCTCTCATGTCCTGAGGATCAGTAATTCTAACTCAGTAGGACAAATTGAGAGATAATATTGCACATCTAAGAGCATTCTCTGGAACATACTATGTGTCTCATTTTCTGATGTCTACCTGGTAACAGCATATTTTTTTTTTGCCAGAAAACTAAAAGTATACTTTAGACATCTGTTAAAGCTAGCATATGACTGCTTTTAAATGATGTTAAGGTTGCTTCTAATCATTTAGAAAGAGGATATGAAATTCTGTGCTAACTTTAAAACATATTAATGTTAGTATTCTTGTAAATAAATATATGTTGGAGAGGTCATTTGGAATCTCATTTTCAAAATAGTTGCAGCACTAGCTAATTTGTCCATTGAATTATTAGCAATTCATCAATAAGTTTTCTTTTCTTCATCCCTTCCTTCATCTCTCCTTCCCTCCCTTTCTCACTCCCTTCCTTTTATCATTCCCATTCTCTTTACTTTGCTTCTTCTTAATTTGATCTCTGCCTTTTCCTGTATCATTTACTCTTAAAAAATAAAAAAAAATTCTAGCTGGGTGCAGTTGTGCACACCTGCATTCCCAACCACTGGGAAGACTGGTACAGGAGGATCACGTTTTAGGACAGTATTGGCAACTTAGTGAGACTCTGTCTCAAAATACAAATAAAACAAAAGGGTCTGGGGGTGTATCTCAATAGTAGCATACCCCTGGGTTTAATCCACAGTTCTGCAAAGAAAAAAAAAAATTAAAATTAAAAAACTCCAAATAGAAATCACTGCAGAGTGATAGGTTGCCTAATTCCAAACCCCCATATCCTGTCTTCATTCCTGAAACTTGTTTATTTTTATACCTTACATTCTAAAAGGCAATAGCAGATATGATTAAATATCTTGGTACAACCAGTTTAGTCACTAGGTTTTAAGAAAGAGGCAACAAGGTCAAGTCAAAGAGAAAGACATGATGATAGAAAACCCTTTGTTTTGTCCATGTGTTCACCTACCCATTATACCTCCCCAACACTAGACTCCTTCTTCTTTATCAGCTTTCCCTCCAATATCCTTAGCTTTTAGTTTTTCCCAGCTGAGGCACACAAGAAATCTTTGACATTTCTATGTGGTCTGTGTTGTCAGTAGGGACCAAAGGGAACTACCAAGGTACAACTATATAAGTACTTCTCTAAAAGTCAATATTCCTACCCTCCAGTATTATATTCAACTAATTATCAGGAAGCTATAGGATTATCTGAGACTTTTAGAATTGCAGGGAGGAAAGAGAGACATCAAATACCATTCTTATAATAAATTTTTCTTTTAAACTAAGTTTTTGTCAAATCTGAAAATAAAAACAAGATTCGCAAATTTTTTTTTCTTTTACTCGCATTCTTTTTGATTGTCTTTCAGTAGCAACAACAAAGAAAGATCCATTTACCTCTTTTTTTGCTGCAGAATACTTTCTGAAACCCTGTCCTGTATAAGTTGCTCAAACAACAATAAAAACAAATCAAAAGGAAACAGCAACAATACCACTCCCAATATTCTCAAATAACAGATTTGGAATTTAGCATATAAAAATTCTACTTCCAGAATTCTGAGAAATGTCCTTCCTTTCTCATACAAAGATGTCTAAAATATTGAGAGAACGTATTCTCACCTATTTTTTCATCAGGACTTATAGGACTTAAACCAAAACTGTTTGATATTCAGAGCAAAGCAATGGCTTCCCTTTCATCAGCCCAATTCTGTCCTTCTATGAAGCATGGAATACTATTGACTTGATGAATAGAGGAACTTTAAATCAGGTAGGAACTAGGAATTTCCAGGGGAAAAATATTTTGGTTTTATTTCTTCACTCATACCAACTTTATTTTAAAGATATTTGAAAACCATTGAAGGGTGTTAAGTAGGGGAGTGATCCAAACACCTTCTGGTTCAAAAGCACTATGGTAGGATGAAGGTATTGCATAATGCCCACAAGATGGGAGATCCAGAAAACCATTCAGTGCTAAAGTAGTCACCCAGGTGCAGGACAAGGTGACTATGACTTTAAGCTATGATCTGAAGATAGAAAAGAGGTGACTTGAGAGAATTCTGGGATGATTAAGTGATTCATTGCATATAGTAGAAAATGAGCAAACAACTTGTGACATTTTCTTGTATTTTGTGTCATTTCATGACATCAGAAATTAAAAAAAGAACGAGTTTTGAGAAAACAATTGTTCATTCTTCTTGGAACATGTTATTAAAGTTGGTAGGGACACTCTGATTCAGACTCCAGAATGTAGTCTCAGGAGTGAATATGAAGAATTAACAATGTCAGTTTACAGAAAACAGAGTTTTAAGTTCAGGGAGACAATCAATAGGAAATACTGATTTTTAAAAATGGTTTTATGAGTAAAACTAAGTTCCTCTTATTATAGCATGAATGTAAATTCCCAAGTGGCAGAAGCCAACAAGCCAACATATTATACATATAGTTTCTGCATGTTGGAGAATTCTCTTAAGTATGTGTAGACCATTCTGGGTGTTGTTATTTGTGGCCACAAAAATAACTTTCTGCATATTTATTTTCCTGTGCATAAGCCTTAGCTTTTATTTCAACATTTTTCTGAAACATTTTTTTGTTCATAATCCCCATGTGTTTCTGATATGGTTTAAGGTAATTATCATGTTATAAAGAATTTCAGTACACCCAAAATCCTACACACCCATATTCATCCCTAGGTTTGCAGATATGGCTGCAATATATAGGTCAAAGTGCCATACCAAAATCTAGGCAACTGGTTTGTTTTATGTAAAGATATTTTTTCTTATTTGTGTGTGTTTGGGTGTGTATGTGTTTGTGTTTGTGTGTGTGTGTGTGACAGAGAGAGGGAAAGAGGGAGAGAGGGAGAGAGAGAGAGAGAGAGAGAGAGAGAGAGAGAGAGAGAGAGAGAGAATACACAAGCTCAACATGGACTGCATGTTTTTTCAAGTCCTGAATAAAGAATGCTTAAAAATGTTATGAGAAGATAAATATGTTTAAACAAGGTGAAGAAACTGTACACATATGTGAAAATATCTATTATTCAATAATAAAATTTCTTTAAATGTTGACATATACAATAAATATTCTTTAAATACAAGAAGTAGAAGAAAAAGAAGTGGTGCTTCTAACTTTGATGCAAGTTGATTTTTTAAATTGATTCCTGTGTTAGTAATCTAATAAGGACTTGAAGGTAGTGTATAATACTCACTTTAGCAAGTTTAGTAACTAAATATTGTAATTACAACAAAATAAACAATATTCTCCCTGCTGTAATACAATCATCATAATTTCTTATAATACATTAAAATAGGAGCTTTTATTATAAGAATTAATCAAAGAGAACACACAAATCACATATATTTTATTAGACAAAAAATTGGGAGAACATTTTATATTTTAGCTTTGGAGGAAGCATAATTTGATGACATTTCAATGTTCCCTCTATTTAGGACTTTGCCATGAAAATTGCCCTATTTCTCTGCACATTAAATGATCTTTCAGAGAAAACATAAAATATTCCTGGATAAGTTCCCAGGTGCTGTTAAATAATCTTATTCTGCCTTGCAATTTGTACATCATTCCCTTACATGGTGCTATTTCTGTTATTGATGGACCCATTCATTCTTGGTTGTAGGCTTCCTGTCTTTTTAAATTCTTTAGATGATCCTGCTTCAATTCTTTAGATGATTCTCTTATGCTGGGACCTTTTTTTGATGTTTGAAGGAAGTCTTATGTCACCTTATGCATATACAATAATGTTGTTGTTCTGCATAATATTGCCATGTGTGGCTTCAATTTTCTTCTATATCTGAGGTTTCAACTAAATGTTGAAAAGAAGCCAAATAAACGGACAGTGACTAATCCATCTCCCTCTCCTTCTTCTATAGGAGACAGTAGGGAATCTTTTCTATAGTTTTTAGTAAATCACATGGTTCAAGCAATTTGTTTAGGGGCATATCTGTCACTCCTTAATTTGCCTTATTATTAATTAATCATCTAAATTTACATGTGGTTATGGTTGACATTTCTAGACTTGCTACTTCTGGGATAATGTCTCACACTTTGATTATCCTTTTGACTAAAAAGGATATTAATTGTTCTATGACTTGCAAAATCTGCTGAGATAGTTCCAGTTTTAGAAATTATAGGAGTTTAAAATTTTCTATAAACTGCATGTATTTATAAAATCGTATTTTAATAAATAGTTTTTTACTCTAGTTAAACAAATATATGCAGTTTATCATATTGAAATCACCATTATTCTAATCTTAATATTTTTGTGAATTCAGGTTAACATAGCTTTAACATCTTTTAACTGGTGCACTTCTGAAAGAAACTCCATCTATTTACTCTTCTGCGATGCTACAGGACACAGGAGGAGGAATTGTTAATACCATGTTCTTTATTTTCTTTATGTTCTTTATTTTCTTCAAACATTTAATGAAAACCTAAAATGATGAATAATTTAGATTGCATAGATGGGATTGGAAAAGGATGGTAGATGGATATGAATTTCAATAGGAAGAATCCACTCAGGTGTTGATAGGACAGGATGAATACAATTAAAAATGATGAACTGCATATTCATCAATTAGAGGATTTTAAATGTACTTAACTAATCAAAATGACAAAAATTTAAGGTAGCGAATATTTTAAGAACTCTGACTTGATTTTTACACTGTGTGTGTTTGTGTGTGTGTGTGTGTGTGTGTGTGTGTGTGTGTGTGTGTTGTGTGAGTCAAAACATCACATCGTAGCTTTTAAACCTGGAAATATTATATTTCAATAAAAATTTTTAAAAACTAATGTAACTACAGAAGGGTGCCTTTGATTGACCAAATTTTATAGTTTAAGTTAAGTGATAAAAACTCTTATTCGACATTATCTTAGATATTTTCCAGCAAAGTATTCTCCGGAGAGTTACCTCTATGGTTTGAGTATGTCCTCCAAAAAAATGTATTAAAAAATTATCTTTCTTATTTTCTATCTCCATTCAAAAATGTTTCATTTACTTCCATGTGTTATAGGAAAAGTATGCAGATCACTATGTTCATTTAAATTCTATTTAACACCTATTTCCAGTGAATGGTATGCACTTTCCACTTGACAAATGTTGTATTATCTGACTGAAATATTGTATATCCTAAAATGTGACTTCACTTAATTTTTATTTTGGCAAAATTACATATTAATTTTAAGACATTTCTAAGTTCCTATAGTAGTCTGTGTTTCAAAGCCCAACCTAACTCCACCTTACTCAGAATGGTTCTTTTAATATATCAAATCAGAAATTATCTCTAACTTTTGGGAATTTGTTAAATATACACCTGTCTTATTGTAATTTCTACTTCCTGTTAACTGATATTTACATTTATTTTCAACCTGTACAACTGAAATATACCCTTTTTGAAGCACAACAACTCCTGATTTATTTATCTCACTATTTTTCAAAATACCTAGTATAGTATTTGAGAAATATAAAATGGTCAATAAATATTAATGAAATAATTAAATCAATGATATATGTGTTTATTCTTGACATACATTATCAAATCCTGCAAAAAGAGTCTTAAGTAACTAATAACATCTAAATAAATGGAGCAAATAAAATCCATAATTTCTGAAGCAAACAAAGGATAAAAAGGAACATGAATGCTGAATTACATGAGAAATAAAATTTAAGAAAAGTAATTTCAGAGGTTGTCAATCAGTTATGACTGGCAAAGAAGTGCTAAGAAAAATATCTTAATGACCCTGGTTTACCATTAAGTTAGAGTTTTGGGAAGGGTGGTATACATGTGGATTGGGGGGAAGATCGGGGTGTGACTATTGCATAGTGTTCAACAGATCATTTCCCTCAGGACTGAGAAAGAGGACAAATGAAGTTCAAAGCTAGTTTTTAACCTACAACAGGACCATTAATCCAAGAAAGAAACAAAGAAAGAAACAAGACTGGTGTAAAACTGAGAAAGCAAAAGGCCTTGATGCATATAACATGACAATGGATTTTGAGATAAATTGTTGATGTGCATGTTTTGTTCTCACACATTGCATACTTAGGCAAAGACAGCAAACCACATTGCTCTCTTAGCTCCTACCCAGTACCAATAGCCACAGAATGGGTAGTTGAGACTAATAACTAATTTGTTGAAGTATAAAAAAAATTCTACAAAATTGAAAATATAAAAATATCTAGTACACTTTGATTTTCAAAGTTGTGGATTGTAAGATTGGAAAACACAAATAAATTAGCTTGCCAATATAATTAAAAAGTACCAGACTGATTATACATTTGAAAATAAACTCATATATTGACTTGAATATTTATGATGTAAAATGTATTATTAAAGCATTCAACTCACAACGCTCATGAATTTGCTAGACATGTCTGATTTTTGTGTACCTTATATGGAGGAGCTTAGTGATCTGTCAACAGATTTCATTTACTCCCTGAAATGGCATCATAAGATTGTTTTGATCTCCAATATCATTTTTAATCCCTTTATTATCAGGACTAATGTTTCCCAATGTTATTTATTTAGCATCAATTTTGTGTGTGCCTAGAGTTTCACTTATTGCTAACTGAAGTCCAGACAATGACTTTTTTTTTCACTTTGATCAATAATCTCTTAAATATGGATACAAAAGTTCTTAACAATATTTAAGTAAATCTATACCACAGTTACTTTATCCATTCATCAATTGAAGGGCATCTAGATTGGTTCCACAGTTGAGCTATTGTGAATTGAGCTGCTACAAACATTGATGTGGGTGAATTACTATAGTATGCTGATTTTAAGTTCTTTGGGTATACAGATATGGGACAACTGGGTCAAATGGTGGTTCCATTCCAAGTTTTCTATGGAATCTCCATATTGCTTTTCAGATTGGTTGCACCAATTTGCAGTCCCACCAGCAATGTATGAATGTGCCTTTTCCCCCCACTTCTTTGTAAACCCTTGTTGTTGTCTATATTTTTGATAATTGCCATTCTGACTGGCATGAGATAAAATCTTAGAGTAGTTTTGATTTGCATTTCTATAATTCCTAGAGATGTTGAGCATTTTTTTCATGTATTTGTTGACAAATATTTATCTTATTCTGAGAAGTATCTGTTCAGCTCCTTAGCCCATTTATTGATTGGGTTGTTTTGTTGTTGTTGTTGTTTTTGGTGTTAATTTTTTGAGTTCTTTATATATCCTGGAGATTAGTGCTCTATCTGATATGTATGTGGCAAAAATTTGCTCCCAAAATGTAGAATCTCTCTTCACCACATTGATTGTTTCTTTTTCTGAAAAGAAGATTTTTAGTTTGAATCCATCCCATTTATTAATTCTTGACTTTATTTCTTGTGCTTTAGGAGTCTGGTAAAGGAAGTCAGGGTCTAATCTGACATGGTAAAGATTTGGGTCTACTTTTCCTCTATTAGGTTCAGGGTCTCTCATGTAATTTCTAGGTTCTTGACCCACTTTGAATTGAGTTTTGTGCATAGTGATTGATAGGCGTTTAGTTTCATATTGCTGCATATGAATTTTCAATTTTCCCAGCACCATTTGTTGAATAGACTATCTTTTCTCCAATGTATGTTTTTGGTGTCTTTGTCTAGTATGAGATAACTGTATTTATTCAAATTTGTCTCTGTGTCTTCTATTATGTACCATTGATCTACGTGTCTATTTTAATGCCAATACCATGCTGTTTTTTGTTACTATAGCTTGCTAATAGAGTTTAAGTTCTGTTATTGTGATGTCTCCTGTTTCACTCTTTTTGCTTTGGCTATTCTGGGTCTCTTATTTTTCCAAATGCATGTTACCATTGCTTTTTCCTATTTCTACAAGGAATGACAATGGGATTTTAATTGGAATTTCAATGAACCGGTATAGTGCATTGGAAAGTATGGCCATTTTGACAATATTAATTTTGCCTATCCAAGAGCATGGGAGTTCTTTCTATCTTCTAAGGTCTTCTTCAGTTTCTTTATGTAGTATTCTGTAGTTTTCATTGTAGAGGTCTTTCACCTCTTTTGTTAAGTAAATTCCCAGGTATTTTATTTTATTTTATTTTATTTTGACAGCCAAGCCTGTTTGTACTTGTAAATCTAGCAGAAGAGATAGACTATGTGGTAGGCAGTTTTAAAATTTTTTTTAATGCAAAGGATATTATAAGTTTACAAGGATAAGTGTTTCTTTCAGATGGAAAGTTTTTTAAGTGGAGGTGATAATTTCAAATTTTCAATCAGAAACTTTCTCCATTGTGAGATTATTTTAATATGAATGCATTTTTATCATCTCACTTTTATTTGCTTTTAACAAGTCCAACATAGTAAATTGGACATCTTCCTTTGTTTTCAGCACATTTTAGCTTCACATTCTTATTCACACAGATGTGAACATACGTTAATACGCATGATTGCTGATTTTCAAAGTGTTCTCAGCAGTATTAAATCTCTTGATTCTCTCACAACATCTTTGGTAGTTAGGAATAATAAATGGGAGAGAAACAACAAATTGAAAAAAAAATATCCTATGCTTTCACATTTAGACAAAAAAGAAGTTCAGCTTATTTAAACATGAGAAAATGTGTGACAAAAATCATGGTTATTTCTATAATATTATATGAAATTTAATTTAGTATTTTATGACATAAAATAACCCAGATTTTATAAAAGCATACTTTACACATTCAATTTCTACTCAAATAGCAAGTACATACAAAAGAGTCAAGAAAACCATTTACATTTAGTAAACTAATGTTAAAAGGAAAATCTAAAATCTCACTAAGAAAATAAATAACAAAATAGCAGCAAACATAAATGGGTATATCATAACTACAAATAGATCAAGTAACCTAATATTCATTGGTAGCCAGGAGTTACAAAAGTGTATTTAATTACTAATTTAGCAAAAAATTCACCAGCTGAGGAAACTCCAATTATATCCAAGCAAATTCAAGCTTGATGGAGCATAATCAGTTGGGTCATGAGGGACAAAACAAGTATCTGTAATTCTATTCTCCTAAGGAAACAAACTTAATTATAGCTATTAAATCTGCAGGCTGTAGCACCCAACAGAAGGATGCTAGCTGATTAGTTTTCGATGTTCTGGCACAGTTATCACCAAGGGTCTGCTTGACAACAGGGACCTCATATTTTGCATGTATTATAAAGTGACATGTTATAATTGACCTGAATATATCGCTTAAACAGAAATATGTTTAATATTTAAGACACCACTAAAATAGAAAGGGACAAATTGCTATTTCAAATATCTAAACAAAACCTATCAGAAACTTTAGAACTTGTTATAGAGAAGGAAGAAACTTCACAAGGCCTTTTATTGTTATATCAATGGAGTTGTCTGTGATTAGAAAATGATATAGCTAAATAGCAAAAAAAATATGCTGTAATACGAAGGATGGAAGGAGACACAGCTAAATAGAAAATTAAACTAGTCTATATAATCTATTCACATGAATATAAGAATGAGAACTAAGAATACAGGTGAAGTATATCAGGCAATAAAGAGGATTTTAAATAAATGGGAGAGTAATAACTGGCAAATAATCAAAAGAAGACAAATTTCAAATAGTTTGTATTTCTTTAAAGCAATGCTCCTCTATTGCTCCTAACTTTTATTCTTATATGGCAGGGACATTAATGTCTTGAGCAATGATGGTGTAATAATAATGAAAACTATGATCTCTCTGTCAGCTTGGGGGCAGAAAAAGAGTGGTACATAGCAAGTACAACTACCTAGCTTTATCATGATGGAAAATATTATTTAAAAACTGTTTTGTTTTCAGAATGCTTGTCTGCATTTTCCCACAATAATTACTTTTCTATGATATTCTATTTTATGAAATGGCACAACAATCACCCAGTGCAGAAACCAGAAGTCATGTAAGAATTTTCTCTTTTCTTATGTGTCTAACTTACTACCAACATTCTCCAATCTTATTTTCCAACTTTTTTTTAAAAAATTAAGCTCTTTGCTTCCTCAATAGCATCCCAGTATAATTGAGTATTTTGTCATATCTTCATGAATTTTCAAGATAGTTTTCAAAAGTATTTGCATTTACATGGTTTCCGCACTTCACCTTTGCACCACTACCATGAGTGGAAGTTGAATAACTCACTCTTTTCCTTAGAAGCCTTTAAATACTCATGATCTACAATAGCCATTTTAAAAAATGGCATTTCCAGATATGGATAATGTTCATTGTCAACAAAAAGGGGGATTTGGAGCAAATTCTTTTTGCTGTGTGTTTTGTTTGTGGAATTTTTTTCTTCTTTTTCTACATCACTTCCTGACCTGCCCCCACCCCTTCCTTTTTTCAGTACCATTAAAATCTCATGGATTCCTGTTTACAGGAACATTATTGAGAAAAAATGCCTGTCCAGGGATACAAATTCTCAGTTACTTAGAATGACATAAAAGGCCATAATCTTGCCTTTGGCTAAAAATCCAATTACATTTCACTTTATTTATGACCTTAAAATTTAAGTTTTATTAATAAAAAATGTTTTTAATTCTCTGGAAAACTATATTGTTTCATGAATCTCTAACTGGAAAATTTCTTCTGTTTCTTCTGTTCCTATTTCCTTATTTGACAAACTCAGCACTGTCAAATTGAACTTTCTAACTTTCTGCAATGAAAGAAATGATTTATATGTGTGAAGCCATGAGCTCCATGTGGTTATTGATTAACTGAAGCATGAGTAGTATGTCTAAGTGAACAAAATTACACACAATTAAAATACACATAATTTTTAAAGTGTAAGTTTGTGTATATACTTAAAAAGTCACATGGGATTAGGCCTTCTCTTTGGACTGTGCAGTTCAAATTATCTCATCAAAACTAAAATTAGAGATGAATTTTTTTTCTTGGTAAGATTCACCAGCTCCCAGGGGTATTTTTTCCATCTCTTCTCTATTTTTCTCCTCAATTGTCATTAACAACCTGCTCTTTGACTATATATAATATTATATATATATATATATATATATATATATATATATATATATATATATATATATATATATATATATATAAATTCCTTTCCTTCCTTAAGAAAAAAAAAAACTTTGGATCTTTTATCATCTTGAGTCTTTGGAGCTCCAGAAGTGGACTAGATGGAGATGACTCTTTCCAGGCTTGGTTGTGCTGATTTACACAAGAGAGTGAAAAATGGGAGTAGTAATATGCACTCAGTGCTCATGGTGGCAGATCTCCCTGCTCATCCCTGTGATGGATGCATTTAGCTACTTATTTGAAACCCCTGAACAATGGTATTTTTCCTATATAATACACACTGGTTTCATAAAGGAGCATGTGTAGCAGGAACTTGTTCCTTATTTTAAAATGTTTCAGAATTAATTTTCTACTAGCAATTGAGCTTACTTCTCAGAGCCCCCAGATCATTATTGTAAGGAGCTGTCTTTGTCATAGGGCCTGGAGGACACCTTGATTTTTAAATTTCTTGTTGAAAGAAGGATGTGTAAACAAGACAGTGAATATTTAATAAGGGCAGGTGTCTTGGTCCCATCCCCTGGAAATAAACACAACAATATGTTAGGGAAAATGTGACTCCAAAAAGTTTTTGGAATTAAAATTCAAAAGAAATTAAGTCACTACATGCAAAGTCAAAGGTTAGATATGTTAGCTGCAGGGCAGGCTTAATAAATGTCATCTGCAGGGTGGGCTGAACACTTGACAGTCACCCTTCTGGTTCCTTATCGCTTGTTTGCCACAAGGCTGAAGACTCAACCCCACTCAAAGCTGAACACTCAGGCCCCACCTATCTTGTGCAATGGAAAGCCACACCTGGCCCCTGCCGGGTCTGTCTGAGGGCAGAAAATGACACCCTTAGGAATTACTCTATGATCCAATCACTGTTTGCCAACAAGGCAGCTTGCAGACCCAAAGACCCCATTAGATTTTGGCTATAAAAACACTTTTCTGCCTGAAATCTCCCTCTCTCCCCCCCTCCACCACCTTCTCTTTCTCTTTCTTCTCTTGCTTTCACTCTCTTGATTTGTGCTCTCTCTCTCTCTCTCTCTCTCTCTCTCTCTCTCTCTCTCTCTCTCTCTCTTTCTCTTCCTCCCCTGTTAATCAGACACTGCTGCAATATAGATCTCTGCAATAAAGATCTCTTTGTCACTCTAAGTGTTGTGATCACTTTTCTTTCGGGATAATCTCATGTGTTGTGTATAAGTAAGTAGAAGTAAAAAATTGTGGTATTTATGATATTCTACTGAGTGAAATTTACACTCTGAACAATAAAGTTTCCAAATGTATAGGAGAGAATGTTTGCATAATGTATTACACAAATTAACAATATTTGAAATGTCTTTTAGATATTTGAATATTTGACACTTTCTGTTTCTGTTTCATTTAGCTTTTTATTGAGGTGACAAAATACTCACACACACACACACAAAAAAAAAAAAAAAGGATGGAAAGTTTCCTTCGGTTTCAAGTTTTCATGATCAGCTGGCTCCATTACTGAATATAAATGAGGCAGAGCATCATGGGGGAGGATTCCAGAGAAGAAACTGCTCAGCTAATGGCAGATTTAGGAAGACAAAGCAGAGGGAGGAGGGGGCTCCAGGGTAGATACACCCTTCCAAGGCCCACCCCATGAGCCAGTTTCTCAAACCATATCCAAATGCTTACAATTACCACACAGTCTGTTCTTTATGTTAGGATGGACTGATTATGTTTTAGGTCTCATAATCATCATTTCCAAGTGACATTATTGCTTTAACAGAAGCTTTCAGAAAACAGCTAATATTCATATTATAAGAATTGTCTCCTCCATAGAAATATAAATCCATGAAGAACCAGGCCATCTCTCTCCTGCTAATGTCTCTGTAACCTGTGTCCTCATTAGTGCTGCATCTCTTGAGTGAGGAGAAAGGTGTTTTTTTCAGTAAACTCAAAAGCACTGAAACACTGAGTGACTTATGGGCAAGGGAGTACTGAGATCAAAAACCTAGAAACAAACCTCTTCAACTTGGTTAATCTATAAAAATTTCTAGTGAGATAACAAACTACAGGTGCTATTTTAATCTAGAGGAATAATCTTGGTTTTAAAGTTTAATCATGAAAATTTAACAAACTCAAAGATATATTTTTGACCTACACATACAAGAAAAAAAAAAAAGAAAGAGAAAAAATCAGTGCTTGAATCGGAATTTTCTGGAAAGCAAAGAAAATTGTATGACATAGATAGGAGAACACCACCATGTAATTGGTAACTACTTCAACTCCAGTAATGGACATGGAAAGGTTTTTAGTGAAAAAAAGATCCTATTCAAACGTGGGGTTTATATTCACGTATTTGTGATGAAGCTGTATCAGTGGATTAAATAAATGAAAATTCATTGTATCTATGTTTCTTAACAGTGACAGAAATAATGAAAGAGAGCAAGCAACGGAGAGTGAGACAGAGGAAGTCCTGCAGTCATCAAATAGCACTATGGTGTGTCAAGCCATTTAACCCTTCAGGCCTACTTTTTCATATGATACAAAGACATTTTCTCCTCTATAAATCTATAATTTACTGTGTTGGTATGAAGTTTCATTTTAATTCTTAACACTCATGAGAAGTGACAAAGTGCAAGTCATTCTAACATTATAGGAACTTGCTCAGACTGTGATTAATTCTGAATTCCAACCTTATTTCTGTGATGGTATGGAATTTAAAGTCACTTAACCCTTTTGACATTTTCCTTTAATTTAGAATTATTTCAACTATTCCTTTCACACTAAAAGTTAGTGATTTAACCAGGACAATAGAGGGCTGGTGGGGAAACAGTTGCACTGCCATCTCTTTCTTTCTAAGACATTTACATTGGTGGGAGACCTTCTGCAGAAAGGAACTGATGTGTAATTTTTTAAGTTGCTCTGAAAGTTTTTTGGATGTCCTTCTGTCTTACAAATGCATGCATTATAGCCCATTAGCCAAAAGTACCTCTTTGCAAGGATTTTAGTCCTAGAGAAGGTCCTTTATTCTCCAAGATTCTCTTCAAAATAACAGTGGTTTTTGTTGCCCAATTCCACTGGAAGCTTAGATAAGGATTTACAACACTTTAGAATTTCCAATGTTCTCTGATTTTGCTTGTTACTTAAAAATTTTATCTCTATCCACTAGTGTTTCAGAAGATTAAGTCTTAATGAGATGAATTGTATTTTATAAGTTCCTAAAATACATGAAATTTTGAGGAGCAATTTTAGTGTCAATTTAATTGCTCCTTCAATTCTCATGTATTTGCAGGCAATTAAATTTAAGTTTTTAAGTTCTGCTTCCATGGTCACTTCAGATGTAAAGTGAACAGCTTTTTAAATTAAATTAAAAGTTTTTCTTTCCTTTTTTTTTTATTGGTTGTTCAAAATATTACAAAGCTCTTGACATCTCATATTACATATATTAGATTCAAGTGGATTGTGAACTCCCATTTTTACCCCAAATACAGATTGCAGAATCACATCGGTTACACATCCACATTTTTACCTAATGCCCTATTAGTAACTGTTGTATTCTGCTACCTTTCCTATCCTCTACTATCCTCCCTCCCCTGCCCTACCCTCCCATCTTCTCTCTCTACCCCATCTACTGTAATTCATTACCCTCCTTGTTTATTTTTCCATTCCCCTCACAACTTCTTATATGTAATTTTGTATAACATTGAGGGTCTCCCTCCATTTCCATGCAATTTCCCTTTTCTCTCCCTTTCCCTCCCACCTCATGTCTCTGATTAATGTTAATCTTTTCTTCCTGCTCTTTCTCCCTGCTCTGTTCTTAGTTGCTCTCATTATATCAAAGAAGATATTTGGTATTTGTTTTTTAGGGATTGGCTAACTTCACTAAGCATAATCTGCTCTACTACCATCCATTTCCCTGCAAATTCTATGATTTTGTCATTTTTTAGCGCTGCGCAATACTCCATGGTGTATAAATACCACATTTTTTTTACCCATTCATCTATTCAAGGGCATCTGGGTTGGTTACACAGTCTAGCAATTGTGAATTGTGCTGCTATGAACATCGATGTGGCAGTATCTCTGTAGTATGCTCCTTTAAGGTCTTCAGGGAATAGACCGAGAAGGGCAATGGCTGGGTCAAATGGTGGTTCCATTCCCAGCTTTCCCAGGAATCTCCATACTGCTTTCCAAATTAGCAGCACCAGTTTGCAGTCCCACCAGCAATGTACAAGAGTACCCTTTTCCCCACATCCTCTCCAGCACTTGTTGTTGTTTGACTTCATAATGGTTGCCAATCTTATTGGAGTGAGATGGTATCTTAAGGTGGTTTTGATTTGCATTTCTCTGACTGCTAAAGATGGTGAGCATTTTTTCATGTACTTGTTGATTGATTGAATGTCCTCCTCTGAGAAGTGTCTGTTCAGGTCTTTGGCCCATTTATTGATTGGGTTATTTGTTATATTATTGTCTAATTTTTTGAGTTCTTTGTATACTCTGGATATTAGAGCTCTATCTGAAGTGTGAGTAGTAAAAATTTGTTCCCTAGATGTAGGCTCCCTATTTACCTCTATTATTGTTTCTCTTGCTGAGAAAAAACTTTTCAGTTTAAGTAAGTCCCATTTGTTGATTCTTGTTATTAACTCTTGTGCTATGGGTGTCCTATTAAGGAATTTGGAGCTCGACCTCACAATATGTAGATCGGAAACAACTTTTTCTTCTATCAGATGCAGAGTCTCTGATTTGATATCTAATTCCTTGATCCACTTTGAGTTAACTTTTGTGCATGGTGAGAGGAAGGGATTCAGTTTTATTTTGTTGCATATGGATTTCCAGTTTTCCCAACACCATTTGTTGAAGATGCTATCCTTCCTCCATTGCATGCTTTTAGCTCCTTTATCAAATATAAGATAATTGTAGCTTTGTGGATTAGTCTCTGTGTCCTCTATTCTGTACCATTGGTCCACCTGCCTGTTTTGGTACCAGTACCATGCTGTTTTTGTTACAATTGCTCTGTAATATAGTTTGAAATCTGGTATCGCTATACCACCTGATTCACACTTCCTGCTTAGAATTGTTTTTGCTATTCTGGGTCTTTTATTTTTCCATATGAATTTCATGATTGCTTTCTCTATTTCTACAAGAAATGCCGTTGGAATTTTGATTGGCATTGCATTAAATCTATATAGAACTTTTTGTAATATCGCCATTTTGATGATGTTTGTTCTGCCTATCCATGAACAGGGTACATTTTTCCATCTTCTAAGATCTTCTTCTATTTCTCTCTTTAGAGTTCTGTAGTTTTCATTGTATAAGTCTTTCACCTCTTTTGTTAGGTTGATTCCGAAGTATTTTATTTTATTTATTTATTTTTTTTGAGGATATTGTAAATGGGGTCTTTTTCCTCATTTCCGATTCAGAAGTTTTGTTGCTGATTTACAGAAATGCCTTTGATTTATGTGTGTTGATTTTATATTCTACCACTTTGCTGAATTTATTTATTAGTTCTAGTAGTTTTTTTGTAGACCCTTTTGGGTCTTCTAGGTATAGAATCATGTCATTCGCAAACAGTGATAATTTAATTTCTTCTTTTCCTATTTTTATGCCTTTAATTTCTTTCGTCTGTCTGATTGCTCTGGCCAGTGTTTCGAGAACTATATTAAATAGAAGTGGTGATAGAGGGCATCCCTGTCTTGTTCCTGATTTTAGAGGGAATGCCTTCAATTTTTCTCCATTCAGAATGATGCTAGCCTGAGGCTTAGCATAGATAGCTTTTACAATGTCGAGGAAAGTTCCTGTTATCCCTACTTTTTCTAATGTTTTGAACATAAAGGGATGCTGTACTTTGTCGAATGCTTTTTCTGTGTCTATCGAGATGATCATATGGTTCTTATCTTTAAGTCTATTTATGTGGTGAATAACATTTATTGATTTCCGTATATTGAACCATCCTTGCATCCCAGGGATGAATCCTACTTGATCATGGTGCACAATTTTTTTTGATGTGCCTTTGTATCCGATTCGCCAGAATTTTATTGAGGATTTTTGCATCTAGGTTCATCAGAGATATTGGTCTGTAGTTTTCTTTCTTTGAGGTGTCTTTGTCTGGTTTCAGAATCAGGGTGATGTTGGCCTCATTGAATGAATTTGGCAAAGCTCCCTCTTTTTCTATTTCCTGAAATGACTTGAAAAGTATTGGTATTAATTCTTCTTTAAAGGTTTTGTGAAACTCCACTGTATACCCATCCGGTCCTGGACTTTTTTTGGTTGGTAGTCTTTTGATTGCTTCTTCAATCTCATCTATTGAAATTGGTCTGTTCAAACTGTGTGTATCCTCCTGACTCAGTCTGGGAAAATCATTGGATTTAGGAAATTTATCAATGTCTTCCTTCTCTTCTATTTTATTGGAATATAGATTTTCAAAATAATTTCTAATTGGCTTCTCTATTTCTGTAGCATCTGTTTGTAATCTTGCCTTTTTCATCCCGTATGTTAGTAATTTGAGTTCTCTCTCTTCTTCTCTTCATTAGCATGGCTAAGGGTCTGTCGATCTTATTAATTTTTTCAAAGAACCAACTTTTAGTTTTGTTAATTTTTTCAATAGTTTCTTTTGTTTCAATTTCATTGATTTCCGCTCTGATTTTAATTATTTCTTGCCTTCTGCTACATTTGCTATTGTTTTGCTCTTCCTTTTCTAGGGCTTTGAGATGAAGTGTGAGCTCATTTATTTGTTGGTTTTTCCTTTTTTTTAGGAATGATCTCCAGGCGATGAATTTCCCTCTTAAAACTGCTTTCATTGTGTCCCATAGATTCCTATATGTTGTATCTGGATTTTCATTTATCTCTAAGAATTTTTTGATTTCCTCCTTTATGTCTTCTGTAACCCATTGATCATTCAGTAACATATTGTTCATTTTCCATGTGATGTAGGGTTTTTCCTTCCTTCTTTTATCATTGATTTCCAATTTCATTCCATTATGATCAGATAAAATACATGGTATTATCTCCACCCCTTTATATTTACTGAGTGTTGCCCTATGGCATAATATATGGTCTATTTTTGAGAAGGATCCATGTGCTGCTGAGAAAAAAGTATATCCACTTGATGATGGTTGATATATTCTATATATGTCAGTTAAGTCTAGGTCATTGATTGTGATATTTAGCTCTATAGTATCTTTATTCAACTTTTGTTTGGAGGATTTGTCCAAAGGTGAGAGAGGTGTGTTGAAGTCACCCATTATTATTATGTTGTGGTCTATTTAATTCTTGAACTTGAGGAGAATTTGTTTTATGAACGTTACAGCACCATTATTTGGTGCATAAATATTGATAATTGTTATGTCTTGTTGGTGAATGGTTCCTTTTTACAGTATATAATGTCCTTCCTTATCCCTTTGGATTAACTTAGTCTTGAAATTGATTTTATTCGATATGAGGATGGCCACCCCTGCTTGCTTCCGAGGACCGTGTGCATGATACATTTTTTCCCACCCTTTCATCTTCAGCCTGTGTATGTCTTTTTCGATCAGATGTGTCTCCTGGAGGCAACATATTGTTGGATTTGTTTTTTTAATCCATATTACCAGCCTATGTTGATTTATTGGTGAGTTTAAGCCATTAACGTTTAGAGTTACTATTGATATATGGTTTGTACTGCCAGCCATGTTTGATTATTTATCTCTCTTTTTTTTTAAATTTAGTTTGTTTCTCCTTGATTAGCTTTCCCCGCTGTCCTCTGTCATTACCGAGGCTCTTCCCGCTGATGGTTTTGGTTGTTGTTTTTCATTTCTTCCTCGTGTAGTGTTTTGCTCAAGATGCTTTGCAATGCTGGTTTTCTGGCTGCAATTTTTTTTTAGCTTTTGTTTATCATGAAAGATTTTTATTTCGTTATCATACCTGAAGCTTAATTTTGCTGGATACAGAATTCTTGGTTGGCATCCATTGTCTTTCAGTGTTTGAAATATGTTATTCCAGGATCTTCTCGCTTTCAGCGTCTGTGATGAAAAATCCGTTGTTTACCTTATTGGTTTACCCCTGAATGTAATCTGCCTCCTTTCTCTTGTAGCTTTTAATATTTTCTCTTTGTTCTGTATATTGGCTATCTTCATAACAATGTGTCTTGGCGTTGGTCTACTGTGATTTTGTGTGCTTGGAGTTCTGTATGCATCTACAATTTGTATATCCATTTCCTTTTCTATTTCTGGAAAGTTTTCTGTTATTATTTTATTCAGAAGGTTATTCATTCCCTTGGTTCGATTCTCTGTACCTTCCTCTATCCCAATGACTCATATGTTTGTTTTTTTAATGTTATCCCATATCTCTTGGATGTTTTTCTCGTGATTTTCTACCAGCCTTTCTGAGTTGGCTAGACTCTTTTCAAGATGATATATTTTGTCTTCATTATCTGACGTTCTGGCTTCTACTTGCTCCACTCTGTTAGTAATACTCTCAATTTAGTTTCTAATTTGGTTTATCGTTTCCTTCATTTCTAGAATTATTGTTTGATTTTTTTAATAATCTCTATCTCCTGGTAAAGATGCTTTACTTCTTCTTTTATCTGTTTATGTAGTTCATTTTCAAAGTGTTCTTTCACTGTTTGAATTTGCTGTCTCGTATCCTCTTTAAGGTTCCATTCCATCTGTCTAAGGTGTTCCTTGAGTTCTTTATATGACCATTTTTCTGGTGACTCAAGGTCCTCCTGAGTATTTAGGCTGTCCTTCATTGTTTGTACTCCCTTTCTTCCTTGCTTTTTTATACTGCTCATATTACTTCTTGTTCTGTTTGATTGCGGAGTTACTGTTGACTCTTATAAATTTATTTGATGCTTGGGAGGAAAGATATTAGAAGGGAAGGGAAGAAGTCACTAAAGAGAATGAGGGTAGGCAAGTAGAACTCAAGAAAGGGGGAATAAGAAAATTGTAAAGAGATGAAAAGACAAAAAAAAGAAAAAAGGGGAAGAAAGAAATTTTTTTAAAAGATAATAATGATAATAAAAAAATGAAAGTTAAAATTTAAAAAAAAATAATAACAATAAAAATTTAAAAAGGTTAAAAAAATTAAAAACATAAAAAAATTATAGATCAACAATCACAAAAAAGAAAATGAAAATGAAAGAAAAGAGAAAAAAACCCAAATTTAAAAAATAGCAACAATAATAATAGTAGTAATAATAATAATAAATGTAGTCATAGAGTTTGATTTACTTCTCTTCCAGTAGGTGGTGCTGTGCCCACTGGGTCAAGCTTCTCCTCTCAATAGGTGGGAACCAGTCACTGTGCAGCAGCTCTTCCTCCCAGACTGGGCGGGTCTCCAATCCTGAGTGTCTAGGGCCTTCTGTTGTGTTTCCTCGAGCCAGGCCCCACTCACCTATGACGCTCGCCACAATACTGGCTACACACCAGGTCTGCTGCTCCTGGGAGCCTTGTTTTCATTAGAGCCTGGGCACATTCTCCGTGTTTGCCTCCCTCAGACCCTAAGTTTGTAGAGCTTGAGGCTGAGAACCCCCAGGGAATTTGCTTACCTTCTGGTAGCCACGCCCCCAGTCTCTGGTGCAAGAGACCTCAGTTGTCAGCACTGGTGGGAGCGGTAGCCGGGAGCCCCGCGCCGCGGCTCCCGCGCCGCCACCGTGGCTCCCGCACCACTCCTAATCCCCTTGGTCTGGCTATCGAGCTCACAGGAGAGCTGGGAGAGGCCCTTAAGTTTTCCTCACTGTTCTATAGCTGAAAGAGATGCGATCAGTCAAAAACAGAGATGATGACATCAGCTCTCCAAGATGGTGGCTGCTGGCTTCCTCTGTGGTATTACCGATGTGAAGAACCAAATTGGATGGCTTCCTTCCCCGTCTCAAGCCCAGAATTCAGCTCTGAGTACAGTATTTGCACAGCTGGTGGGAGCCTGCAGAATCCGTAGTTCTGTATCTTTGCGTTGTTATCTCGTCGTAGTTTCCCAGCGAGCACCGCAGACTCTGGCCGCGGGGCGGTTTGCTGAATAGAGCAGCGTGACCCTCTTTGGGGACAAATCTCTCACGTTTGAGCCCCAGTAGCTGATCCTTATGCGATGGAAATCCTTCCTCTAGGTTTTGGAGCACCCCAATTTTGCTGGAAATTCCTAACAAGCTAGCTTTTAGCCATTCTACCTTGTCATTTTCCTGCTCAGTGACACGATACATTCCTTTACTTTTAAACAAAATTGTAAAGTCATAGTTTATTCTGCTCATAGACAAGGAAGAAAGTAATATAAATTTTCTCAGAATTTGACCCTAAGCAATGTATTATAATGGAAGAAATTCTTGATTTTTCTATTCCTTCCTCTCTTGGAACAATCATACAAAAAAATAGAAAAATAGAAGACATTTATATTTTTTTCTTTCTTTTCCTTCATAAAATTTATTACTGTCATATTTCTTTGCATACTCTCAATGCAAAAGTTTATGAATGCAGAATTGAATGACTATAATTTTCTGGATATTCTCATACCTCCATTATTGAATTATGTCTGCTCAAATGATCCTTGTGATGGAAAAATCCAGTAATTCCTGCTTGTGAATTTATGATCACTTGCTGTTCTAAAACTAGGAGTTAAGAATGAGAAATTTCTTTGATCAGATAATAAACTTGAAGGACTAATTTAATCTCTTCCCTTACAAAAGAAACTGCTATGAAAAAGTATATTTGAATCAAATAGGACATGGCAGAGATCTTGACCTGTCTCATGGCTATTAAATATACAAGGAGCAATAAGCTAGGTTGACAAAAGCCATAAATTTATATGTATGTGTATTCATCAATATGTGAATACATAGTGTTAGCACAAAAAGACTTGGCCATATGAAAACTCCACAGATCATCTCAGTCTTTTACTCAGGAACGAAGTTTCATGCAGGAACACGGTGTGTAAGAACGGGGAGACATCGATTGACTCACTTTTCTGGTGGAAAATGAGCCTCTGAGCAAAGAACAGGACTTGGCTAATATAGGTTATACTGAGAGGTGACTTAATTAATGAGTGTGACAGCTTGGGCATTCAGAAATTTGGGGTCTGTTTACTGGGCAAAATGGGAAGTGTTCTGCAAACAGTGGTCAGTATCTGGAACTTATCTTACTAGACATGATTGAGGGCCTGGGGTCAATGGTTAGTATATGAAAAGGATTTGTTTAATTTGTTTAAGGAAGGATCAATGCTTTTTTCTCTTCCAAGGGACTGCCTTTCTAGGGTCTGTTTTATCATTGGGAAAGAATCTATTGGGAAAGGATTAAAGCTCTAAATTCATGGCTTTCTTTCTCACTTTTCTCAGTCCTTACTTTTGGGGATTGGTAATTTTCCATGTCTAATATGTAGAAAGTCTGATATTAAAAGAAAATAATGCATAAAATGGGTACAATCAATTTTACTGGATAATAATTGCTTTTAGTAGATGTATTCATGGAGAAAATGCAAGCTATGGCAGTATAATAGCAAAATAAGATAAAGCAAGCCCTGTGTGTATCTTCCAAATTCAGAGATTATGAACTCATGCTTAGTGTCATTTCTATTACATTCAGCAGATTTAAATTTAAATTTGCATACACTCAAATTTAAAGGGTATAAAATTAATATTAAAAAATCAGTACATTTATATACACCAGAAATTTATAATTTGGAAAGAAATAAAACAATAAAACATATTCACATTATATTTGCTTTTAATCTATTATTTATTCAAATTAGTATAATAGTAGTCTACCTTTTTTTGAGAGGGAGAGAGAGAGAGAGAGAGAGAGAGAGAGAGAGAATTTTAATATTTATTTAGTTAGTTAGTTTTCGGAAGACACAACATCTTTGTATGTGATGCTGAGGATCAAACCCGAGCTGCATGCATGCCAGGCGAGTGGGCTACCACTTGAGCCACATCCCCAGCCCTTTATGTATTGAATATAGACCTGCTGTTCCATCACTGCTACTTATTATTATTATTATTATTTATTTCTTACATATATGACAGTAGTGGAATGCATTAAAAATGGACATTTCTTTCTCTTTCCTCTTGCTGCTACTCCCTAATCTCTCCCCCTCCCAAATCTCAGGTGAAACAGGATTGATTACCTTTCTTCTGTATCCTAGGCAGATTTACCTGTCCTTGAGTACACCTACCAGAGGAATAAAGTAATTCAGACTTTGGGGATGGTACCTAAAGATCTTCCAAATTAACAAGTGAATTACAACTCCAACAGAGAATCCCTGAATGTAAAGTTTGCAATGCTTCTTTAAAAGACAACAGCTACCCCACCCTGTTCCTTCTGATTGGCAGAATCACCCCCTTTAAGGCTGGTGTCCCCTGTGTTACTCCATTGTTAGCTAAGTAATAAAACTTATTTTTCCTTTTTCTAAAAACTGTAATCTTGTTATTGGATTGGGATGGGAACAAGAACCAACTGTTCAGCAACAGACTTAGAGAAAGATCAGAAGAGTAAAGGGAGGGCACCAGGGGAAGGGAGGAGATGGAGAGTGCTGAGGACTGAATTAGACCAAATTACATTCCATGTTTCATGATTTTGTGATGATGTCAAAATGTATCCTAGTAATTTATATATATTAAAAAAGAAATGAAGTTAAAAAAAAGAAAGAAAGGAAAATGGAGGTCTCACACTTTCTTATATATCAAATATTATCAAGTATAGTAATCAAAACAGTATTGTATTATTATAAGGATAGACATATTATCAGTGAAATAGAATTAACAGCCCATAAATAAATCCATTTTTCTATGCTCAATTTATTTTTAATAAGAGTGCCAAGACCATTAAATGGGAAAAGGATAAGCTTTTCAAAAATCATCTTGAAACAACCAGATAGTATCTACATGCAAAAGAATCAAACTATATTCCTATCTCATACCATATTACATAAAATGTCTTGGATAAAAGAATGATGACTTAAACATTGGCTTTAGAACCATAAAACTCCTACAAGACAGGATAGGTTAAATCTTCATGATATTAGGTTCAGCAGTGAATTTTTCAGATGAAACGCCAAAATACCAATCCATTAAAGATAATAGATAAAATGGACTTCATGAAAATTAAAAGTCTGTCTGCTTCATAGAACAAAATGCCATGCACAGGGCTACCATAACAATTATCATGGACTGGTGGTGAAGGCGATCCCCCACTCACTGTCTATACAGGGTCACGGTGAGAAAAGTGTTGGCAAAGCCGCTCTCCCACTCTCTTGACAGGGTCACAGTGAGGATGTATGCTGGCAAAGCCACGCTGGTTGGTGGGTAACCGAAACCATGAGACCCTTTTTTATGTAATTGGGACTTTGCATTTTTATGCTTATGTTTCTCACAGGAGGCATGAGTATGTTAAATGCCAAACAAATTAAATTTCAGATGGCTAAAACATAACAGGTAGTTCATGCCTTGGAGACTGTTCTACTACCCCTCAGCATATCTAGGACAAAGTAAAAGGCTATTCTTCTATCTTAGTACATTGTAGACAAACCTAATTACGGACAACAATCATCCTCTGATAAGTCATGAGAACTAGTGCACCTTGACTGAGAAACAAACTCTTTGAGAATTAGTGTACCTTGACTGAGAAACAAACACTTTGAGAACTAGTGTACCTTGACTGAGAAACAAAGAAACTCTTTGAGAAAGCAGCTCAACCAGTTTTATGAGAATAAATTTAGGAATTAATTAAAATAGCTTTATAAGACACAGTTTTAGAATAATGTTAGAAATATTATTTCATTTAGATTCTTAAGTTTAGAAATTCTTAAGTCTTTAGTTGTATAGGTATCTGATATGTTTTAAGCATGATTCATAAACTTTAGGATATTTTAAATATAAGATTTAAAGGGACTTTTTTAGATTGGAATTTTTAATTAGAAATAAAGTACAAGTGTACTTTAGGTTAATGATTGGTTAAGAGACTTAGAGTCTGGTTACGTAGTTTGGCATTAGTTAAAAAGAAAATAACATACCTTGGAAAAAATAGTAAATCTTGGGAAAATTTGAAGAATGTAAATTGGTGAAATGTTTTTTTGATGATTCTGTACTTTGATGATTGTATGGCTGGGGGTCATATTCTGGAAGAATGTAGATCGGTGTGCTCTCAATCATGGTTAAGGAAATGTCATGTCTTGTCAAAGTTTTAAATTATATAATCAATGACGTTTGTGAATCTATAATGATGAGAAAATTTGTAATAAAAAGGGGACCCAGAGAAAGCAGCTTTAGCTCTCTCTCTCTGAAGATTGCTCAAATGGAACGACTCCTGTCTCATCATTTCGCCGACGCCACTCCTCCTTCAGGACTCCCTGAACCCCACTGGGGCTGGACCCCAGCAGACTGGGTCACTTCAACCAGAGTTTAGTTTCTCGTAGTTCTGGAAGCAGAAAGCCCAATATCAAAATGTTTGAAGGTTTGGTTTCTCCTGAGGTTTCTGTCCTTGGCTGGCAGATGGATGACTTCTTCTATGTTCTCACATGGCCTTTCCTGTGTGTATAATTTTATGTTGTCCCTTCTTTTTAAGAACTTTGGCTCCATAAATAAGTGCCAAACTTTATGAAAGCTTTTAATCTTTCTTATGTCTTTAATGTCCTTAACTTCAAACATAGGCACATTGGTTCATATATATATATAATTTTTTTTTCCACTTAGCATATGAAAAGATGTCCAATGTCAATAATCATATGGCAAATGCACACCAAAATCACAAGGATATATTACCCTTATATGTTCTGAGGCAGATATAATTCTTTAAAATTGAAAATAAACATTGATGTACATCTGGAGAAATTGAAGAATTCATAAATTTCTGGAAAGAATATGATACATTTTTTTCTTCAAAAAACAAATTTCTGTTGAAAAAAGCAATTTAAAGTTTCTTAAGAAGTTAAGCATACAAGAAACTACATGATCCCACGATTCTGCTCCTGGTATTTGTAATAAGTACTAAAACAAGCACAGGTACACATGCCCCTAAGAGCATTGAAAAACCAGCCTCCACCTCAGAGCAAAGCCTCTCCAAGGAAGGAATGACCTTTGTCCTTGGAAAGACCTACAGAGCACTCCTGGGCACATTCCCACCCTGCTAAGTTGTTTATCTATAAATAACAGGAGAGATCTGATGAGCCATGTGTCCCTGACTCAGTCAGGCTAGCAACCCCCTAGCAGCCACCAATCAGCATGAGACAGGGAAATACCTGGGATGCCAGATGACCCTCCAAGTAGTTTATGGTGTTGAGAAACCATGTAGTTCTGCATGAACACCCCTCTTGGCTTAAACCAATCAGTTAAAATGAATCTCCCTCTTGCAGTAACCAATCACCCTGTTATGCTCGAATTCGGGACACCCAAAAGACCACCAGAGACCAAGATCTATGTAAACAGCAAAGAGGTGAACAAGTTGGGTAGGGATGATTTGTTACTACAAAAGGAGTATTCATTTGAACTGATTGGTTTAAGCCAAGAGGGGGTGTTCATTGCTGAATTACATGGTTTCCCAACATGTTATCAACCACCATAAACTACTGAGAGTGTCATCTGGCATACCAGGTATTTCCCTATCTCATGCTGATTGGTGGCTGCTAGGGGGTTGCTATGAATCCCCACCTAGCCTGACTGAGTCCAGGACACCTGGTGCAGCAGATCTCTCCTGTTATTTGTTGATAAACCACTTAGCAGGGTGGGAATGTGCCTAGGAGCACTCTGTGGGTCTTTCCAAGGACAAAGGTCATGTCCCTTCCTTGGACAGGCTTTGCTCTGAGGTAGAGGCTGGTTTTTCAACCCCTACCCAACTTATTCCTGCCAGTGAATGTGCTAATCATGTTTTAGAGTTGTTATTTGATTTTCCCGAGGTGTGTGATGATTTGCTAAGAGATGCTATGATTAATGTGAAGTCCCTGCCTTCTCCAAAGAATGTATAAAACTGCTGCAAACCCCGGGCTCGGGGCCTCTCAGAATCACCAGTTGCTGTTTGTGCACGTGGAGGACCAAGCTAGCTCGAAATAAACACCTCTTCGATCTTGGTCTCTGGTGGTCTTTTGGGGGCATAACAATATCATTCACAATAGCCAAAGGTAGAAACAGTCCAAATGCCCATCAACAGATGAATCAATGAACAAATTGTGGTACACACACACACACACACACACACACACAACCTCACACACACACCCTCACACAACATGTTACCATGTGAATATAGATATTGTACTGATACATGCTAATATATGTTGTACCATTAAAAAACTGTTAATTAAAAGAAATCAGGTATAAAAGGTCACATGTGTCTAACTATATTTACAGAACATATCCTAAAATCAGTAGAGAAAGAATGCAAATTAGGGTTGCAAGGAACTGAGTGTAAGAGCAATAATGAAAAATAACTTAATAGGTTTGGACATCTATTTGAATTGATGGGGTATTTTGAGAGTATATTGAGGTTGTAGTTTACAACATTGAAAATGTATTAAATTGTGCTAAATTTCTCACTTTGAAATGATTAAGTTTTTGTTATGCAAATTTCACTGAATAAATTATTAAATAAAGAAAGAAGGAGGGATTTTTCCCAATTAACTATATTTTGTAAAAAATAAGTGTTTAGAATAAAAGTCTTATGATAAATATCACTATGTACATACTGCTTCTGAATCTCTGGTGAAAACCAAGTAGTCTTATAAGTACTGAAAAGTAAAATGGGTGAATTGACATTCATAAAATGACTCAAACTCTTTAAAGAAATAACATTTATATCTCATTGTAAAAAAATCAATGCTTTTCAGAAATAAAAATGAGGAAATATCTCTAATCTCAGTGTAACAGGAGATTTGTATCATCATTCTCAATCAGAAAATATTCTCAGAAAGTAAAGGAGCTTATCTTCCATGTATTAGATGAAAATTGATTCTTTATCAATACTACAGTTGTGTATTTTTTATAAATGGGTCTCTTTGATACTGGAGAAAAGTGGCTCTTGGTATGATTTACCTGGAAAGTATACACATGATATGCTTGTGTGTATATCTTATCTATCTCTATTTATCTATATGTATATGGCTGATGAAAAAGTATAGTTTTAAAATTGGCTACACACACACACACACACACACACACATATGGTGAAAAGCACATTTTTTTAAATTAATTTTTATTGTAGGTTGTTCAAAACATTACATAGTTCTTGATATATCATATTTCACACTTTGATTCAAGTGGGATATGAGCTCCCATTTTTACCCCATATACAGATTGCAGAATCACATCAGTTGCACAACCATTGATTTACATATTGACATTCTGGTGTCTGTTGTATTCTGCTCCCTTTCCTATCCTCTACTATCCCCCCTCCCCCCTCCCCTACCCTCTTCTCTCTCTACCTCCTCTACTGTAATTCATTTCTCTCCCTTATATTTTTCCTCCTTTCCCCTCACTTCCTCTTGTATGTAATTTTGTATACCCCTGAGGGTCTCCTTCCATTTACATGCAATTTCCCTTCTCTCTCCCTTTCCCTCCCACCTCTCATCCCTGTTTGATGTTAATCTTCTTCTCATGCTCTTCGTCCCTACTCTGTTCTTAGTTACTCTCCTTATATCAAAGAAGACATTTGGCATTTGTTATTCAGGGATTGGCTAGCTTCACTTAGCCTAATCTGCTCTAATGCCATCCATTTCCCTCCAATTTCTATGATTTTGTCATTTCTTAATGCAGAGTAATACTCCATTGTGTATAAATGCCACATTTTTTGTATCCATTCGTCTATTGAAGGGCATCTAGGTTGGTTCCACAGTCTTGCTATTGTGAATTGTGCTGCTATGAACATGGATGTAGCAGTGTCCCTATAGTGTGCTCTTATTAGGTCTTTAGGGAATAGATCGAGTAGGGGAATAGCTGGATCAAATGGTGGTTCCATTCCGAGCTTTCCAAAAAATCTCCATACTGCTTTCCAAATTGGCCGCACCAATTTGCAGTCCCACCAGCAATGTACAAGAGTACCCTTTTCCCCACATCCTCGCCAGCACTTGTTGTTGTTTGACTTCCTAATGGCTGCCAATCTTACTGGAGTGAGATGGTATCTTAGGGTGGTTTTGATTTGCATTTCTCTGACTGAAAAAGTACATTTTTAAAGTTATTAGTTTAAACTTATAATCATTTACTAAAATAAATAGCTTATTTTTGTGCCTTCTAAAAACTAATCATTTCCTGTGTGTTAGCTTTCTGTCACTGTGACAAAATACTTGAAATAATCAACTTACAAAAGAGAAAAGGTGTATTTTTTTTCATAGTTTCAGAGATTTTAGAGCATGATTGGTTGGCCCCATTGCCTTCATGCTCATAGATAGGTAGACATCCTGCTGAGAATATACTAGTAATGAAGTCCTTTGCCTCATTGAGAGAGAAAAGAAAAAGGAAAGAGAAAAGGGTGAGGGATCTCAATATCCCCATTCAATGGCATGTCCCCAATGACCTAACTTTCAAGAGGCCCAACCCAGTTCCACAACTTTCAATAATTTTAAACTGAAGTTCAAACCTTTATCATATGGGTATTTGGAGAAAATTGCAGATTCCACACTATAGCAGCTATGATGTGTGTCTCTTCATAATCAGGCAAATAGAAATAAAGACATCTCATTTGTATTCTAATCATCTATATTTTGGAAAAAATCAGTGTTTAGAATAAAATGTCTTATGATAAATATCACTATGTACTTACTGCTTCTGAATCTCTGGTAAAAATCAAGTAGTCTTATAAGTACTGAAAAGTGAACTGGGTAAATTGGCATTCATAAAATGACTCAAACTCTTTACAGAAATAACATTTGTATCTCATTTTTAAAAAATCAATACTTTTCAGAAATAAAAATGAGGAAATATCTCTAATCTCAGTGTAACAGGAGATTAGAGGAATGTAAAAGGCATCGTTCAAGGACATTGTCTAAATGTTTTCACATAGATCACTGTTTATATCCCACTGGATATGGCGTGGATGCATAAATCTGTGTAGTGGTAAAGGAACCCTAGTAGTATTACTATTATCATATCATGTCCCTAAATGCCTAAGAAAAAGTCAGGTATACAAATGTAACTGGGTTGGCTTCAGAACAGGACTTTCTCATGGTACTGTGTTTATAAGTATATTCATGGGCTTCCCTCTTTCTGTGTATATCTTATTCACCACAGCCCCAAGTGAGGAATTCCTAATGTTACCATTGTTACTAATATTTATTTGTAGGTTTGAGAATTGTTACATACAATTCTCTTTACCAGACCAAATAAGAGTCCAAAGTCCATACACTTTTTTTTTTAGAGAGAGAGGGAGTGAGGGAGAGAGAGAGAATTTTAATATTTATTTTTTAGCTATCGGTGGACACAACATCTTTGTTTTGTATGTGGTGCTGAGGATCGAACCCAGGCCGCACGCATGCCAGGCAAGCGTGCTACCTCTTGAGCCACATCCCCAGCCCCCAAACACTTTTTAAAACCTACAAAATGAAACACTAGATACTTGTACTACATATTTTCCATATAATTATGACCTAATACTAGATATTTCATTAAGAGTAAAAACATAGGAAATGGTTTAGCTTATAATAATTACAAATAGTAAACAATGTTAAATATGAAAAATAAAGAAAATAACTCTGATAGTAGAGCAAGTTTTCTTTCTAGTCCACTCTCTAAGTTCTTGATTCTTCTCTCTAGGATGACATTCTTTCTCCATTGTGTATCATGACCCCTGACATGCAGGGGGAGGAGACAGTTGGATTCTTACTCCTTAGCTTTCCATGGTCATATATCAGATAAACATTAGAAAGTTTGACTTTTCTGAGATTGGTAGAGATTTCATAGCCCATTCCACATTGTTACAGTTTGGGCTTGGTGGTAGCTTTAAAATAAGCCAATTTACGACATTTTTGGCAATAACTTTTCCTGAAAAGCATATTCAAATTGTATATGATTTTAGTCTGTTGTAATATTTGTAAATAAATACAATGAAAGCTTTCATCTAGACAGATTTTTTCATTTTATTTCTTTTTAGTTATACATGAAAGTACAATCTATTTTGACATATTTATGCAAACATGCAATATATCTTATTCTAATAAGGATCCCAGTCTTGTGGATGTACAGTCACTGTGTTATAATCACATATAAACTTAGCAATCTTATGTTAGATTCATTCCACTTTCTTTCCTATTCCTATTCCCATGCCTTTTTTTATTCTCCTTTGTCTAATCCACAGAACTTCTATTCTCCTCACACTTATTGTGAGTTAGCACATATCAGAGTAAACATTTGATGTTTGGTTTGGGGGGACTGATTAAAAAATATGGAACACTTCATCAATTTGAGTGTCATTCTTGTGAAGGGACCATGTTAATCTTCTATATAGTTCAAATTTTAGTATATATGCTGCCAAAGTAAGTGTTAGACAGATTTTTAAAATTTGTGTAATCTCTTTCTTCTTCTAGACTCTGTGCTCTATGTGTTTTCCTTTTGATATAGTGGTCATATTTGGTATCCAGGTCATAATCTTTATATAGAAATACATATCATTTAAGATTGTGGCTAGGCAGACTCTCTCTCCCTGGTTGCAATTTGAGATGAAGGTGAAGTTTCATAATTTCCACCATGAAAATTTTCACATATTTTGACAGTAGATTTCAGGATGAAAAGACTTGTTTACAAAGATGTGTGGTCTTTCTCTCTTTTATTCCATCTACCCTAGGCATAAAACTTGCTATTATTTGCAAGACTGTTATGAAAAGCTTAAAAAGTCAACATAAAGCACATTTTGAAAATAATTTGATCATTTTCCTTAATGTTACAAAGTTAACTGTGATATATCTTCTAGGGTAGAGCAAATGAACATTCACCAAAACCCACAGAAGCTCAATAGCTCTCCAGTCTGTGGTCCATATATTTCTACTTGTCTCCACTTTATCAATTCTAAAGTGCAGACTTACTTTAGAAGAGCACTCCTGCTACCATACTTCATATCTGTGAATTTTGTGTTTGAATATGCAATCCAGTGCCATAGAAATAGTGGTTTCAAATCTAAAATTTTATATTACTCTGACAGTAATAAGGACACGTAGGCAATCAACTCAGCAATCAGCCAAACTGTTCTCAATTTCTACTGCCTCATGTCCATTAAAGATCTCATCCCCATGGTCCAGAATAAAATGCCAGCCATCATGTTGGTTAATTTTGCAGCCATGTAGAACATGCAAAAATGCACATCATCTGCTCATTGGGAGGTTTCTTGGAAGAAGTTGTTATTTTGCAGTTCAGTTTTTGTTCTCTGGCATATGTCACTCTTTGAGTAAAAGTCAGATGACAGATATATTTTATTTCAGTTTGCCATAAGATCCACCAAAAATTAGGAGTTCCATATGAAAGTTAGGGAAATAGGGGAGACACTTAGCAGTCTCTACATGCATGATTTAATTATTCTTTAATTCCACCATATTTTACAATCACTTTAACCACTATTGACATAACCTTTACATGATATTAGGAAGCTGTATAGGGGCTTTGACCCTTTTGACTTGATGCTTCTTGGAATTTAGTTTTTTTGCTTGATAATTTTTATCCATCGTTGTGCCCTCTATTTTGTGATATTTCATGGATCTTACCTTAAATGAAAGAAGAATAAAAATAAGTTGTCTTGGTTATTTAATTGTCAGAAATTAAAGATAGATTGAATTGAAGAAAAACAAATTTTCCATGAACAAATGGAAACCAAACTACTTGACCAGATCTTTGCTGTTGAGGCATAAAATGTAAAAAAAAAAGCACAAACATATTGTGTGATATGTAACTTACTCCTCAGTTCATAAGAAATGGAAATTATTTTGATATACACAATTGCAAATGAATATTTTCTCAGAGTTCTTTAGAAAATAAATATATTTTGTGATCTATGGGAACACTGGCAGTTAAACCTAATGTTTCTCTTAGTTAAACAGTATTTATTTTGCATTTATACTGCTACAAATGCCGTATTATCCAGCAGACCTCATGATGGTCTATATGCTTATATGTTTGCTTCTTTGGGCCATTATACTTGTGGCTCAAGATGCAAGTTTTTCCTAGCTATTAGGGGAATTTAACACGTCTTTCCAAACCACAAATTTTGAGAAAAATCTGTTCAGAAATTTGTAAAACTGAAAACATTATTATAATTCTCCAACAGGAAATGCACCATACTAATCAGCCTAAAGAAGCACAAGGAATTCATAGGAATCAAATAGAAAGTGACAACAAAAGGCCTAACAGATAGTTCTAAGGGTTAGGCTCAACCTTTCCAAAGAGATGGAAAAGACATGCTCCAGGGAGGGCAGGAGGGCAGTCATGGTCTAGTCAGTTTTCTTTACATTCATTGTTAAACAGTGTGTCATAGCGAGGTACTGGTTTCGATCATCAGCACCACATAAAAAAATAAGATATTGTGTTCATCTAAAACTAAAAATAAATAAATATTTTTAAAAAGTGTGTCCTTGGCCCTGGTTTGCTGCTTAACATGTGTTATTCTTGTGATCAAAATGTTATATATATATATATATATATATATATATATATATATATATATATATATATATATATATAATTATTTTCATACAAGGTCTCATCAAGTTGCTAATGTTGGCCTCAAACCTGTCTTGGCCTCTTCAGTCACTGTGATTATAGGTATGTGCCACATGCCCAACATATATAGCATTCTTTTTTTTTATTTATTTATTTAAATTAATTTTTATTGTAGGTTGTTCAAAACATTACATAGTTCTTGATATATCATATTTCACACTTTGATTCAAGTGGGATATGAGCTCCCATTTTTACCCCATATACAGATTGCAGAATCACATCAGTTGCAGAACCATTGATTTACATATTGCCATTCTGGTGTCTGTTGTATTCTGCTCCCTTTCCTATCCTCTACTATCCCCCTCCCCCCTTCCCTCCCCTCTTCTCTCTCTACCCCCTCTACTGTAATTCATTTCCCCCCCTTATATTTTTCCTCCTTTCCCCTCACTTCCTCTTGTATGTAATTTTGTATACCCCTGAGGGTCTCCTTCCATTTACATGCAATTTCCCTTCTCTCTCCCTTTCCCTCCCACCTCTCATCCCTGTTTGATGTTAATCTTCTTCTCATGCTCTTCGTCCCTACTCTGTTCTTAGTTACTCTCCTTATATCAAAGAAGACATTTGGCATTTGTTATTCAGGGATTGGCTAGCTTCACTTAGCCTAATCTGCTCTAATGCTATCCATTTCCCTCCAAATTCTATGATTTTGTCATTTCTTAATGCAGAGTAATACTCCATTGTGTATAAATGCCACATTTTTTGTGTCCATTCGTCTATTGAAGGGCATCTAGGTTGGTTCCACAGTCTTGCTACTGTGAATTGTGCTGCTATGAACATGGATGTAGCAGTGTCCCTATAGTGTGCTCTTATTAGGTCTTTAGGGAATAGACCGAGTAGGGGAATAGCTGGATCAAATGGTGGTTCCATTCCGAGCTTTCCAAGAAATCTCCATACTGCTTTCCAAATTGGCCGCACCAATTTGCAGTCCAACCAGCAATGTACAAGAGTACCCTTTTCCCCACATCCTCGCCAGCACTTGTTGCTGTTTGACTTCCTAATGGCTGCCAATCTTACAGGAGTGAGATGGTATCTTAGGGTGGTTTTGATTTGCATTTCTCTGACTGCTAGAGATGGTGAGCATTTTTTTCATATACTTGTTGATTGATTGTATGTCCTCCTCTGAGAAATTTCTGTTCAGGTCCTTGGCCCATTTGTTGATTGGGTTATTCGTTATCACATTGTCTAATTTTTTTAGTTCTTTGTATATTCTGGATATTAGGGCTCTGTCTGAAGTGTGAGGAGTAAAGATTTTTTCCCAGAACGTAGGCTCCCTATTTACCTCTCTTATTGTTTCTTTTGCTGAGAAAAAACTTTTTAGTTTGAGTAAGTCCCATTTGTTGATTCTAGTTATTAACTGTTGTGCTATGGGTGTCCTATTGAGGAATTTGGAGCCCGACCCCACAGTATGCAGATCATAGCCAACTTTTTCTTCTATCAGACGCCATGTCTCTGATTTGATATCAAGTTCCTTGATCCACTTTGAGTTAACTTTTGTGCATGGTGAGAGAAAGGGATTCAGTTTCATTTTGTTGCAAATGGAATTCCAGTTTTCCCAACACCATTTGTTGAAGATGCTATCCTTCTTCCATTGCATGCTTTTAGCCCCTTTATTGAATATAAGATAGTTGTAGTTTTGTGGATTGGTTTTTGTGTCCTCTATTCTGTACCATTGGTCCACCCGCCTGTTTTGGTACCAGTACCATGCTGTTTTTGTTACTATTGCTCTGTAGTATAGTTTGAAGTCTAGTATAGCTATACCGCCTGATTCACACTTCCTGCTTATCATTGTTTTTGCTATTCTGGGTCTTTTATTTTTCCATATGAATTTCATGATTGCTTTCTCTATTTCTACAAGAAATGCCGTTGGGATTTTGATTGGTATTGCATTAAACCTATAGAGAACTTTTGGTAATATCGCCATTTTGATGATGTTACTTCTACCTATCCATGAACAGGGTATATTTTTCCATCTTCTAAGATCTTCTTCTATTTCTCTCTTTAGGGTTCTGTAGTTTTCATTGTATAAGTCTTTCACCTCTTTTGTTAGGTTGATTCCCAAGTATTTTATTTTTTTTGAGGATATTGTGAATGGGGTGGTTGTCCTCATTTCCATTTCAGAGGATTTGTCGCTGTTATATAGGAATGCCTTTGATTTATGCGTGTTGATTTTATAGCCTGCCACTTTGCTGAATTCATTTATTAGCTGTAATAGTTTCTTTGTAGACCCTTTTGGGTCTGCTAGGTATAGAATCATGTCATCTGCAAATAGTGATAATTTGAGTTCTTCTTTTCCTATTTTTATGCCTTTAATTTCTTTCGTCTGTCTAATTGCTCTGGCCAGTGATTCGAGAACTATGTTGAACAGAAGTGGTGAGAGAGGGCATCCCTGTCTTGTTCCAGATTTTAGAGGGAATGCCTTCAGTTTTTCTCCATTCAGAATGATGCTAGCCTGAGGCTTAGCATAGATTGCTTTTACAATATTGAGGTATGTTCCTGTTATCCCTAGTTTTTCTAGAGTTTTGAACATAAAGGGATGCTGTACTTTGTCGAATGCTTTTTCCGCATCTATCGAGATGATCATATGGTTCTTATTTTTAAGCCTATTGATGTGGTGAATAACATTTATTGATTTCCGTATATTGAACCAACCTTGCATCCCAGGGATAAATCCTACCTGATCATGGTGCACAATTTTTTTGATATGTTTATGTATCCGGTTCTCCAGAAGTTTATTGAGGTTTTTTGCATCTAGGTTCATTAGAGATATTGGTCGGTAGTTTTCTTTCTTTGAAGTGTCTTTGTCTGGTTTAGGAATCAGGGTGATGTTGGCCTCATAGAATGAATTTGGAAGTTGTCCCTCTTTTTCTATTTCCTGAAATAGCTTGAAAAGTATTGGTATTAGTTCCTCTTTAAAGGTTTTGTAAAACTCTGCTGTATACCCATCCGGTCCTGGGCTTTTCTTAGTTGGTAGTCTTTTGATGGTATCTTCTATTTCCTCAATTGATTTTGGTCTGTTTAAGTTGTCAATATCCTCCTGACTCAATCTGGGCAAATCATATGACTTAAGAAATTTATCGATGTCTTCACTATCTTCCATTTTTTTGGAGTATAAGGATTCAAAATAATTTCTGATAATCTTCTGTATTTCTGAAGTGTCTGTTGTGATATTGACTTTTTCATCCCGTATCCTGGTAATTTGAGTTCTCTCTCTTCTTCTCTTTGTTAGCGTGGCTAAGGGTCTGTCGATTTTATTTATTTTTTCAAAGAAAGAACTTTTAGTTTTGTCAATTTTTTCTATTGTTTCTTTCGTTTAGATTTCATTAATTTCAGCTCTGATTTTAATTATTTCTTGTCTTCTACTTCTTTTGCTGTTGTTTTGCTCTTCTTTTTCTAGGATTTTGAGTTGAAGTATTAGATCATTTATTTGTTGTTTTTTTCTTTTTTTAAGGAATGAACTCCAAGCAATAAATTTTCCTCTTAGAACTGCTTTCAATGTGTCCCATAGATTCCGATATGTTGTGTCTGTGTTTTCATTTATCTCTAAGAATTTTTTAATTTCCTCCTTGATGTCTTCTATAACCCATTGATCATTCAGTAACCTATTGTTCATTCTCCAAGTGATGCATGATTTTTCCTTACTTCTTTTATCGTTAATTTTCAATTTCATTCCATTATGATCCGATAAGATGCATGGTATTATCTCTACTCCTTTATATTGTCTAAGAGTTGCCCTGTGACATAATATATGATCTATTTTTGAGAAGGATCCATGTGCTCCTGAGAAAAAAGTGTAACTGCTTGATGTTGGGTGGTATATTCTATATATGTAAATTAAGTCTAGGTTATTAATTGTGTTATTGAGCTCTATAGTTTCCTTATTCAACTTTTGTTTGGAAGATCTGTCCAGTGGTGAGAGAGGTGTGTTGAAGTCTCCCATGATTATTGTATGGTGGTCTATTAGACTCTTGAACTTGAGAAGAGTTTGTTTGATGAACATAGCTGCACCATTGTTTGGGGCATATATATTTATGACTGTTATGTCTTGTTGGTGTATGGTTCCCTTGAGAAGTATGTAGTGTCCCTCTTCATCCCTTTTGATTAACTTTGGCTTGAAATCTCTTTTATTTGATATGAGTATGGACACTCCTGCTTGTTTCCGAAGTCCATATGAGTGATATGATTTTTCCCAACCTTTCACCTTCAGTCTATGTATGTCTTTTCCTATCAAATGCGTCTCCTGAAGGCAGCATATTGTTGGGTCTTGTTTTGTGATCCATTCTACTAGCCTATGTCTCTTAATTGGTGAGTTTAAGCCATTAACATTTAGGGTTATTATTGAGATATGGGTTGTTCTTCCAGCGATATTTGTTTATTTATGTTACTAAACATGGTTTGTTTTTCTCTTTGATTATTCCCACCCCTTTACTGTACTACCTCCTGATGTTGGTTTTCATTGATATTTTCCATTTCCTCTTCCTGTAATATTTTGCCGAGGATGTTTTGAAGAGATGGTTTTCTAGCTGCAAATTCTTTTAACTTTTGTTTATCATCGAAGGTTTTAATTTCATCTTCCATCCTGAAGCTTAATTTCGTGGGATACACAATTCTTGGTTGGAACCCATTTTCTTTCAGTGTATGAAATATGTTATTCCAGGATCTTCTAGCTTTCAGAGTCTGTGTTGAAAGATCAGCTGTTATCCTGATTGGTTAACCCCTAAATGTAATCTGCTTCCTTTCTCTTGTAGCTTTTAAAATTCTCTCCTTATTCTGTATGTTGGGCATCTTCATTATAATGTGTCTAGGTGTGGATCTCTTATGATTTTGCACATTCGGCGTCCTGTAGGCTTCTAGGATTTGGGATTCTGTCTCATTCTTCAAGTCTGGGAAGTTTTCTCGTATTATTTCGTTGAATAGATTGCTCATTCCTTTGGTTTGGACCTCAATACCTTCCTGTATCCCAATGACTCTTAAGTTTGGTCTCTTTATGTTATCCCATATTTCTTGAATGTTCTGCTCATGGTTTCTTAACAGCTTTGCTGAGCTGTCTATGTTCTTCGCCAGTTGAAATACTTTGTCTTCATTGTCTGACGTTCTATCTTCTAAGTGTTCTACTCTGCTGGTAGTATTCTCAATTGAGTTTTTAAGTTGGTTTGTTGTTTCCTGCATTTCCAGGATTTCTGTTTGTTTGTTTTTTATAACCTCTATCTCCCTGTATAATTGATCTTTTGCTTCTTGGATTTGTTTATGTAATTCATTGTCGAAGTGGTCGAAGTGGTCTTTCATTGTCTGATTTTGCTGTCTAATGTCTTCCTTGAGACTCCAGATCATCTGAAGCATGTATATCCTGAATTTTTTATCTGACATTCCATCTGCTGCAGATATTACCTCTTCTAAAGTTGAGTTGACCTGCATTGCTTGTGGTCCTTTCTTTCTTTGTCTTTTCATACTGATCGCGTTTCTTTCTGCTTAGTGTAACTGTTGTGTTATTGATTTCCCCCCCTATATATTTATATTGCTCTTGTATAGCTGCAACGTCTCCCTTGCAGGCTTTGGCGGTGTTTCTGCCCCTCCTCCAATTGAGGCAATGTGCCTACCACGCCGGGAGGCCGCTGTGCCTGTACTTTCGATGGGCCTGTTCTTTCGGTGGTCACAGGTCCGCCTACCTTGCAGGCGTGAGCAGTGGCTTTGCCCCTCCGCTGGCAGCTAGGCCTGTTCTGTCTGTCGGTTGCAGGTCTGTCTACCTAAAAGGCGCTGGTGGCGGCTCTGCCCCTCCCCCAACCGGGGCGGGGCGATGTGTCTGGCCGGCCGCTGGGCCTGTTCTGTTGGTGGTCACGGTTCAGCCTACCTAGCAGGCACGTGGGGCAGCTGTGCCCCTCCGCAGGTTTTTGGGCCTGACCTGCCGGTGGGTCGCAGGTCTACCTACCTTGTAGGCTCAGGGGGTGGCTCTGCCACTCTGTGGATTGCTGTGCCTGTTCTGCTGGTGGGTCGCGGGTCTGCCTACCTTGCAGGCACCCGGCGGCTCTGCCCCTCCCCCAACCGGAGCTATGTGTCTGCCTGTCCACTGGGCCTGTTTTGTCGGTGGTCACGGTTCCGTCTACCTTGCACGCGTGTGGAGCAGCTGTGTCCCTCCGAAAGTTGCTGGGTCTGACCTGCCGGTGGGTGGCAACTGCGCCTACCTTGCAGGCCCGGGGGTGGCTCTGCCGCTCCGCGGGTTGCTGGGCCTGATATGCTGGTGAGACGCAGGTCTGCCTACCTTGCAGGCGCCCGGCGGCTCTGCCCCTCCCCCAACCGGGGCAGGGAGATGTGTCTGGCTGGCCTCTGGGCCTGTTCTGTCGGTGGTCAGGGTTCTGCCTACCTAGCAGGCTCGTGGGGCAGCTGTGCCCCTCCGCAGTTTGTTGGGCCTGACCTGCCGGTGGGTGGCAAGTACGCCTATCTTGCAGGCCCAGGGGTGGCTCTGCCGCTCCGCAGTTACTGGGCCTGATCTGCTGGTGATTCGCAGGTCTGCCTAACTTGCAGGCCTATAGTATTCTTTATACAAACCTGTTAGTAGTTTTCTAAGAAAAAAATTTCAGAAACAAGATGCGTCCATAATTAGGCAATCCTGCATATGATTTGTGAAGGACTTAAACCCCATTAAAAGATACAAATATTACAATGACCAAATACTGTCCTAATTATTTTTTTGGCATTTTAAAGTACATGGATATTATCTGTAGACTACAACTTTTACAACTGTGTCCAACTTATTAAAATTTGAGTATCCATATTAATGAGGCTGAAGAATATTGAGCTAGTCAAGAAGATTCATAATTTTGAGATTCTCTGATAATTTGGGAAATCGTGTTTTTTTCTGTCAGAATTTCAAAGATAAATATCTGTCTAGATTTAGGGGTATCAGGAAAATTCCTTGCTCCATTAGACTGCATCCTTTAGAGTATAGTTATTATTTATTTTAGTTATTATTTTATTCGTAGAATCTCCTGTTTGTCCTTAATTCTAAAAATTTCATTTCCTGGATGAGGTATTTTGCATTCACTATTGCCCATGGTTCTCTGGGGACCAACAGTCATTCCTATGGCCCCAGGAACAAGAAACTTGACACAAGTTATTACCTTCATTCCTTTCTCTGGATTCTTGACATAGCAGGGAGATATGATGGACACACAGTCCAAAATATGGGTTAATCAAGGTTCTTCCAGAGCCAATACTGAACAAATTTAATGTAAACAAAAATTTAAAACTAGAGAAAGATGTAGGACTAATACACAGATTTTTTCCATTCTTAACAGATAACCATATAGTAACAAAGACTATATTGTGTTGTAGCTGTCACATTCACTCCAGTGCCATGAATGAGGACTTCTATACTGCACAAGCACCAGTGGCTTTTTGTTAATTGAGAAAATGATTGTAGGGACAATGGTAAAAAAAAAAATATATGCCTTTGGGGGCCTGGAGTTGTGATTCAGTGGTAGAGCACTTGCCTACCACACACAAAGTGCTGGGTTTGATCTTTAACACCACATAAAAATAAATAAATAAAATAAAGGTGTTGTGTCTATCTCTAACTAAAATAAAAATAAAAATTTAAAAAGTGCTTTGGGAAAATGCCTTACATACCTAGTTTATTTATAAGTTTGATATTATTATAATCTCTTCTTATGGTATGAAATAAAAATTTCCTCACACAAAGAAAATAAAATTTTGTCAGTACATAGATTCATTTTCCTGCAAATGAAATAAAATGCTCCAAAGGTTAACACTGAGGCTCAAGTCATACTTGTGTATATAAAGTTTTTCGCTGTTATCAGTGATTTCAAAAGTATGTTTGAATGATAAATATCCCTCATTTTCATCTGACTATACCAATAATAAAATCTTCTCACTAAACAAGTTTCCATTAATATATGTTCTTCTTGAAAGATGAAGGAATTAAATTGAATGTTATCAGTGAAAATTACTTTTGTCCATCTTGAATCATACATTGACAAAAATCAGTTAAATTCTTCATTTATATTATCATTCGTGTTTCATTAGCTATTTCTCTCCTGTAATCTTCACATATTTCATTAAAAGCAACAATGAGTTGAACTGTATAGCTTTAAAGATGAAAGTTAATCTTAACTTTTTTGGTTCTCATGTGTCCTTAAGTGTTAGACTTTGTCATAAATTTCATCATTTACTGTCGTCTATAAATAGTAAACAACAGGCAAGTGCTAGATAAAAATTTAAACTAAAATGATGTGTACATGGGATACCTGATTAAATTCTTGTCAGCTAAATTACACCTTTTGCAATAAGGATAACTATAATGCCTCAACCATGTTTCAAATTTAGAAAAATAAGATTAAATAAATTGTTAGAGGGGCGTTATATATTTCAGTCATAGCAGCTTTATTATATTAGTCCTTTGCATTATACATCTCTCTTCTTTTTTTCTCTTTGTAGACAAAGATCTTTAAAGTAGCATCTGAAGCCCAACCTCACTGGATTCCAGGTTTCATCTTCATCTTACACATGGTGCCAAAGGACTCAGCCTGCCCTGGGATAGCTATTGTTTCTTGTATTTTACACCTTTTTTACTTTTTTCCTCTTTTTATCTTTCCAATTATGTTAAATTATTTGAAGACAATGATTATTATTTCTAAATATCTTTCCTTTCTTATATTAAAAATGAACATATATTAAAGTTAGATTTAAATGTGGGTTTTAAACATGTTGAAATAGGAAAAAAAAACCCACCATTTTTTAAAATTAAAAAACCCAGAAAGCTAAAGAGTATAATTATCATTACATTAATAAATTTGTCTATAAATAGCAAAGTCCTTTATTTGAAAATATCACTGATAATATTGGAAAAATACTTGCAATTTTGTAATAGAGAGGGTGACTTTCTCTTATATATTAAAATCTAAAAATAATTTTGAGAAAAAATATAGTAAATGGAAATTATTGAAGGATGTGAGTACTTTGGAAATAAAAACACAAATCTTCTACAGTACACAAAAAATGTGCCTGTGGGCACTGTTAATAACAGTGAACCTTAATCATTTATAAAAGATAAGGTTAACCTAGTGGCAGGATTTCTAAAGATTTTCTTGTCAATAGTGCTAATAAAATTTTGAACATTTCAATGAGCATGACTTTGAGGTAGAAAACAAATTCAACCATTCTATTTAATATTGCTGTGTTTCAAAACTGTTCTTTTCTTTCTAAATTAATATTAGAAAGTATAAATTAAAATTGATGTGGTTGGTAGGGAAGGTTTTGCAAGTTCATGTAATAGGTGATGTTCTCTTGTCACTAAGTTAAATCTTTATTGATTCAAAAGAAATTTAGAATTTTAGACCAAATTGCCAAAACATTTATAACTTTGGAGCACATTGTCAATAAGAGCTATGGATAAAAGGAGCCAACACATGGGATTTTGGACTGTGAGGGTAATGTAGGAACTTTAAATAGTTTGGTCAAGATGCACAACATTGTGGTCTTTCATACAAAATACTCAGCATAAGGCCCACTAAGCTGTAAGAACTCAGTAAATGTTAACCGTTCACCATTTAAGAGATCATTCAATAGGATAATCATTTAAATTGCATTTGAAATTGACATAGTATGTATATTTCCAGATTAACAATGAAGCAATTTAAAATGACAATATCTTACTTTTATTTATTTTAACTTTTTCGGAGCATTCTTCTATGGTGGTAGAGGCAAGGAAGAAATTTGAGGATAGAATAATACAGGAATAAACTGAGAATCCTTTGGACTCAGGGAATAATTTGCTTGCAAACAGGAAGGGTCCTCTTTTTGACACAATGCCTTTTGTATTCCTCTTCCCCTCTCTCAACTCTTTCTACATGTTATTCTTGTCTATTTTCAAAATCTTACCTACCAAATCTTCAAAGAGGAAATTTAATTTCAAGAAAGGATTAGGAGCATAGGAATAAAATGCAGTAGCTCTATGTAAGATAGCTTTCTGTCTTCACAGTAGGACATAGGGAATGCAAATAAAGAACACTGGACCCCAGATATCTTTCAGAGGTCACCATTGTCAGTCTCCAAATCCCAATACCCTTACAGTAAGATCTGTAAGCTCTATTTGGCCATAGTGCAATGTAGGACCTAATTTACCTCAAACACACTTTTTATTGTTGATAACATTCCACATGCAAATACCAACATTTTCTCTTTGGAAAGCAAAGTATTAATACCATGTGTCTTTTTCATAAATTTTTCCTTGTCCTAATAATTAGAGTATTTCAGAAATAAAAGTAATCTAGCACATGAAATTACAGAAGGACGTAAGGGGAGTATCACCATGTCGGTTTCATTATTGTGCTCATTTCTTGGAGATGCAGCAATCTCTTCCTTTGTAGTCATATCCTCATCAATGCACTGCTCCATACAAAAGCATGTTGCAGGGTTAACAATTTTTAAAGCAACTCATATTTTTATGCACATCTCTGCCATATTATTATAATCTGAATTCTGTTTAATGTTTAATTTTAAAAATAATTGCCTCTTATTGAAATACCCCACATTACATTATTGCTGGTCATGCAGAAAATTACTTTGCTGAAGGAAACAAAACCATCCAATATAATATGTTCTCCTTATAATGGAAGAGATAATTGGATTAATCACAAGTCAAAATCTGTGAAGTAGGATGCTTTCTTGGCTAAACTGAGCTATGCCTGTCATTTAGAGATGATAGATAATAGGGCATTATTGAGTTTGATAGTCATGTGAAACAAGTCACCATAATAAAGAGTATTTTTTTTAAATATTAGAAGGTATTAAATACCTATTGAATATGAAGAGAAGCTGGGTTAGCCCCCTTGGGGACCTGGCTGAGTTGTAAAGATATTATTGTATATTCATGTCCACTTATGCTGCTTGCTCCTCTGCTTACTTGACACTATTTTATAAATGTTGAAAACTCTTGACAAAGGTATCTCTCATTGTGAATCTCTCCATGACTGGACTGATTGCATGCCTTTTAGTATAAGAATGGATTATTAACCCTAATACTACACAATGATTGAATGCTCAGTGTTTCTCTTTGTGTCCTTAGGAATAATAGTTTTAAAATGTACATTAAAAATCAACACCTGTATGTAATTTAGAAATGCAATAAAATACAGATTTTAACAAGGATCTTAATTTGAGACTCTTTGGATATGTGTTATCTTGAAAATTTAGACAGAAAATAAATTTTAAATTACTTCTTATTATAGAGGAAGAAAATGAAGGTTGGAGGCACTACATTATCTGTAGAAACATCAGCAGTGAGAGTGTGAGGAGTATTCATGCTAGCCAATCCTCACTTAAAAACTAAGTAATAACCATAGTATGCATAATGACCATAAAATGAGTCACTCAGTGTATTTAGGCAATTATAGAAGTACTTTTAAAATTGATGTTCTTTTTAAATTTATGTGTAACATAGAGAAAAAAATGTCAAGTTTACTACACAAAACAAACATGTTCAGATGACTAGCACTTTGGTCAAGAAATGGAACTTCACCCGCATCCCATATAGAGTATCACCTTCACCTTACCTCCTGATCACTACTTCTCTCTCCATTCCAGTTTGAAGAACTGCTTGACTTATAAAGCCATGAGTTATCATTATGTAAAGTGTGCCATTTATGTTCTTGAATAATTTTCTCAAAAAGATGTTTCTGAGATTTATTAGTGTTTAAATGTATCGTTATAAAATTATATTTTATTTTTTAATGATTGTAGTCATTATATAAAGTATGCCTCAAAATATTCATTCTACTATTTATGTTTTTCTTATGATATTTTGATATTCTCACTAATTTGTTCATAAATATTTTCATACATATCTTTTGGTGCCATGATCATGTGTTTTAATTATGTCCCCAGGAGGCAATAAAAATGAGTATTTTCAAATAGTGTGGAGAATTTCAACTGGTTACCCAGTGTAATTATGCTAACTTGCAGTTGACAACAAATGTATGAAAGTTTCCATTCCTTCAATTAACTGATAAAAAACAACATTTTAGTCTTTTGAATTATAATTTTTCTACTATTATGTAATGCCTGAGTATCTGTTTAATATCATCCAGAATGTGTATCAAGTTAGACCACATTTGGAACATAAGTATGCATTAACAAATTTCAGTCAATAAAAATCATGCAATCTCTCAATCATTACTTTTAGATCACTCACATTTAATGTGATTATCATTATAGTTGGTTAGTATCTAACATTTCCATAACCGTTTTCTATTCATTCCAATCATTATTTGTTCCTTTTTTTGTTGCCTACTCTAATTTTAACAGAGGTTACTATCTGATTTTATTTTCTCCATTTTCATATAAATGATACTTTGAATAAGTTATTTGGTGGCTGCCTGGTTTTTATAATATGTATTCTTAACTAGCATTTTAAATAACTACTTTTTAAAATATCACTTCCATTGTAGTATAGACACTTCATAACAAGTATTTCAATTTCAGTTTTAGAAATTCCTAAGGATGTACTTTTAGTGCACTGGTTCTTTTGTCAGTCATATAAGTCAACTAATGAATTATGGAAGAGAACTTTTCTTTCTCTTGTTCCCTCACCACAGAAGTTCTTATCTTTAGATTTTTTTCATCTTTCATTTTACATTATTCAGCTGTTTTTTCCTATTAAAATTCTTAAAATATGATTCAGTTAGTTTAATTTCTCTGAAAAATGAATCTAAGGACTGTTTTATATCAGAACATAGTTCTGATTCTTGTTTTTCTCTTTAAAATTGGCATTTGGTGGGCTGGGTTTGTGGCTCAGTGGTAGAGCACTTGCCTGTCACACTTACTTCACTGTGTTTGAAACTCAGCACTACAGAAAAATAAATAAATAAATAGAAAAAAGATATTATTCTCATCTACAATTAAAAATCAAAATTGAAAAATATATGCATTTGTATTTTGGCATGCTTTGCATTTCTTTCTTCTTTTTTCTTTTTCTTTCTTTTTTTTTTTGCTTATTTGTTTATTTATTTTTTGTTTTTGTCAAAAGCTGAATATATTGTATGGGACAGAAAGAACTGAGGTTAAGTGGTCTTTAGTGTAAGGATTTATGTTGGGCAATGTTTATTTGCTCTATTTGTAAGTTTCAAAGAATTCTAATTACTCTGTTGTCCTCTTGATTCTGTTTCCTGTTATACTATAAGTTCCCACAGTGAGAATCTATGTTGTCTCAAGCCATCCATGGGCAGTTCTATGCAGGGACAGGTCCGGCATTGCTCTCCTAGCTAATTGGGCTGTGCGCAATGCAAGAGCTCCTCTCCTCTCACTCTCCCTCTGCCTGTGATTCCACACAGCACCTGAGATTGGTGTGACTTGCCAAGTGTCAATCAATATGCTGACCACAAGCCATTAGGAAGCAAAATTCCACTTTTGAAACCTCATTCCCTGCCTTATTTGGGAAGAACATTCTATTGAACCTCCTTTGTTTGGCCCTCCTATAAAAATAAACAGATTCTGGGTGCACACTCCCTTTTTCTGGTGCCTTCCCGTGTGAAAGCTGACCCTTAAGGTTGCAGAGCAGTCCCACCCTCTATCTGAGAAACTCATGTCCCTGTGTTGCGTGATTTCTTCATCCTTTTCTTAGTTTACTACTGCAGCTAGCCCCTCTGAACCAGCTCATCTCATGAGCACAGGTTTTTGGAAAGACTGTGTTTTGTACCTTTTTAAACATTATCCATTATTACACTTTAGCTTTAATGGTGTGATACTAATATGTGACATGGATGGAATATTTTATGACCTTTGAAACACCTCCATGTTTTACTGGACCTACATGCTATGTCTGTAGCATGTCTTCCATTAGCACATTTTTATTCCACTTTCCTCCCAATATCTCCTATAGGTGCAATGTTTTTAATCTATGTCCTTAAAACCTTGACCCATGAAACAACAATTTTTTTCCCTTGATTGTACAGGAAGAGCTAGGGGAGATCAGAGATGAAGAAATGCCCTTCTCTGATCTCTGTTAAAGTCACTACCCCTGGAGAATTGGTCTTTCTTTTAGAGAAGGTGACAAGTGCATTTCAAAAATATTACTCTTGCCTTAACCTTGCCAGATTCCTAAGAGGTACTATGGAACAATTGGGGATCTTGCAGATAGCATCAATGAAAGTGTGCATCCCTTTTCCTAAGTCTGCAGTTCCCAGGAATATTTCACTGTCATACTAATCTAATCTCAATAAACAGCAATTCATCACAATTATCCTTTATGGCACCATATTGATTTACAGATCCAGCAGCTTCTTCTTAAGGGAAGCAGATCTGAATTTTGTATTTCTCAGGATGCCTCTATAACCAGGTTACTTAAAATGGTCTGAAACCTCACTTTTAAGTTAGACCAAGAAAAGTTGACAACAGTTAGCCTCTCCTTTTTTTTTTCTTATTGTTGTATTGGGAATAATGACCTCCAAATACTTTATTTGCTGGAGCTCTAATGGAAATCTTCCAAAGTGTGTGTGTGTATACACACACACACACACACACACACACACACACACATAATTCTTCAAAATTACTAAATTATACTAATAATACTTAGATGATTTTGCATTGTTAGTATAGAGGCAGCCATGTCTTTTGTAAGTAGGCAGAGTTCTCACATATCTATTTTGCATTTTCCATTACCCTAGGCTTCCATTATTTTACTGGTGAGAAATTTCAAAAGGTAAATTAGAAAACATTTAACTAGATAGAAAAAAAAACTTGAAATTTATGGGGTGTAAGTAGAGAAGTTTTGTAAAATTCACAACTAGACAAAGAATTAAGAGTCAAAAAATGTGTTTGTATGTTATATAGAAGGGAGGGAACATAAAATTAAAGTAGGCATCTATGAAAAAAATATAAAACAACAATAAAAGAAACTAGCAAACCTAAAGTCTGCTATTTTAATGAAATTAATAAATTTAATTAAATAATAATGAGATTGCTCAAGGGAATCTAATAAAAGAGTAGACTCCATTACATATCTAACAAAGAGTGACTGCTAAAAAAATATAACTGAACAACTTTGTGCAAATAAATCTGGAAGCTTAAGTGAAATTGGCAAATGTCTTTAAAAAAACAATGTTAAAAATAATTCATGGCTGGACATGGTGGATCATTTCTGTAATCCCAGCCACTCAGAGGTAGAGGCAGGAAAATCTCAAATTTGACTCAATCTGCGCAACTTAATGAGACCATGTCTTAAAATACAATATTTTTATAAAAGGGCTGGGGATGTAGCTCAGGGGTAAAGAATCCAAGGCTTAAATACCCAGTATCAAAATAAATTCATAGGTAAATAAATAACTGATTGCAGAAGAAAGAGGAAAATTAAAGGCTTATACCTAGTAAAGGAACAAAATTGTTAATAAAACATTTTCTACCAAAAGAAAAAAAAAATCACAGCCCAGATGGATTGACTTGTAAACACAATAAATATTTAACAAGTGAATAGTATATCCTACTTCACAAATAGAGGAAAATGTTTGTTTATGAGAAAAAAAATGGAAGTGTACTAAAATCAGAAAAAAATGTAAAAGATAGCAAAGATGAAAATATTGATGTACACATAGATGCAAAAATAGAACTAAAATGTCTTCAGAACAAAATTAGTGCAATATGTAAGTAATTACAGTTATGACCAAGTGATGGTTGGTTTAGAATGCAATATTTGTTTAATATTGCAATATCAATCATTGGAATTCTCTATGTGCATTAGGAAAAAGGATAAAGATGTGTAGATTACAAGTAAAGCAGTGAAACTCTATTTGCTTTGGACATATAGATGTTTAGAAAATCCAAAAGAATTCACACAAACACTGAATAATATGAGAATTTAGTGGGTTCACCAGAAACTTTGTCAGCATACAAATTTCTATTGCCTGTCCAAATACTACAACTAGACTTGATTAGAAAATAGAATAAAATATCAATTTATAACAGAATTCATTACAAAAACATTGAAAGATGCATTTAATGTAACATGTAAAAGTGCTAAACTGAAAATTATAACACAATCCTGTGAGAAATGAGAAGAAACCTAATATATAGTGCTATATACCATATTCATTGACTGTGAAACATTCTTGTCCAGACAGTATTGATCTAAAAATATAATAAAATCTGAGTCGGAGTCATAGGAAACTTTCTTACAGATTGCAAAGCAGATGCTAACATTTATGTGGAAATGCAAAGGACATAAATTATGCAAAATACTTGAAAAAAAGAACAGAGATATCTTTCACCTTTCATCTCAGTGATTCCATGCTGAGCTATAAGGTAAGGGTAACAACACAGGAGTATTAGTGTCAGGGCATAGATGTGAATAGAATGGCATAGCAAGTTCAAGAATAGGAGATTCTTAGGTATTTGGTTAATTGACTTTCATTAAAGTTGTCAAAGTAATTCAAAGAAAGAGATAAATTCTTTTCAGCAAATAGTGCTGTGACAACTGGTTTCAGGGGAGGAGAAAATAAACCATGAAATTTAATTCAAAACATGCAAATTTACTAAAAATGATTCATAGACCAAAATGTGTAGGAAGTAAGAATAAAAAATTTTAAAAACAAACTTCTTTAAAAAGACAAAGTTATTTGTGGCTATAAATAAATATGTGTGAAATATAATTGTATAAATTTGGTTTTAAAAAACTGAATCATTGATTGTACTGCAAATTATAAGAAGAAAATAAATGTAAAGGGTTGAAGAAATTCTAATGAGACAGTGATGAAGCATCCCTGTCAGAAGTTTTAAATCAAGGCATGAACTACAAAGATAAAACCCAGTTGGAAAATAATAAAATAAAACAAGATGAGTTTTGGAGCAAAAACTTAAAATAAATTTTAAAATATATGAGATGAAAAATGATGTGAAACATTGATTTAGCCCAGAAGTAAATTAAAGACATGCCTATCCTGTTTAAAAAACAAAACATGGGGCTGGGGATGTGGCTCAAGCGGTAGCGGGCCCGCCTGGCATGCGTGCGGCCCGGGTTCGATCCTCAGCACCACATACAAAGATGTTGTGTCCGCCGATAACTAAAAAATAAATAATAAAATTCTCTCTCTCTCTCTCTTTCTCTCTCTCTCTCTCACTCTCTCTCTCTCTCTTTCTTTCTAAAAAAATAAAAAATAAAAAAATAAAAAACAAAACAAAGTAAAACCAGCACACCTGAATCATTTGTGCAGTGAACCCCCCCCATAAAATACTGCTTCTAAAGGAAAAAATTGAGCAAAGCAAGTTTATTCTAAACACAATGAGTTAGTGCTAGAGATGATACATTTTTAAAAATTTTACTTTTTATTGGTGCAACATCACTATATTTAATAGTAGGATTAATGGTTTGATAAATTATTTTTAGTTCAGCATTGTGTTTATAACAAATTACCTTATGATTTATGACCATGCCTCATGCGTGAATCTAAGAGGTCACACTACTAATTTGGATTGACAAACATAAAATACTACCCTGTTTTCAGGTTAGTGCAGGTCAGGCAAACTGATCTAAAAGCATATTCAATGGACAAGTATACAAATGAGGGAGGAAGCTATTTCCTACTATAGAGTTTTTTAGGGGCATACTGAAGCATGGTACCAGTGTTCCTTTTGAGGATATGGGGGGTGCACCTGGTAGTCAAGACAACCAGGTTACTCTTTTAACTGGAGACTTATTTTGCTTTTTAAAGATTGTTTGGTGGTTCTTTCATGGGTAAAATTTCCAGAGAGCCAAAACACAGGCTGAAGTTCCATAAAGGAATTACTGTTTGCTTAATGTTGTTTTGGAACTGAATGAATGAATATTTTAGATGAAATGATTGGAAAGAGTAAACAAAATTGTAAACAGTGATAAATGGTATGGAAATATGAAAATGAATTTTAATTAAGTAACATTAGTAAATATTTATTTCTAGTTTTGAAAGTCTTGGAGGTGATATGAAGTAATCAACCTCATTGTCTCTTTTATAGCCTTGTGAGAAGTAGCAGCAAAGTGGTACTATCAAAGATCTTTATGTATTCATTATATGTGTAAATCTGAATAGTGAGCTTTTTGCAAATGTGTATTCGCTGGAAAACATGCTTAAGAAAATTTCCACAGGGTCCCACTCCCCTGAATATCTACTTCTTTACATTAATAATGATTAATCTAAATTTGTGGGAAACCCATTTTCATCAAATCAATTTCATGTTCACTATTCCATGGATATATCTTGGCTATTTTTTTTCCTCCTTACTTCACTGCACAGTTGGATATGAGAAAAAGCTTTTTTGTTTGTTTGGCTAAATTAACATTTCCATAAAATATTTTCCAATATTGAGATAAGTAAAATATACTTGAGATATCATGGTGTATTCATCATCTGACCAAAAAATTAATCAATTTATTTTTAAGATTTCCATTCTTATTTTTATTTAAATACTTTTTTAGATGTAGATGGAGACAATACCTTTGCTTTATTTATTTGTTTTTATATGGTGCTGAGGATCAAACCTAGTGCTTCACACATGCTAAGCAAGTTCTGTAACACTGAGCTACAACCCCAGCCCTCCATTATTATCTTAAATTGTTGGGTTTTTTTTTCTGCTGTTTTTCAATTACCTTTAAATTTTGAGAGAAATTTGTGACACAGATGTCATGTTTCAACACAGTGTATATCTGTATGTGCAACACTGTGGAAATTAATCATTTTTCAAGATGCATCTTTTTGGATTTAATCATTGATAAATAAGAGATATCCTTTTCTTTTTCTTTTTCTGTAATTTAATCATGCTGAGTTTGGGGAAATACTTTGTACAAATCTAAATAGTATTTTTAGTGACTTAAGGTAAAGAGGCATATTTTTTCACTAAGAGTAACTTTTTTTTTTGTCATGGAACTCAAACAAATACAGAATTTTTCAAGTATTAGAGTTAATAAAAATTATAATTTGTGTTTTAACAACATGCTAATAAAAAGTCCATTTTATTACAAATTAGAAGTAAATATAAGTATTTTAGATCATATAAAGGAATCTCTTTTATATTTATTAATACTTGATATGTTTTATTGAAATTATAAAGTTACATACATTTATATACATGCAGAAATTCCTAGAAAAAAATTACTAAAATGCTTAAATGTTGAGGATGATTACTTATAAAATAAATTGCATCAAGAATTTAGAATAATAGTACTGTATTTTTTTGTCTGTTTGGCATTGAGGTCTTCTTAGAGTAGTTATGAACTCTAGTCTTTCCTGTCAGGCTGTCAGGGATTGGGGCCTTAAGTATTTACAATGTGCCTTTCATAGGATGCTGCTTTATCCTGTTGAGCTGGTTAACATGTAAGGGTTCAAACTTGACCAGGAGTCTTTCTCACAAGATAAGTATTTTTATTGGAAAATGGCCTTGTAGCACTTGACTGAAGTGGGTTCACTTTACTTCCGCCAGGGGAGCCATTCCCTGAAAGAGCTCTGAGCAGGAACAGATTAAATCTGACATGTCAGTCAAGTGAGGTGAGGAAAAGGCAACTCAACAAAGCATGTGAGATAGAAATAAGAATTTAATTTAAAAAATGTGTTCTTTTTATATATACATGACAGTAGAGTATATTTTGTCATACATACATGGGTAAATCTTATTCTAATTAGGATCCCATTGTTGTAGTTGTACATGATGTGGAGTTTCACTGTGGTTTATTCATATATGAACAGTTTACTTTTCACTGATCCCAGAGACAAGAGGTGAGTAAACCCTGTAGAGCCAAAATAGAAGGGGGTAGCTTTCCCAGACTCTCATGTTCACCCAGTATATGGGGAACAAGAGAGGGAGAGACACATTGGCTGAAGGTTTTAATGGGGTCTAGGATGTTACGCATGCAAATCACCCTGTGTGAGTTCTTCTTGATGGGTTCAGAGCAAGTCAAAGCACACTCTGTGGAGTCACTATGGCAACTCCGCTCAGTGCACATGGGGTGTGGGGGTCAGTGGAACAAGTTAGGTTCTTCATAGTTGTCCCATAGGAAGGATGTCACAAGGAGATAATTGAATAAGACAGATATCAGGGTTGACAAGCATTGAGCAATTGAGAAAAGTTGTAGAAATACAAACTTTCTCAAGAGGGACTAACCCAATGGATGTTGAAGCAAAGAAAACAAAAGGAAGTCACTATAATTCTTGTCAATAAAAGTTTCTTGTTCTTTTGGATGTACTGATTTTTTATATGTTTATTGTTCTATAAATGTAAGGTACTTTCCATCATTGCATAATATTCATTATAATCATATAATAATAACAACCAACATTATTACAATGTGCTTGAAATATCTCTTCCAATAACATTTCACATTTAATCCACCATTTCAGTTACCACAAGAAACAAGTGTAGTGGTTAATATAATTATCCATCTTTCTTGAAAAACCCTTAATAAGTTTGTGGTGAAAATGTAATCAGGCAGCCTGAGTCCTAGCCTTCTGCCCCAAATAGTTTACATGGTATTTTATGATGGAAGATTAATATCAAATGAATATACAAAAATGTTATGACACCTAAATCCCAAGTTGCACTGATAAAATCATTTGTGCAAATTCATCTAAATGATTCCTTTAATTTTTTTTTTAATAACAGAATTTTCAACTTAATATATTCAACATCGCACAATGTCATTTCTTCATTCCCCTAATTTCTTTAAGTGGGACATTTCCTGAACTCCTGGGGTGTTTTTCTCACTTCAAACTCTTGTCCAAGTGTGTTGCATGCATTGCCCACAATAGGAGTTAAATCTACTAAATTGTTTGAGTGTGAGGGAGTCAGATTCTTCCTCCTCTCACCCTCATTCCTTAAAGTAGTTGTAGTTTTCAACCTGTGTAAGTGGTTTTTCAGATAACAGATGGGATTTTCAAAATCCTAGAATGGCAAATGGGGAGATAAAGAGTTTGAAAAACCAATTTAGCCCACATATTAAATTATGTCTTCAGATTTAGCATTAGAGGTGAGAATTTTCACACAGAGCTCTTTTAGAACTTAGGTGATGGAATAATTTTGAATATGTTATCTTCTCTCCCAGCTCGGCCTGTAGAAAATAGTTCTAGGCAGGGAATGTAGGGATACTGCTCCAAATTCTACTTTTATGTTCTGAACTGTCTTCAAGATCAAGAGAATTTACTGTTCAAAGTTTCCAGAAATCACTGGGTTTATCATTTGCAAAATAAAGTGAGTTTGTGTTTTATTTCTTCAAGCACTTTAGTAGTGACTTCTTAGGAGAGAAAGGATTTTATTTTTCTATGCATACTGACTGCTTTGGGCTTTTAGGGATAGTGTTCTCTTTTTTTTCTCTAACTAGTGCTAGCCACGCAAAGTGTAAAGAACTGATCTCGCTTTTAAAATTTTGCTTCAGGAGAGTAGTCCAGATTTTTTTTCCACTTTGAGGGTGTATCTGTATCTAAAGATATATGCATTGTATTTCCTATGTAAAATGTTACTTGGCTGCCAAAGTTCAAGAACTTTTGACTGTAGATATTTCCCTTCCAAATTCTTTTGGGTTCTATATCATCCCCTTTTTATGCCTTAGCAAGAATTCTTATTGTTGGTAAATTAATGTTGAGCATGGCCAGAGCATGTTTTCCAACTTATTTTTCTCCAGTTCTTTAGAATATATGGTCTTGTGTAAGTTCAAGAATGTGCTTCAATGCTTCAAACAAGTCTTGTTTCAAAGCAGAAATGATGAGTGTAAGAACAGACTATTTGAGAAAATGAAACATAAATGCAACCAAATATTAATTTTATAAATATCAAAAAGTTTTACCTGAAAGGATATTTACCCTCCTTCAAAAATTATTTCCTCTTGATTCTTAACAACAGCTTTCCTCTACCTAATGGCAATTCTTTGGCATAAAACAATCTGCTAATTTTTACATAAGGAATATTTCTATATGAACTCACCTCCTCAATTTCTAGGAGGAATCTTCTCTTCTATTCTTTGCATGCATAGATCACTCTGCTTCCACCCAAAAAATGCATTTATGACTCCTTTTTTTCTCCTATCCCTGTCTCAGTCTTCTGGGCTCTGCATATCTTGGGTTTTCCTCCAGGTTTTGTGCAGTCACCAACATGGACACAAATCTGCTTATAGGTTCAATACTAAAGTTGGGTATATATTTATTCTTGAAGAACATACTAAGTGAAGTCCACTAATTAATTTCATAAAGAGACATATGGAAATAATAATATTGTCACATTTTGTTTTCATATTTGCAGGTTAAGTAATGTCTTTGTTATGAATGTGATGCATGCTCTTTCTGTACCAGTGTAATTCTCTGGGCATTGTCATAGCTGAAAAATATGTAATTTAGGTTGTTCTGAGAATATTACTGCCACCACTGGAGGTCATTTTCTACCTCTAGCCTCAGAAGCTTTTTTGCCTTCTTTTTTTTTTTTTAAATGATAATTTAGCATTTGAGTCCCATTGCTACAGAAAATTATTCATAAAAATATCCTGAAACTCTACAAATGAAACAAAGACAATACAAAATACAACTCCAGCTCTGTTTCTATATTTCTTTTTTATTCTTGTTAGAATTGCATTTGCAGAATTTCCTGGCTGGGTGCCACTCCTATCTTAAGGCATTTCAAAATGTTCTTGACAATGCTGTTCATTCATTATGTGAATCCAAAAACAGTGAGCAAAAGAAGCCTGAAACTTAGCTCACTGATAATTGCTTCTTTATTTTCCAAAATGTTTCTTCACAAGTAGAGCCAAACTTCACATCCTGGTTTCTCTTTAGCTGCCTAAAATCTAGTGTTCTCTGAAAGTGTCTGTACAGCTGCACATAGAAAATGTTGAGTCTGCCACTTCAATCTCAATCTATTAGTATTGTGATCACTGGGTATTTTAATTGAATGTTTTTTTATTATGATTTGTAAGTTTTTACTTATGCATTCAAAAATTTCAATGAAACACTTCATGAATCTTCATAGAAAATGTATTTTTTAGGTTAAACTCCACTAAGTCAGTATAATTCCTTTTACAATTTTTGCGATAATTACTTTTTCTCTTTTATTCATATTTTATATATAAGCATTTTCACCATGTTACTGTAAACTATAGAATCATGTTTAATCCTTTCAATAGCTTCATTCTATTTCAAATTTTAACAGTTACTCTTAAGTAATTGAGAATTTGCTCTTCCTGACTGTACTGTAACCAAGGTTCATTATCTCTGATTAAAATAGACTTATTATTTATTGAAATATTGTATTATATCATCAGTTTCAAATAATAAACTCTTTAATGCAATTTTAAACATTTTTTTATGTTACTTTGGTATGACTACCTGTGTTATCACAGATAACCACCTCCCTCTGTAACATCAACACATTGCCATTTTCCAGTCATAATTTTCAATTTTTAAGAGTATCCCTTTCCTAAAGCATTCTGCAGCACTGATGAATTTTTGGCATTTCAAGGCAAGTGTGACTCCTCAACAAATGTGCCTCTTGTTGCACTTGGTAATTGATAATTGTTATAGCTGGCATTTTTAGTGACTGATGATGTCATTTGTAGTGCTGTGATTCAGCAGTATCCTTCACTATGGAATAGATGGCTAATGTGGCTTATGTCATATTTCATGTAATACTTGAGAAATATTTTTGCTTTTTCTTGTAATAAATCTAGGATATTTTAAAGTTAATTATTTAATATCCACCTAAGTCTTTAATTGGTTTGTGATTATTTTGTTCCATTTGTTTTAATTTCCATACAATTAACAGAAGAAAAATAAAAATCATTAGTGTCTAATGATAAAATATGCATGTCCTTTAGGTTGAAAGATAAATATTAAAATATTATTGTAATCTGAGACAATGAAATTCAGCATTACTAACAAAGTAGTACATTGCCTTAAGTGTTTTAATAGGGACACTTTAAAACAAAAGGACTTTCAAAAATTATTTAATATTTGTTGTATTTTTCCACTTTTAAGTGGTTCAAATATATATAAGAAATATATCAACTAAAATTTCTTCAAAAACTCTCTGGGACAATTATGAATTTAGATGCCATAAACTTTTCAGGACATACTACATCACAGCCAAAGAGTATTGGGGACTTGGATATCTGGTAATTTTTTTCCCTAGGAAAACTTCACTGAAATTTGTCAGTATATTTTGTCACATAAGACATCACAAATGTCTCCAAATATTTAATTCTGAGGAATTTTGTATATGTTCCAGTAAGAAAGAGAAAATGAAAATATATAGAGCTTGATGGTGTCCTTACAATATCTTTCTTCTATCCATAAGGAATAATGTTAGTTATTTAATATTTCTAATTTTAATAGGAAAAAATATTTCAGTGGTTTAAATAAGGAAAATGTAGTTACATGCTATCACTGTCTCTAATTTCTGCCCCAGTGGAATTGATTAAAAATAGAGCATTCTTTCATTAAAAGCTCACATCATATTAGGTTTCTCTACTGAGGATGGGGTCTGTTTTCAATGGACATCTTAACCCAAGTGTTAGAGCATAACATTCTTTTGTATCTGTTTTTCTTCTAGTTTTCGGATTATTATTATTTTTTTTGGTTCCTAGCTAAATTCTCACAATTCCAATCCCTTGTTTTAGACACTTTTATATAAAACTACACATTTATAAATTATTCTGTTGTTTTACTCTCTTGATAGGAGCTTTCTTGATGCACTATCATGAAGTAAGAACTGAAATTAGAAGCAATGTTAAATAAATATTTGATACTAAGGTCAGCAGTCTTCAAATATGGTTGCTATCAAATTCCTCCATTTTGTTATACACATTTGACTCCTCACTGAAAAATGAAAGTGCTTATCTTTCTTGATTTGGGACCAAATTGTGGCTATTTCTGATGAATAGGATGTGACAGCAAGGGCTTCAATTTTATAAAATGCAGGAGCTATGCTGTATGGCAACCAGACTAGACTATTAAATGATTAAAGATATATGACAAAGGCATCAGAAGTTGAAAGATGGCCTCCAGAAAAATCTGAGCTGAATGGAGTTATGTGACAGATCCAAATAAAACCAGCAGAATTTCAAAGCAGAGCCCCAGACAATTCAAGGCATCATGATAAACACAATGTTATTATGATGTTTGGCTTGTTAAAAAAAAGAAATGATAAAATAGCTTAGAAATCATAGCAAAAATTCACTATTATCTTTTTTCAGAGATTTGGGTAGTCAGGAAGAAATCATCAAACTTTCTCACTGCTCAGATATTCTCCTTTCTTCTTACAGAAACATTTGTCGAAGGCAGAAGTTATTTAAAAGACTAATGAAATCCTTCTGAATTCAATAATGATTTCCATTACTTGCCATCTCTCCCACATTAGTTAACATATATTGCCAGTTTCTTTTGGGCACAGCAGGTGGCATGCTGATCTCATGGTTGTAAAGTTCAGTAAGATGTAGGGACCCTCTGGAAAAGAAAGAATTAGGAGCTTTAGAGGACCTCAATAAGGATGTCATACCATGGTAACATAGCACCCCAAGAGATTTTGTGTCCAAAGATGAAAACAGTGCATAGTAAAAACCAGAAGATAACAGCCATTTTTTGAATTACCCTGCCAGAGAAAAACTTCTAAGATTCCTGACAGTTGTTGAAGAAAATCTGCAGGCTTATATCCATTGCCCTGATTAGATGATTAAATGTTCAATGAAGTGATTTACCTCTGACTGAAATTCAAATAAATTTGCTTTGGTAAACCTGTTCTACTTTTTTGGCAGTTTTCTCAGAAGGTCAAGCTAAAATTGGACAGGTTAACAGGAGCTAGATAATGAAAGACTTGCTCAACCAGCATGAAAATCAACTCCTCTGGATAGAGACAACTATCTTCTCAGAACTTGAGGAGCCCATAGTCTTTACCAAGGGACACGTGGACACTTCTTGCAACTGCTGCTGTAGTGGATTTGCCAAGGGTGGATACCCTACCTGTATTGACAAGTACTCCTCCTGAGATCAAGAAGCTGTGTTAAGAGGAAAGAGAGGAAGTCACTATTACTTGATCTATGTCCTCCCCAAGATGATATTCTCCAAGTCCTAACCCAAAGTACCACAAAATAAGAACTTATTTAGAAATAGGTTCTTTGTTGATGCAATCAGTTAAGTGAAAATGAGATCATAATGCAGGGGGATGTGCCTTTAGTCCTATAAGACTGTTGTCCTTATGATAAGAATATTTTGTAAAGTTTGAGACACAGGCCATGAGAAGACTGAGGAGTGAAGTGATCTATCTATAAACCATTGAACACCAAAAGAGTTTCACCAAGCCACCAGAAGGTCAGTTCAGAAAGGATAGAATTTCCCTGAATTTCTTAGTGAATATAGTGCTGCACACACTTCAATTTCAGACTTGTAATATCCAGCACTGCAGAACAAACAAACAAAATAGGTGTTTGAAGCTTATAATACTTTGTTGTAATAGCCCTAGGAATCTAACACCAAGATCAATCTCAGTCTGTACAATAAATCAGAAAAAGCACAACCCCACCCATCAAACTCACATGCCTCCAACAAAACCTGAACACTAGCAATAGCAGCAGCATAGGGATTTAAACCTAGTCAATCCCTGAAGGTAAATAGCTTGTAGGAATTTGTCTGCAGAGACCATAGCTGTCTGTTCAAGTTCAAATATTTCTAAGAAATATTAAGAGTAAAAACAAAACATGTAGTAGTTTTTGGAAGAAGAGATTATGTTAATGTGTATTAAAGAGAAAAAATTTGAAGCTGCAGAATTTTACTACGTATTTAGGTAGGACATAAATTATGAAGGTGATTTCATTTTGATGCTTTCCCTATGTTTTCAACCGGTGCTGGGATTCATTCTTTGTGATTCTTGGGAAATCTTTTAACTCATAAGAAAAAAAAAACATACTGCAGCAACTTTTTTACTATACAGGAAAAATGGAAGTACCCAAAGTCTTTCAGCCACAAGAAATCATAAATATGAATCATAATTGACATATTTTAGAGATGATGTATAAAGCTTTAATTTTAATATGGAAATTGGAGAGGTAGGCTATGTCCAATACCAACATTATCCCAATTATGGTCTTAATTTGGCAAGCACAGAAGTCAAGTGGATTCTGGAAGTTATTTATAGACCATAAATAGAATTATTTATAGATTTTAAAATTGCAGAAACTAGAAGAGAACTGTGACTGACCATATTTCTACCTTGAAAAATTATTTTAATTATGGCTAATTTGTATACAGCCATTGATTTGGCTTATGTGGTCTTATGAGTCACTGCTAATGCTGGATATTAAGAGTAATTTGATTCTTTTCTTTCAGGGCCAGCAGTTTTATTTACTCTTTGCCTGGCCACCTGTATATTTAAATTGCCTGGCATGGTATCACTCAATAAGCTTGGTTTTAAGCAGGTGGTTTAAAATTCAAAGACTGAAGTTACTTTAATGATGGTACCATTTATCAGTACTTAACAATGGAAGGAAATATATGGTGCTCTGTATTTCTTTAATGATTTTATTGCAAAAAATATTGGATTATTAAATGAAAATGAATTATGATTATTTGTAAGAGCAATATCCCTGTTATATGAGACAAGTTATATGCTCAAGAACAAATAGTTTTTGTTTTCACTGAATATCTTGAACAACAACAAAAAAAAAAACCCTACTATGTAGACAGAAAATGTCCATTATATTCCTGGGAGCTGTGTATATTGCCTCTAGTATGATTATGACTTTTTCCTCAGACTGATAAAATATGACAAGATGAATTTCAGTCATGAGCTATATGGTATCTTAGAGGGAAAGCTTGTTTTTCCTTTTGGAATTTAACAAGTATGAAACAGTAAATTCAGGAAATGTTCTAAATACTGAGGTCATACTAATAAAAAATTAAAACCACATATTCAAACATTATATTTCAGTTTAAAGGTAGAGGAACATCTTTTAAAATTAGGAACATGTTGTGTAGCATAAAGTGTTAAAATACTATAGAAGAATAACAAAGCAAGGTAATGGATGCAAAAGTAATAATAGATACGGATTCCTAATACAGCATTGTCAGGAATGGCTTCACTGACCAGAAAGCCTTTAAGCATTTACTTTACCTTGGTCAGAAAGACTAACGTGCAAAGAATGTCATGAGCACAAACAAGAACTTTTATATTAATAGGAGGGGTGCATATAGGATATGAGGAAATCTGAACCCATATCCTGGCACCATGCATTCTGACCTGGACTAATCTCTCCATATGATCTCCCATGGGGGTATCATCAGTTGCTGCCACTTGTGTTGTAGGGCTTTGTAATCAACTCCCAGAGATGCTGTCAAGCTCATAGTTTGCTTTACTACCATTGCTTTCCAGGTCTTGTGTAATGATGAGTTGGACTCATTAGGGAAAATTGAAGGGAAAAATAGCTTTCATAGCATGTGCCATATATTCCAACAGGTTTATTTATTGATGCATATTCTGACCAAATGACTAAAAGACTGTATAATTGTTTAGGCCATTTGCCTTATAAAAATTGGGACAACCCCTTCTAGGATTACTTCCCTGAAATATATCACAAAATTTAAACTTTGTTTCCTATGTATATTTTCTTGCAATCTCCTGTAAAATTTCATATTAAGACAACAGAAATTGGTTCTCTAATAAGCAGGAAGACTTTTATGAAAACAGGAGCAACAGATGTAATCCAAAGTGCACATCATACATTTTGCATGATGTGCAAAAATGTATGATGTGTATGATCTATATGTATGATCTTTATAGATAAAGAACCACTGACCAGTATCCTTGAAATCTCTGTTAGAAATTTTTGTATTTTACAAAATATGATCCCAAAGGACCATGTAAGATGCAAACAATTATCCTGTAATTATAATTATCTTGTACAGTTGAGTTTCTTAGGGCCACATTTTTATAAGAGCCTACATTTTAGGAAAATTATTAATATTACATAAATACTTAGAAGTATTTAGTTTGTCTAGTTAAAGTTTACATCTTTTGTTTCAGAAAGATTGCTGCTATGTCTCAAATCATAAACAAGATTGTGGTGTAATGTGTTTGTTAAAGCTTGATTTAGCCATTCTAAAACATATCTTTCAAATTATGCCATATATCATAAATATGTACACTCTTATTTTTCAATTATAAATTTAAAATAATTAATCATAACTTTTCTAAATACAAATTGTCCTTATTATCAGAATGTTTCAGACTCAGCAGGGGAAAAAAAATTGAAAACTTATTGGAAAATGACAGAATTTTCTACTTATCTGGTAGCCCTGAATGAAACCATGTTATATATAGATTACATACACATGTGTTACCATAGCATTGCAAAAGGATTGTAACTATCACCATGGATCTACTTGATAATAGTTGATCCTAATTTGGATAAAATCAAATGTTTGGGAGAATGCACATCTTTAGCTGGATAACCTTAAGCCCACAAGACCCCCCCAAAATTTCATTTTTTAAAACAAATGCTAAACTTACAGAAAATGTCTCCAAGCTTGTTCCTGAAAATAAATTCTGTAATAAATTCAGAAGCCAAGGATTTATATCTTTATGTGGTCTATACAGGAAAAATTAACATATGCTTGGGAATAGATATAGATTTCTTTTTGCATACTAGAGATCAAACTCAGGGTCTTGTGAATGCCAAAAAGTGCACTGCCACTAAGCAATACTTCAGCCCCCTAAAACTCATTTTGCAAAATTTCTAGATACCTATTACATCTTGAGACCTTCACTATATCTTTATGCGTATTGACATCCTATGTGATTTAATTTCTGATCCTTTTATATTTTTTCTCTACTCACTTATCTAAGCAAACTAATCAAACTCATTGCTTTCATACCTGGTTATGGTTTAGATATGGTGCCCCCAAAAATCTCACATGTGAGACAACTCAAGAAGGTTCAGAGGAGAAATGATTGGGTTGCAAGAGTCTTAACAAAATCAGTAAATTAATCCCCTGATAGGGATTAACTAAGTGGTAACTGAAGTTTGTAGGATGTGGTTGGGGAAGGTGGGAATTAGGGGGTGGCTTTGGGGTGTACATTTATACATGTGAGCTGCTTCCCTCTGCCACACAATTCCACCATGATTTCCTTCAACTACCTTGAGCCCCAAGAAATGAATCCAGCCTCTTTTGGACTAAGATTTCTTAAACTGTGAGCCCTCAAATAAACTTTGACTCCTTTACAATTATTCTGTTCATATCTTTTAGTCACAGCAATAAAAAAGTTGACTAAAACATACCTCAAGACTGTATTATGGATAGATATATAGATCAATCGATAGATAGATATAAATAACATATGGCATTTGAAATTTAAAACACTTTTTTCATTGCTGATTTTTTGCTTAACAATTTCTATAAATTCCCTTTAGTAAAGCAAAATTTACAGAAATAAAATGGAACATTTAACATTCCTCTAACACATGATGGGAGGGAATCATAGTGCTTGATTTCTCATTTTTCTTATCCCTCCAAAATCAATACATATTCTAAATTATGATAGTTCTATCTTCAATATGTCTCCAGTCCATTCCTACTTGAGATCATCACTGCATTTTACCTGGGTTATTTCTTTAAGTCCCCCAAAATGTCCTAACTTTAACTTTACCCAGTTAGAACTCACTATCTATAGCATAGTAAGAAAGACATTCTAGAAATTTAATTTGGATCATGTCAGTATTATGCTTAAACCCTTCAATGTTTAATTAATTTTCCTGGAAGAATCAAAATTACTATGCATTAGTAGGCTCTACATGATTTGGCTCTTTTGTTTTAAATTTATTTTCTGTCATTCTGCAATTTGAAAAAAAAATAAAAAAGAAAGAAAGGAAAACTTTTATCCTCATACATTTTATTTATTTTTAAAAGTTAATAGACTTTCTTTTACATCAATAAACTTTTAAGTTAAGTACCATCACTGCATTAAGATTTCTCTGCTTCAGCCAATCCTTCACTTTCCTAGCACTGTTTTGCTTCTTTTTCTCAATCTTAGATAAGTTTGAGAAAATAATTCAAAAATGTGTTTTTGTTTCCAAGACATAATAGCAATTGATCTATTATCCAAAAATTTTATGATAAAGGACAATATTCTAAATTGTAAGTAAAAAGTGAAAATCCTTGTTTCACATGGTATGCCAATCAAGGTATAGCTTTAGGGAGAAAAACACTGTAATGAATCTCCAGTTTTCGATTCTTAGCCAGACTTGTCATATTTTCATTTGCTCAGATATTCCATGACTAAGAATGTTTAAAGTGGAGCTAATATCATTTTAGAAGGGGGAGAGAGAGAGAGAGAGAGAGAGAGAGAGAGAGAGAGAGAGAAAGAGAGAGAGAGAGAGAGAGAGAGAGAGAGAGAATGAATCATGACTTTGACATTAAAATTGTTGAGTTAAAGATACTATTAGATATCAATTTGAAGTTGATAAATTTGTAAATTAGAAAACAGGGTTGAGGTGGAAAGTGAAATCCAGCATGGCAATGAGCATTTTTTGTTGTCTGGGCACTGTTATGATCTGACTGTAAGGTACCTCCCCCCAAAAAAAATATCTCCTGTGTTAAACTAGGGATTTTCAGACATGAAGTTATTGAATACTGAGAATTGTAACTTGGTCTATTATAGTGTGAATGGACTAAATAGGTGGTAAATATAAGCAGTATGGAGTAGTTGGTGGAGGTGAGTCACTGGAGGTATGCACTGGAAGTATTCAGCTTCCCTGTGGCTCCTTTCCTTTCCTTTCTCTGCTTCCTGGCTACAAGAATTCTCCTCCACTGTATCCTTTCTTCCATGATGTTTCCCTGACCCTGGGCCCAGGCCAATGGAATTGGCCCATCAAGGACTAAACCTCTGCCACCATGAACCAAAATAACTTCCTTCTCTAAGTTGTTCTTATCAGGTGTTTTGATCATAGCAACAAAAAACTGATAAACACAGGTTCTCTGGTGTCCTAAGTACTTTATATGCATTATTTCTCTAATCTCTCTTAATCTTTTAAATAATCTCCTGAACTAAGCCTATTATCCTGTTTAAATTGATTTTTTGGAGGAAAATAGTATAAAGAGTGCTTCCAAAAGTTTCCTCCAAAGTTACAAAGTTAAGTGCTAACTGGTAGAACATCAATTCAAGTCCAACTCCCACTTTCAAAACTCCTGTGTTCACACCTCTGGAGATGCACTGCTCAAATTCAGTAGCAAGAAGAAATGAAGAAGCCAAAACAGCTCTGGGAAACATCAACATATAAAATGAAGAAAGGGAAGCCTACAAAGAAGACAGAACTTTAAGAGAAAAACCAAGAGAGGAATCTCCAGAGAAAATGGAGCAGCAAACGTGCTGTTTTCAGCTTGATTTTGAAAAGAATAGAAAAGCAGAAAGAACAGATCACACAGGATGAAAACAATGACTAGCAAAGGCTGTGTCACAGGTTTGCAAAGAACTGGAGTCTTCAAGTTATGAGATAGAGTGGAATAAAAGATTATCAAAAATGTTTTGCCTTTCCAGGAAAGTTGAAAGTGTCCTCTGGCAAGAGCCAACTGTCATCAAAGTGAGAACAGCAAGTGCTGGATGGGCTGCCTTCCTATTCAACGATCTGAGAAGGCAAGTTCCTAGCAGTGATGGAATTCTACATTTTTTGAAATTGAATCAATTCTGCTTTTTGAATAAAGTAGGAAAGAAATTAACACTGACAACATATTCTTTAACTTTGCTAATCCTTATTCTAAAGGTTGCAAGTATGAATGGTCAAAAGGCTAAAGCAAATAAATTTGTCTATAATAGACATATTTGATAAATTTTGGCTCAAAAGCCCTGGTTTCTAATATAAAGCACTTAAAAGAGAAAGGCACTTGAGTCCTATGTAAATTGTATAATTCTTTTCCATGGCCTAACTCTGATGAAGCATAAAAAAAGAACTTTATTATTGATTAGAATAACTTATTATTTTCATGGAAAACGTATTTGTTTTTCCACCCACAGGTTGTCAAAAGAAATTAACAAGTTGGAATTTGATAACAACACTGAAATATACCACCAAATTTTTATATATTAAGAACTTGGAAAGTGTTAAGGTTTATATATGAAGTGTCTCCCTAAAGCTCAAGTGTGAGACAAAACACAAAGGTTCAGAGTTGAAATGAGTTGGTTATTATGGCCTTAACCTAATCAGTGGATTGAACCAATGATGTAGATTAACTGGGTGGTAACTGTTAGCAGGTAGGGTGTAGCTGGAAAAATAGGCCACTGGAGGACTGTCTTTGGAGATTATAGTTTGCTCTTGGTGAGCAGAGCTCTCTGTTTCCTGGTTGCCATGCCCTGAGCTGCTGTCCTCTACTTAACTCTTTCGCCATGACGTTCTTCAACTCAGGTTTACCTAAGCATGGTCAGCTGACAGTGGAATGAATCTCTAAAACCATGAACCAAAATAAATTTTTCTTCTTGGCATGTTCTGGTCAGGTCTTTTGGTCAGAGATATTGACAAGCTAACTCAAAGAGAAAGCAAGAATGCACTTCAATCCTCTCTTTTATTTGGGATTCTACAAGTTAAAGTATCAATCATTCCTAATAGTAACTTCTAATATTTATAAGAATTTAACTCTATTGCACTTATTATTTTTCAACATTTGTATTAATTTGTATTGTGATGATTTAATTCACAAATAAAAGTTTATATATTTAAGGTATAAATATGATATTTCGATACTGATATACACATAAAATTATCAAATCAAACTAATTAATGTATCCATAATCTCATATACTTATGTCTTTTTTTGTAGTGACAGTAGTTAAAATCTATTTTTATAGCAATTTTCAAGGGTAAAATGCATTATTATTTACTAAAATCACTTATTTCTCCTGCCTACTAGAAATTTTATACCCTTTTCCCAACACCTCCCTAATTCCACCCAATTTGAATGCCCTGGTAATCACCATTGTACTGTGTGCTTTTATGAATACAATTTTTTTAAGATTGCACATACAATGAGATCATACATTATTTGTCCTTCTGTGCCTAGCCCACTCACTTAGCATATCCATCTATGCTTCATTGTATATGTTCATACATACACACATACACATACACACCCACTCCATAGTATTTTCTCTATTCACATTTTCTCCTATTTATCTTTTGATAAATATATCTAGGTTATTTACCAAATTACCAAGGTCTAAAGTGGCAAGCAAATTTGTGCCTGTGTTTCAAGTGTCTCTACTGTCACAGTGGTGATAGTATGTGAAAAATACTATCCATCCAGTGCCATACATTTTCAATTTATCCTGGACCCTGCAAATCGTGCAGGCAGTCCAAATAAGAGGGATGGAACCCCCAAACATGATTTTGGAATGAGACCTTGTTAGCAGATAGGGTCTTTATAGAGGTAAACAAGTTAAAATGGGGTGATTGGGGTGTCCTAGTTCTTATGAATGGCATCCTCATCAGAAGGGAAAACTTGGACAGAGAAACATGCATAGAAAGTAAATTCTGTTAAGAGACAGGAAGAAGACAGCCAAGGAGAGAGGCCTGGAGCAACTCCTCCCCACCTCCCCTCGGCCCTCAGAGGAAACCAAGGTGGCCACTCTTTCATCTTACAATCAAGCCTCCAGAATAGGGAGAAAATTAATTTGTCATTGAAGCCACACAGTTCATGGTCCTTTCTTAGGGCTACCCTAGCACCAGAGATTATAATATGTCTACCACTAAAAGGTTTTTTTTTTTTTTTGCTGTTTTGTTTTAATTCCTACCTAGAAATTAAGTAAATATATAGATATTTTGAATAAGTATATTCTCAAAGCAATTAAGACAGATAGCTCGGTGTAAACGCTTTTACCTTCAATAATGTTGTATTATTTCCAGACCTGTTTTGGTTGATGGTGGAGCTGTTTTCTGTTTTTGTTTGCTTTGGTGACCTAGTCTCTGTATCATTTCCCCCAATGCTTTAACATGCAGGCATCTGTGACATGTTGAACAATGTCTGTCTTCTTGTGCTTGCCATAACTCGGAGACTCCCTGGTGACTGAGATGATACATTTTCAACACTGTCTATAGGACAATAACAAAGCCACTGTGAATAATGGTTTTTTTATACCAGCAATGTCTGTTGGGTACCTTCCAGTTAAATAAGGCCAAGTGATGGGGCAATAGACCATAAGCTAAAAGGATAAAAAATGTTTTCCAACTAGGTTTAAAAATGCATTGCTAAGATATCAAGTTGTAGCACAGAGCCAGGGACAAAGAGAGGGAGACAGGATGGATTGCAAGAAGAAAGGACAGTGTGAAAGTGTTAACCCTCCCACAGGGGGCTGGTAACAGGCAATTTGAAGCCTCACAAAAGTGCAGCCCAGCGGAGCTGATTAAGCTGGGTTTCATTTTTCCCACATGTGAAAGAGTATTGTGTTATTCATGGAACTTGGAGCAGTGATTTGGGGAGATTAGAGAGAAAGAGGAAGAGAACATGTAAAAAGATTTAGCAAGAGGGGTCCTAAAGGCCTGTGGAGCTGCTGATTATCCAGGTTCAGAAGCTGCAGGAGAATAAAGAAGGTTCAGAGGCAAGGACAATGCTAGGACAGGGAAAGAGAAGGATGTTCTGCAACAGGAGGAGGAGAGGTGGTTGTTTTGCTTTTGTTTTATTTCTGTTTTTGTTTGCTTGCTTGCATTTTGTAGTCCTGGAGATCAAACCCTACCACTGAGCTACATCCCAGCCCTTTTATATTCTGACATTTCAGGCCTGAATACCTTTGGCAGACTCCACATAGGAACAGATTCAGAAAATTCTGAAATGAACCTAAAGACATTTAATCATCAGACTTTTATTCTATCAATTTTGTTTCATGTTCCTATTCACTATTTTTTAATTTATTTTAGTTGTTTTCCTTAAGTTTACATGGAATAGAATCCATTTTGGTAAAATTGTACAAGCATAGAAACTCTTATTTATAATTCATAATTATTTTGAGCTTGGGATATAGTACGTTGGTAAAGTGCTTGCCTCACATGTAAAGATCTGGTTCAATTCTCAGCACCAGAAAAATAAATAATGATATTTTGTCCAGTTAAAACAATAATTCATAATTATTCTAATTATTCATTCTAATGTCTTTCCTATTCCTATTTATTCTACCTTTCTTGAAGGCTTCTTTGGATAATATACTGAACTTCTTCACTTTTTCTCTCTCATTTATTGTGGTTTAGCCTCCACATATCAGCAAAAACATTCCACCTATATTTCTTTTTTTTTTTAATTTTTTTGTTTCGCTTACAATAAGAGTCTCCATGTCCATTTAACTACTGGGCTATGTCATAGAGTCATTCTTCTTTATGGGTAAGTAATATTTTATTGTTTATATATACAACAATTTATTCATTTATCATAGCTCAAATCTTGTGAATTGTTTTGCTATAAACATTGATGTGACTTTGTCACTGTATTATGCTGATATCAAGTCATATATATATATATATATATATATATATATATATATATATACTGAAGAATTTGATAATTGGTTCAATGTGGGGGGGTTTAAATACTAGGCTTATCTTATTTTGAATCTCTACAATGCATTCCAGAGAGGTTACACAATTTTGCAGACTCACCACAATGTTTGAGTGTTTTCTTTTTTTCCACATCCTCACCCGTTTGCGTTTACTTATATTCCTGATAATTGGCATTATAATTGGAATGAGATGGTAGCTCAGTGTAGTTTTAAATTACATTTCTCTAATTGCTAGAGGTGCTGTCTTCTCAGTGTTTTTGACTTTTGCTTCTTGGTAGCAGCATCTATGGCATTTTGGGAACCAGTTTTGCTATATTTATGAAGTGTGGACAAGATTTCACTTGAAGGATTGACTCTGAAGCTTAAGACACATGGCCATGAATCCATGAATGACTTTTACACTGTTGTCATTACCATGATTATGGAAAAAAATAAATATAGGGTGAGAAGATGGAAAAGAGTAGGGAGCAAGAAAGAAATGAAACATATTGGGGCCAAAAAATACACCCTCCTCAATTAAGTGTAAGTGAATCCAAACCAGGCATGGTCCTCAGATGTTTAGGAGAGGGATGGACCATTTCTCCAAAGACCAGTTCCTTAGCTAAGCCAAGCTGTGACTGGTAGCAATGTGTCCAAGACGCTCCCAGCAATGGTGTGCCATGTATCTCTGGAAGTCACAATTTGAGGTAAGTACCCTCTTGAATTTTCAAGGTTAAAATAATGCAACCACCCCTTTGGGGCACATTGGTCAAAGAGCTGAGATTAATGTTGGCACAGACTCTTGGTATTGGCAGACATGACCCACACTCTCCTTGTATTTTCTGAACAATAGAGGTAGTAGCCCCAACAAGGAACCTCTAGTTTCATCCCAGTGTTAACAAGCGGCATGCCAAATATGGCTTTACACAGTGCTGATGAAGGAAATACCTGTGGGATCCTGCTAAAAAAGGTGGGAAGCAAGAAGAGAGACAGAGAAACAGACAAAGAGAACTGTGGTTGTGGCACTTGACAGGTACTAGTGACCTTGAGTTCTCTTACAATACTGGAAAAGGAGCAAGACCTGTGAATAGTCATCCTGAATTGTAAACCCCCTGAGGTTAGGGTCAGGGCTCAACCCTCAAGCAACACTGACACATTCATTCTCATTGGAAAGTCCATTCCAAGCCTTAAATTTAAAAAAAAAAAATTTCCTCAAGACCACATGCACTCTGCAAAATACAGTGTCATTCTTTTTCGTGTGGCACCTTCTATGAAGCAGGAGAGGTTTGGTACCTGGATGAGCTTCCTAGCATAAATTCTTAGGGACAGCTCTATATTGCCTGCAGGCCAGAGTTGGATAACCCTGGCCACTCTGAGGCACTGAGTGGAAACAGGGATTATACTTCAGTCATGTATTTCCATATTTGTATGCACTAGCCAAGAAGTTCACTAGGACCACTATAGTTGTATATGGGTTGAAACATTTTGCTCAAAAAATGCAGCATCAACTACCACAGTAGTAATCTCATCACACATGCAATTAACAATTTTTTTACATATAAATATTATCTGAATTAAACCATCCATACTATTAAACCATCATTCTTAGGTCTGCATGAGAGTTGTAGAATAGTTGCACCATGAATACCCAGCCATATTGCTATCTTGGGTGGATACCCAGCCATATTGCTATCTTAGGTGATTGGTTTTTAGCCATTCTAAAAATAATCATAATAAACATCTTACACCAAATAATAAAACAAGAAGTGATTTTAGAGGAAATATTCTTTATTGAGCAATGATTTCTGTTCTCTTCCATCCCTTTTCAACACGACCACACTTTCTTGGATGTCGAGGCTTTTGGGAGAATATCTGTCCTTAAATTGTTTGGACCTCAACTCCTTAGACTCTTTGTGTCTCTCACCCATACTCAGCTATCTTTCTGGTGTAGTTGCACAGATTTTGGGCAGGTGGGATGAATTGACCTCCTAAGGATGACCCTTACCAGCACTGAGAGAGGAGCCAGACTGAAACCCAGTTGTGAAACAGGGCTCAGCAGAAGGGAGCTGAGTGGCCAACTGTGAGAGAAAAGACTTCAAGCCACAACTACTTCATATTGCTTTCTGAGACAGAGGAAATGCACTTTATGTGTACCCTCTGGTTTATGCAATCACATGAAGCTTTCTCCATCCACAGGATGAAATGTCTTAGAGTCTTCAGGATGAGGCAAGGTGTGGTGGGGCTCTCTACATCCTTTTGTTTTTCCAAGTTTTTTTTAAAAATTTCTATTTCTATAGGATCATTAGTCTCTAGGAAGTCATGTGGTTCATCTCCTAGGTGAGAGAAAGTAATTATGACTACCTGGCTATTCCACAGAGACTAGACAATTTTAGAATGAGAATTTTGCATACTCTATTCTTAGAGAAAGGAGATCAATGTCATTTGGGAAAGAAATAATCTCAGCTGAATAAAAGAAAACCTTGTGCAAGAAATCAGAAGATACTGATCAAGTACAGCTCTGTCCCAGCTATTTGTGCAAGATAGTTAGACCAGGTCCCTGAGGACTGACTTTTTTCTCTTCACAGTGATTGGTATTTGGTTTTACTCTCAAAGGCCCTTCTTTATTCTGGGGTTGGTTGCCTCTGTGTCTTCCCCTGAAAATTGGTCTAAGACAGACGTTTGTGCAGCAGCTAGGCAGAAGAAAAGTGGGAAAAGATGTGCATGGCCCAGCACTGCCTGGCTTCCTGGATACACCTTGCAAACCTGGTGACTTCTTCTCAGGGCACATAAAGAAATAATCCCACTAAAGATAAAATGGGAGTTATAACATTATACATTGTTCAGGAAAATAGTGCTGGAAGAAATCAAGGTCCCTGAATAAATTTACACACCTACAAAAGTATGTGTTCAGAAACTAGAGGGTGCAGTTGCCAGGATCTAGTTTCTGAGAAAAGGTGTGGGGACTTGGCCACATTTGCGGTAGGATAACCTGACATCCTGGTTTAGAGGACCAGGACTTCCTTAGCCTTGCTCTTAGAGTGCAGAGGAAAGTACAGGAATGGAAAATTTCATGTGGAGGAGGAGCATAGTGGTCATTTCTGTTCTGGTGTGAACTGGTAGCTCCAATTATTCTAATTGATTCTGAAGACCTTACCTCAGTTGTGGGATGATATTAAATGGTGAACAGATGGCTAGCCTTTCATTTAATTCTTTTATAGAATTTTAAAGCTAATATTTATTTGAGGCAAGCATTACTCACTTTGATTTAAAACTGCCACAAACACTTAAGATTTTAAGGATATTTCTGTAAGTATAGCAGGCAAGTTGAATTAAGAAAAATAAGTGAACAAAAAATATATGAATGCCAAAATTGGAAAAGTAATATGGAAATATATATGTTTATGAAACACTAGAAGTCATTAGTAGGCAGGAAACCTCCCAAAATCAGGAACCAACTGACCAGTACATGGTCTATGTGAAATTCTATCAGGGAATCTTTATCTTTCCTGCCTCCCCTCTTCCTTCTGTATGTCAATGATAATCTTTTTGTACTTGAAGGAGACTAGCCTTGAGCGGGGAGGTCAAGACTGATTCAAAACTGTCTGGATTTGTCTTCATATTCAGGTCTATCACTTTCAAGGCCAGTGGCCTTTGACAGGAAGTTTAAACTACGTGTGAGCTCCAGTCTCCTCATCTATAAAGTGGAGATGTTCTGAGGCATGAGTACTTGGACAGTGTCATGAACTAACATAGATTCTCAGATCCACAGTGTAGACAATGGCTTCCCTGGAGACCAGAAGGGAGTCTGATGCCTTATTTGTCTTCAGTGTCTTTCAGTTTTCTTTTCTTCCAGAAGTTGTTGTGTTTTTTCCAGGGAATCCCCTTCTGCTTTCCACTCCATGTGAGGTGAGTCAGAATGGTTACCCAGACCAGGAAGTGATAACATGATCCCCTCTGGCCAAGAGGCTCTTAACCTGCAAAGTTGGTTTGAGCTGGTCTGGACATAGTCTTTCAGAGGGCCACAAATAACTAGAAAGTGAGCATGGAAAGCTTATTGCCAACTATGGCTTCAGGGGAGGCCAGAAAATAAAATGGGAAGTGAGAGATAAAAAGACACCGATTCCTGAAGTCACCTGTGTCTCAGTCAGAACTACCCACAGATATTTTATTTTTAAAAGAAAACAAATTTGTGGCCCGGTGCAGCAGCACATGCCTGTAATATGAGTGGGTCTGGAGGTTGAGGAAGGAGAATCCTGAGTTCAAACCCAGCCTCAGCAATAACATTGTATTAAGCAACTCTGTCTCTAAATAAAATACAAAATAGGGCTGGATGTTTCTCAGTGAATGAACTAACTCTGAAATTGTTGGGGTTTTTTGTTTTGTTGTTTATTTTACTGATATGTAATAAGTGGCATAAACTTATAACCAATAATTTGTGTCTAGCTTCAGGCAAATTATTTTTTATTACTAGTTCTGCAATGAATATTAAAAACCATATCAACTAAGATACATTCCTTGATTGAGTAGAACAGGAACAGCCAGATAATAGATTCCACTTTCTTGAGGTTCCCTTGAGCAGGGATAACTTCTGATTGGCTACATGTACTAGTGGTTTAAATAGGCTGAACAGAATTTGTGGGTGGGTATCAGATTATTGCTTATTTCTAAACTAAGAGTGGTTTATTAAACCAAGCATTTACCAGAACCCCTTATGCTGGAGATACAGGATGGAACTGATCCTCTGATGAAATTCTTCTGGTTGTTCAGTGCACAAGCTTACCTTTGTTTGGGTGAGTTTCTAGCATAAAACACCTCACATGCAAATCTTTATTTGAAAGTGATGAAAATGTGCATGTATCTTGTGAAAACATTTTATACCTGGACTCACATACTGTGGATGATGACCATCCGAACCTCATTGGTATTTTGGATTCAGAAGTGGGAATCAAAGGTTTTTGCTGCACAGGAACTGGGCTCAACCTTATCTCCTGGTGGTCCTAAGCACAAGAGTGTGAGGAAAAAGACAGTCACACCATTTAGCTTTATCTTAGCTGATCTTAGCTCTATCTTTTGGCTTTGCCTGAAAGAGCTGGAGACTACAATTTTGTAAAACTTGAAAATGTAGTTGGAGCAAGCTTAATGTATATCATGAGAACTTTGTAAATGTTTAATGATACAAGGTTGGTGACTTCAAATAAACTGAGAGAGTAAGAAGGCCTCATTTTAAACTCTAATTCTTTTAACTAAGTCAGAATGATTTAAGACATTTCACTCAGAAAAACAGGCGTGAGTTTGTTGAATAGATAAACAAGGAAAGGGGACACTCTCATAGTAGATAATGGGTCCTCTGAGAGGGGAGAGAGACAGTGTTTCTTTTATGCAATTTACTTTTGTTGGGTATCCCAGAGAAGTTTCCAAAGAGTCCCACACAGGCCTACTACTTGACTTTGAACTGACAGCTGGATGACATCCAAGTGTCAAGTCCCCACTGCTATGATAACTTTATGTCACCTTGGCCAATGCAACTGATTCTAATTCTTAACCATAAATTCTTGCAGATTTTAGAGCTAGGAAAAATATTTTTATTTCTATGTGTTTCAGAATCTGGTATGTAAAAAGAGTCACAAATGTTCCTTTCTCAAGTGTAACATGGCTTCCTCTTATGGACATTTATTTTATATCTGGTTTTCTCCTGCAGATAACAGACAGTTTACTGAGAAATGTGATATATCCTGTCCACTTAAGGCAGGCAGGGTTACAGGTTAATTTCTTCATGAAGAGAAAAGCATGTAGGGGTCAGCACAGTGACCCCCACTTTATAGAATTATTCCCTGAACCTCATGCTCTCACCACTCACATCTGTCCCCTATCATTTAGCAAGAAGTAGTTTAGCCTAAACCATGCTGTTGTTGATCCAATGTCCCAAAGACTGCGCCCCCAGACACACATAAGTTTTACCAGAAAACTGGATAGAAATGTGGATTCTCAGGTTGCAGCTCAGCTTTATTATATGAGACTCCGGGTGGCTCACAAATCTTAATTTGTATGATCCATTCAGTTCCATGGTTGGGGCTAATAATCTGTGTCCTGATTTGGTCTCTCTTCCAAGAGCATTTTTTTCACCATTCTACAAAAAAAAAGTTATTATGACCTCACTCACTTACACCTTAATGACCTGCATCCAAAATTGTCTAATTTCAGCCCTGGTGGACAGACCCTGAGATCCAAGGGGCTGGGTGCATGGATCTCTCCTGCTGAAATGTTTAGGGAATCATGTTGCAGTGACCTCATTAAGACCTTCAAACACAGCACCCACAGCTAAGAGTCAATCCCTGTAAACATTTTAACCTTTACTTCTTTTCCAGAGATTAAAGCAATAACCTAATCTCTTGTTTAAAAACTCTAAAGGGGGCTGGATTTGTGACTCAGTGGAAGAGTGTTCTCATAGCATGCATGAGGCATGGGTTTGATCCTCAGCACCACATAAAAATAAAATTTTATAAAAATTACATCCACCTCAAACTAAAAAAAAATATTAAAAAAAATAAAAATCTATAAAGGCCATGTTACTTCACTGTAACTCTGATTGGATGGACCATGGTTTTCTTAATAAAGATTCTGGATCATGATGTGCAGATCCCCACAGTTGCCCGATAAGACCGCTAGATGGCGAGTGTGATTTTTTTTTTTTTTTTTTTTTTTTTTTTTGCCAGTGGAGGCTCTCTGCAGGTGGCTGGGGTCTTCTCTTGGTTGCTCCCATCAGAGTCCCTGAAGTGACCCTATGCTCAGGCAGGTTTCACTGCAGATTCCAGAAAGTGATATGAAGCCAGGGTCTTTGACTACAGTACTACTATAGTACTGTAGCAGGAAATTTATTGAAAATGGTGCAGGTCCTCCTCCTCATACAGGACAGGCTAACTATTTGCCCACAGCCTGAAGTTCTGGTAGTGGCAGGGGAATGGTCATAGGCCTTAATAATACCAATCTCGAAGTGAAAAGTAGAGTCAATATTTTCTTCTCCTGAAAAGTATACTATGGTTTTAATGAACACCCAGAATACATGGCCTGCCTTTTTTTTTTTTTTTTGATGCTTTAAAGTGTTTATAAGGAAGGTAACTGAGAAGATTGGAAGATATCTCGATTTTGAATCCAAGCCTAGCTCTACTCTGGACTATTGTGGACTTTATCTGCTAATGTACCACTTCTGCAACCCACGTTTACAACAATGGTGGAAGAGTCTGCATGCAACAGGAACAGTGCCTGCACAATTCCCACATTCCAGGTGTAGAGCCCTTCCTTTCCTCTCACCTCTGGAAGACTTTTGTGTTCCCCAGCACTAAGATGGGGAAGGCATAACAGAAAGAAGGGGCTTCGGTGCCTCCCCATGACCAAGTCCAAGTGGCACAGGTTACAGATGGAGTTGCTCTGGCCCTTTTGAGGAGATTTATAGATTTCCCATTGTCATAATAGTGCTTAGGGTTTGTTTTAATCATATATAGGAGATGCAAATGAACACATGCACTGTCACAGAGAGCTAGAATTTTCTATAAACAGTAGTGAAGAGCCATTTGGGAAGCTCCAGGGTTGGTCAGGAGATGAGGGTGTGGGAGGTGATAGAGACCATGTAAAAGAGACTTTCTTCTATTCATGCAGGAAGAAAAGATGATACAGCATAAGTGGATTTAGGGTTATTATGTTATTATAATTTCAGTGAACTTTAGGGGGCATGAGCCATATCTATTATTCTGGTAACTGGACATGCCATGATTTGGTCAGACAAAAACTGACTTTTGATGCTGGGAGCATAATAGGAAGGATATTGGTAGTATGAAAATTATATTAGTTAATTTTCACATGAACAACATGGAAAGATGGCTGACTATCTCTAAAAATTGGCTCTCTCCAGAAGGTCATGACTGGGTGAAGTAGTCCATGCCTGGGTGAGGTCCATGCCTGTAAATCAAGTGATACAGGGGACCGATGCTGGTGGATTGTAAGTTCAGGGTCAGCCTGAATAATTTAGTGAGATCCTGGCTCATGGTAAAATTTTAAAATGGACTCTATCCAGCCTTGTGTGTGACTGTGGAGCAGCAGAACTCTTTGTTTTAATAGAGTGTCTTACAGTGAGCCTTAAATCTTGGCCAGCAGAGCAGAGAATTCTGATGCCTGTCAACAGTCTCTCCTCTGTCTTTGATCCTCAATTTGTCACCAGGTGATACCTGCCTGGGGAAAACTCAGGATGTATGGGACAAAGGCAGACTACTCAGATACAGAGAATATGGCAGTGGCAAGGCTTTGAATCTCACTTTAGATTTTTTTCTCTCGGATAGTATCTTGGAAGGGGAAAGTGAAACACCGCACAGAAAATTCTGGAATGTGCAGGAGCAGAAGTCAAAGGTTTTTCTTGTAGATATCAAGATAATGTCCCAAATAACCAGATTCAGCATTATGTTGCAGAATCTGAAGGCCTGAAAAATAATTTGTGTGTATGTGTGTGTGTATGTGTGTGTGTGTGTGTGTGTGTGTATGTGTGTGTTTGTGTGCACAAGAATGCAGGTGAAGTTCTCAATGACTCACTATTCATTATTGGAAAAGAAGAGGTGGAATGACTGCTTACTCAATGAGGTTTCTGCTAAAAAAGGATCTTGTCTGTTATTCAAGTAGGGGCATCTGGCTTGATACTGACAACTGACATGAGACTGGTAAGGTTTGGGAAGGATGGTAGAACTCTTTGACAGAGAGTTTGTAGCAACACAATCAGGCCCAAATTAATAATTCTCCTGTCTGCAGGCTTTAGGTTTCTTCTGATAATATGCTGTGTGTCTCCTTCTGCTCCTTCACTTGTTTCTTTCCTACCTTCCTCATTACTGGGAGACAATCATTGTGCTTAAAGCACTGGGAGAAAAAATAAATTAGAAAAATAGAAGATTTTTTTTTTTTTTTTTTTTTTTTTTTTTTTTTTTTTTTTTAGCATGTGTGATCTACCCTGAGCCTCAACATGGTAAAAGGTAGAGACCAAAGGCTTGTTTTTGGTAAGAGGCTTGACCATCATGATGATGATTAGTAATCCTATTCCCTACTTGAAAATAAAAATGCCTCTAGAATGCCCAGTGTCCATTGGGTGTATCCACTGCCAGTATGAGTTCTCTGATGTTGAATAAGGCATAAACTTTTCTTAAAAGCTTTGCCACCTTCTTTACATTTGTATGGGTTTTCTCCAGTATGAATTCTCTGGCGTTGAGTAAGGCATGATTTTTGAGTCTGAATTACTGAAACTTTCAGGGGTTACGTGCACACCTGTTGTGAGAGAATAATTGAACAGAGGCTACCAAATGAATCCCTGCATCAACAGAGGCATCATCTTAATATTGTGGGATTCTTATGGAGGTATTTCTGTGACAGTAAAAGTTAGTGGAGGTATCTGTGCTTTATAGTACTATGGTGATCACTAAGTAACTATAGCTAATATAATTTAAAAAAATTAAATAATGCAATTGTTCAGACTTATGTACTGAATAAACTGACTCTGATGACCACAAAACCTGAGCCTCTTTGTCTTTTTTTTTGTACTAGGGATCAAACCAAAGTGCTCTCTACCACTAAGCCACATTCCCAAATCTTTTTATTTATAGTTAGGTTCTTCCTAAGGTGCTTAGATTCATGTGAAATTGCTGAGGCTGGTTTTGTAACTGTGATTCTCCTTCCTTGAACTCCCCTGCTGCTTGGATGAAAAGTGTGTACCAGTGTGCCCAGCTGAAGTTTGAGTTTTCCAGAATACTGAAATAACCTGAAGTACTGCAGTAGAAGAGATTTGCTTATACTTTATTAACCATTAAAAACATCATTACTTGGTTGAAGCAACTTGAAGAACTGAGGATGGGTCCAGGAAAATATGTAACTTTCTGAGATTTCACAGTGTGGCTTGGGACAGACCTGCCTTTTCCTGGGTGACACAACTGTATCCTTGTAAGTTCTACTGGAAGGATGGACTCATCAGTTCAAATGCTTTTCATTGACACAATTATTTAACCATTTTTATTTTTTTTTCAACTGTAACAAAATTGTTTTAAAAATGTGCAGGGCTGTGGTTTTCTATTAAGAGAAAAAAGGGCAACTATGTTTCATTAGGTATATATGACATCTGTTTTAAAGAACATCAGTGTTCTCTAAAACAGATGTCATATATATGCAAGTAGAGCCATACTTTGGTACAAAGACACACAGTTCTTCCTCTGGTGTGTCTAGTAAATGCAATAGTATTTTTAAGGGTGGGAAGAGGTATTATGCTTCACTCTCATTTGTGCAGACCCTTTGAAGGCTCAGGGGCTCAAAGTCTGAATGGAGTCTCAGGACTCTCAGAGGTCATGGACAGGCCTCTTGATGTCTATTTAGTGTGAGCATTTATAGCCACCTCATGTGTGGATTTAACCACGCCATGTGTTGCATTTTGCTGTTTAATATCTTTGTTTCTCCACCATCTGGTTTCAAACTTTTGAACTCTGCATTTGATGTAGAAAACTAACTTGTATCATGCAGGACATTTTAAAAGCCAGAATCTGATGCCTGAAGTGTCACAAAACCATCTTTTGAATGCTTTTTATGGACATGAAACCCTGAGTAAAATTTTTTAATTAACTACAAAGCAAAAGACAATCATTTCTGGGTTGAGGGATGCATGCCTTGCATCCAAGTAGTGCAGGAGGCTGAGGCAGGAGAACCACAAGATCAAATTCAGTCTTAGTAGTAAAAGTGATACCCTAAGCAACTCAGTGAAATTGTGTCTCTAAATAAATACAAAATAGGGCTTGGATGTGACTTAGTCGATGAGTGCACCTGAATTTAATCCTCGGTATACCCCGAAAATAAAATAAAATAAATAAATAAGACATTGACATAGGACCATTGTGTCCAGCTGATATTATGGAAAAAATATTGATGTGATCATAAAATTCAGGCATAAGATAATTTTATTAATGAGTTGGTTTGGTACAAGTAGGCCTCTAAGTCCAAATATAGCTTTTGAAAAAAAAAGATGATTTGAATTCAATCAATACAGAGAAACTGAGGAAATGACAGTTGAACCTAGAGAGGTCCACAGAAGGAAAGAAACCAGATCATCCAATCATGCTTCCTGCCCACTTCCATGGGCTAATGAGTAATGGCCAGAAGGGCAAGGGTCAGAATTTTATGGAGTCAGTGTTGCGGAGCTATCTCTGGGCAATGGTAATTTTTCTTTCCAGTATGAACTTTCTGGTGACCAATGAGGTTTTATCTTACAGGAAATGACTTTTACAGTCTATGTATTTGTGAGAATTGTTGCAAGTATGAATGATCTGTTTCTTCTTAACACTTGAAGCATACTGAAAATTTGCCACATTCTTAACATTTACATGGCTCTTATCCAGTATGAATATTTGGTGAACAACAATACTTTTCCTAATAGATAGCTTTGCCATATTCTTTGCATTTGTATGGTTTCTCCCCAGTATGAATTCTCTGGTGTTCAGAAATGTGTGATCTTTGATAAAGAGCTTTGCCATATTCTTTAAACTTGTATGACTTTTTCCTAGTATTAATTCTCTGGTGTCAAATAAGTTACGATATTTGATTAAAAGCTTTCCCACATTCTCCAAATTTCTATGGCTTTTCTCTGATATGAAGCCTCTGGTGTTGACTAAGGAGTGACCTTCAATTAGAAGATTTGCTACATTACAGATATTTGTATGGTTTCTCCCCAGTATCAATTCTCTGGTGTTTAGAAAGGCATGATTTTTGATTCAAAGCTTTGCAACATTCTTTACATTTGTATGGCATTTCTCTAGTATGAAGTTTCTGGTGTTGAGTAAGGTGCGATTTTCGATTAAAAGCTTTGCCACATTCTTTACATTTGGATGGCTTTTCTCCTGTATGAATTCTCTGGTGTTGAGTAAGGCATGATTTTTTATTAAAAGCTTTGCCACATTCTTTACACTTGTATGGCTTTTCTCCAGTATGAATTCTCTGGTGTTGAGTAAGGCAAGATTTTTGAGTAAAAGCTTTGCAACATTCTTTACATTTGTATGGCATTTCTCCAGTATGAAGTCTCTGGTGTCGAGTAAGGTGTGATTTTTGATTAAAAGCTTTGCCACATTCTTTACATTTGTATGGCTTTTCTCCAGTATGAATTCTCTGGTGTTGAGTAAGGCAAGATTTTTGATTAAAAGCTTTGCCACATTCTTTACATTTGTATGGCTTTTCTCCTATATGAATTCTCTGGTGTCGAGTAAGGCATGATTTTTTATTAAAAGCTTTCCCGCATTCTTGACATTTGTATGGCTTTTCTCCTGTATGGATTGTCTGGTGTTGAGTAAGACAGGATTTTGTATTAAAAGCTTTGCCACATTCTTTACATTTGTATGGCTTTTCTCCAGTATGAATTCTCTGGTGTTGAGTAAGGCGAGATTTTTGATTAAAAGCTTTGCCACATTCTTTACATTTGTATGGCTTTTCTCCAGTATGAATTCTCTGGTGTTGAGTAAGGCGAGATTTTTGATTAAAAGCTTTGCCACATTCTTTACATTTGTATGGCTTTTCTCCAATATGAAGTCTTTGGTGTTCAGTAAGGTGTGATTTTCGATTAAAAGCATTGCCACATTCTTTACATTTGTAAGGCTTTTCTCCAGTATGAAGTCTCTGGTGTTCAGTCAGGTGTGAATTTCGATTAAAAGCCTTTTCACATTCTTTACATTTGTATGGCTTTTCTCCAGTATGAATTTTCTGGTGTAGAATAAGGCATGATTTTCGATCAAAAGCTTTTTTACATTCTTTACATTTGTATGGCTTTTCTCCAGTATGAATCTTCTGATGTCGAATAAGGCATGATTTTTGATTAAAAGCTTTTTTACATTCTTCACATTTGTATGGCTTTTGTCCAGTATGAATCTTCTGATGTTGAATAAGGCATGATTTTTGATCGAAAGTTTTTTTACATTCTTTACATTTGTATGGCTTTTGGCCAGTATAAATTTTCTGCTGTTCAGGAAGGTGTAATTTTTTATTAAAAGCTTTAACACTTTCTTTACGTTTCCAGATTTTCTCTCCAGTATGATTACTGTAGTGTTTAAAGAGGTTTGAGCAACACTTAAAGACATTTTCACATTTCTTCAATTTGTAAGGTTTATCTCCATTGTAAAGACTATTGTTTTTAGTAACACATAGAATTTGAGTAAAATATTTTTCACATTCTTTACTTATGGAGGATTTATCACTGCTCTGATAAACAATTGAGTTATTTTTAAATGTTTTTACATATTTTTTTAACTTGTAGAGCTTCCCACAAATATTAATTCTCTGGAGTTCAGGAATTCTTGTAGTTTTATTAAAAATGATTTCACATGCCTTATAGCTGTAATTTGTCTCTTGATTATAAAAGCTTGGATAAATAAATTTTGGGTATGGATTAAAAACTTTTTTACTTTTTTCATTGTAAAGCTCTTTTAAACGATCACATGGGTGATTTCTAGGATTTAAAAAAGAAGACAATTTTAATGACTTTCACAGAATTTACATTGTTTTACACCAAATCTATTATGCTGTGAATTACCTAGGGTAGAGGCAGTCTACAGGTCCTAAAAGATTTATCATAAATATAGTTATCTTTGAGTATCACTGAGGGTGTTTTTAAAATTCTTTCTACTTTTAAATAAAGCAATATTAGGAAAGTACAATTACTCCCACATTCATTATTATTCCATGCATTGCCACAAGGAGAAACTGTTCATTTCATCATTTTTGTAATGTAATTATCAGGGAGACTACTAAAACTCAGAAATTTCTTCTTCTCCTTCTCCTTCTCCTTCTTTTTAAACTAAATTATCTAAAGAAATCTTTGTGGATATTTACTCAATGGTGAATTTCAAATTATTCCAGTGACTAACTATAGCATGAAATAGACTCCATTGCAAATTTTTTATTTTTTAGAGGAATGGTATAATTACAAATGCTGTTCAAGTATATTCACAAGCACCCACAGGTCCTCAAATGTGACTGCCATATGTGTTGTTGTCTCTCTCCAGCTTAGTCAATGTCCCACATCCCTACAGATCCACCTTGCCTCCAACACACTATTGTCTAGTTTTAATTTGTGGGGAATCCTGCAGGCACTGGGACATAATCATTATCCTGATGTGTCAGAGTATTCTTCATTAAGCCAAAAAACAAACTTCATCTGAGCTGGGCTGCTCAACTTTCCAGCAAAATATCTATCACTGAGGGTGTTTTTAAAATTCTTTCTATGTAACTAGCTCACTGAAATAAGTTAGAGAATACTTTTGATTTGTCAAAAACATATTCCTTTAGATGCACAGATAAGTAGTCTTAGGGCCTCAGAAAAATCTAATAGCAACAGAATTTAGTTCACTAGGGACATGTATAGGATCCAGGAAGTCTCTGTTTCTCACACTTGGAAAATTTTTCCCTTTCCACCCCAAATCACAAAAATGAATAGATCTTTTGGGATATTCACTAGGAGTCTGGTCAAAATACCTGTTGATATGAAAGATGAAGCAGTGCATGTCAGATAGAGCTCCTGAAAGATATCTATAAACTGTGCATTAAATTTTTTAAAAAGCATGGAAGTCTTTAGGGAAAAAAGTCTGGTATCTCTGAACTCACAGATGAAATCCAGCTGGGTTGAGACTATCCAGTACATGTTATATACTACCTAGTTTTGTATAAATTCAGCATGGCACTAGAGATGGTATCAACCATTGGAGCCATATAGCCACTTAGCATCACAGAGATGGGTGAGACATGTCAGAATGCCAATCAACCTGTCTCAAGAAAGATTCTTCCTGTTGAAATCTTATTCCTATTTTGATGCACACTCCCTTAAATAAAGAACTGGAAAAATTATCTAGCAACTGTTTTTCAGAACTTATGTGGTCTAGAGAATCTATAAGATGTTTTACCTCTTTTAACATAAGTTCTTGCCAGGTCTTATATTCCTTTACTAATTATTTCAGATACTTATTTTTTTTTCAGATGGCTCATCACCATCCAAAAAACAAATTACTCAGGTGGGATGCTTGATGTCCCATGACATGGAGTAATTATGCTAACTTTTTTTTTTGAGATATATATATATATATATATATATATATATATATATATATAGAGAGAGAGAGAGAGAGAGAGAGAGAGAGAGAGAGTGTTTTAATATTTATTTTTTTTTTAGTTTTTCGGCAGACACAACATCTTTGTTTGTATGTGGTGCTGAGGATCGAACCCAGGCTACACGTATGCCAGGCAAGCATGCTACCGCTTGAGCCACATCCCCAGCCCTAATTATGCTAACTTATGAGCCATAAATACATTGGTAACTACACAAAGACTGCTTCAAGTTGAATTAATATTATAAATAAATATTTACAAGCAACTTTGACTCAAACTATCAAGTTTCAGGGAGAAGGTTGTACAGAAGTGGGCTTCTGCAATGGTAGACAGAATCATGAAATGACAAAGACATTATAGATCTTCTTTTTCTTACAGAGGAGAAGTTTAATTGTAAGCCATTCCTCATTCAAAGGTTGTCTTAAATCACCACTGTGGCTGCTTTACTTTTCTCAAAGGGTTATACAATTATTAGCTTAAGCCCTTCATTGTTCTTCATTTGGCCCACACCATACCTACTACTTCTATTCCAGGCATGTTTTATACCTCTTAGCACAATCCCAGAAAAGTGTCAGAAGACTTTCACAATTCTCACAAGACCTTCATGTCTGCTTTTGGGGTGTTATGCATTCCTGCAAGCCATTTGGGCTGTGGGTTTTCTGGGAGACTGTGCTAAAAGTTTCTGAGACTTTTCTGTGTTTCGATTGTCATACATGACAGATGAGCTCTTTGCTTATTTGATGGGTTTTAGAAAGATTCAACTGCTTCTCTTCTCCTTTTTTTGCTTAATTATTATTGCATTTAAAAAGCAATACCTACCAAACTTTCACTGTAAACACATTTAATTACTGAATTGTTCTTTTCAGCACAAATGTCTTAGTAAGTCTTCTTGCAGCATTTTTAATCTGCATGTTTTTCTTTTCTTTAAGTAGAAATACTACACATGTGTTTAAATTAAAAGACAATTTCTCTATACTGTGTAGAAAATCTCCTTCTTATTACTTTATAAAAAAGACAGATTAGAATGATGCAACTTTAAATTAATGATCTGTACACTTTTCTCTAACCTGCACTTATGTAGAGATCATCAAAACTTTTAAAAATGTAAATGATAATAAGCATTTTATAACTTTTTGAGTTTTTCATCATAATGCCTATTTCTATTCTAATCCTATTTAAAAGCTGAGCAAACAGGTTTAGTCTTTATTTTTCTAAAGATATTTTTAAGATACATCTTCATAATGCCCTGTAAACATTGTGTAAATATAATTTGATACATATTTTGGCAATTTAAAATTTTGTGTATTGCAAGTGGCTTTACACAAAATACTGAGTAGTAAATATTTTAGAATTACAAAAATGTAATTTAAAGTTTAACCAAATAAAACTGAATGGCACTAGTTGAGCAGTCAGTCTTTTTAGATGTTTGTAATAATATAAACTGATGAACTTGTAATTTTATGAATAAATAATTTTCATGTTTTTTTCCCACTCATTCAGACAAATTTTCTGAACTCCCTCTCTTTCAGTTTAAATTTCTTGTTTAAAACCAAGTATTAACTGTCCTGCTTTCCATACCTTTGCTTTTTCAAGTTTTGCAAAAAATATTTTATTTCTTGCTCTCCTGAAAATTCTTGGTTTTGATTAGAAGTCATACCTAAAAAAAATAATAGGAAGTTATTTCACTTACTATGGTGAATAACTCTGCAATTATATAGAACTTTATCAAAGTGGGGGGGACTAGCAAGAGAAAAGTATGATTCAAGGCCATTATTACTCAAAAAATATCTAGATTTTATTACAACATGATGACAAAAGCTTTGAGAATTTTGAAAATTACCATAAGAAATTATACCACCACAGATGAGGACAAAATGCAAACTGACTAACATTACTACAACAATTTCAAATCATAGCTCTTAACTTCAACATATTCAGACTCCACCTGTGACTCAAATATTCAGGAAATGTGTATCTCTTATTTGTTTATTTATATTTTTGTCATTGGGGGGATTATTTCATAAGAGAATACAGGGGTATTCTATCACCAAACTAGATCCACAGGCATTTCTGTATTTCTATATATCTATTTCTATATTTCTATATCTATATCTATATACTTTTTTAATGATAGTTTATCAAAAAGATGCTGAAATTTATTTTAAACTGGCATTCCACTGTCTCAGCTTTCCAGTTATATGGAATTATATTTATATATCATTGCACATCACCTTTTTTTCTTTACTTTGAAATTCCAAATATTTTACAAAATGACTATAATGATCTAGTTGAACCAATTTTGAATAGAAAAATACCAATAAAAATAATAGCTCACACAATAAAGAGTATATTCAACCCACGCAAAATAAAAAAAAAAAATCATCATAAAATTTATGAAATACAAATTAAGGCAGTTTTTTATAGTAGATAAATTTATAAATATCAACAAAATTTGAAATCTAGAGAAATAAGTTCTTTCTCATCAGTAATTTATGTAGAAATAACCTAATTTGAAAACAAGTAATCAGAAAACAATGTGATTAAAAGAATATATTAAAATAAAATAAAAATATATTAACTATGTCACATGCAAATCTGCATAAAGTTCTCTTAAGATATAAGGTAACAAAAAGACTAAAAACAAAATGATATAATATTACATTCAAAATTGCAAAGGTGATAATAATTATATAAATGAGGTACAAAGTAGAATATCATACAAAGATAAATATGACTAATCACTGGAATACAATCATAGTAGAAACATTTATAACTCAAATAATATTTTTATAGAAAGAAATCACAGAAAAACAATTCTAGAAAGAAATCAGAGAAAAAAAATTCAACAGCATAAAAAACAACACAGTAATAGTAGGATACATCAATCCCCAGTTGATGCAAATAAAAAAATGTGATTGCATTAGGACCCAGAGAATGAAAAAACTTCAGAAAACATTAAAAACTAATTAGGTTTACAGAGGCAATCTTCTTTATAGTGTATGGAATATTTTTCCAAAGAGATCAGGTTAAAAATACAAGAAAAGTTGAAGATATTAAAATATTGAAATTGCTTTGTAACATAAAATAATAAGTTGGAAGGAAAAATTGAAAGTGATATTCAAAAGTTATGAATATGAGTTTAAAGCCAAATTCAGCAATTAAGCAAGGCCCTAAGCAACTTACCTAGTCACTATCACAAAATAAAATATAAAAATAGCTACCAGCTAGGCATAGTAATATACACCTGTAATTCAAGCAGCTTGGGAGTCTGAAACAGCAGGATTGTGAGTTCAAAGCCAGCCTCATCAACACAAAGGTGATAAGCAAATCAAGAAGACCATGATTCTATGTAAAATAAAAAATGGTACTTGAGATGTAGCTCAGTGGACAAGTGCCCCTGAGGTCAATCCCCAGTACCCTTCCCCAAAAAGAGCTATTGATTTTGCTCAGTGGTTAAGCACCTGTTCTAAAAAATAAGTGCCAGTAGCATCCCCCAAAATCTAAGAAGTATATGTAACACCAAACAATCAATATTATTTTTGTGTAAACAAAATAAGTTATTTGAACAATTCTTTAGAATATTCTTGGTGCCTCCATAACTACACATAAAAAATTAATAATGCTTCCTGATATAAAATAATAAAAGCTACAATATTCAATGGAATGAGGTTAAATGAGAAAGCCATGAGTAATAAAATTGAAAGTATATCAATTAGCCTTCAAATTGATGGTCAAGTCAAAATATATTTACAGACATATTCTCATTAAACAACATTCAAAAGAGATAAATATGGCAAGCCAATCAAATATCATTTCAAATGGCTACAAGAAGGCAATTTTGAATGAAAACGTTAGAAATCTTTTCAAAGATAATAAATTATATAATATCTACAATGATCAACATTTAGGAGAATATGTTAAGTAAAAGAGTAATTCACACCCCCCCAAAAAAAGAAATACCAGTTAATTCTACTTCTGAGAGATATCTACTATAGCCAAATATGAAAACCAAAAGGAATGGTATTAGGGATGAAAAAGTAAGGAAAAAGAAAACTTGTTTGAAGAAAAAATGTGATACAAATTCTCTAGAAAAAAAAAAGTTACAAAAAATTTTGAATGAACAGAACTGACCAGTATATTTAAAATATGTAAGATAATAAGTTCAGCAAAGATATACAGTTTTGACCACAATTACATATTTGACAAATATATAAAAGATAAAAGAATTGTAAACATCTTTATGGTACCTTTAAAAAGCTAAAGTCTTACTCCTAGACAAAAGAACAGATTTATATATGTAGAGATGATGAATATGCCATTAATTCTAGCTACTTGGAAGGCTGAAACATGGAAATACTTTTCCAACTTTTGCCACTTAGCAAGAGTCTATTTCAAACTAAAAGTCAAAAGGGGGTGATGACGTAGCTCAATATTACAAGAACCTCTGTGTTCAATCTGCTGTATGTGTATGTGTATGTGTGTGTTTGTATGTATGTATGTATGTGTACGTATGTATGTGTGTGTGTGTGTGTTTATATATATAACAAAATTTGGATACATTACATGATTAAGCACAAAAGCAGAGTAAATAATCAAGACAATATACAATCATATATAAAACAGGGGTAATATTTATACTTGTAAGTAAAAGCATAGAAAACTTAATTGAAAATTGGCATATGGGTCACATGCAGTTTAATTTTATCTAATGTTGTCCAAAGTGAAAAGTCATGATAATTTCTATTCAATTATTACATATAGATATAAAAACAAAAACAGTGAGAAAACATAATGAACAACACTGAAGCTCTCTAAAGTGTGAGAGTCAAAAAAGATACAAGAATTAGAGAAATTTTACCTACAATATTATGAATAATTGTAATACAATAGAAATATTTCTTTTAATTTTTTGTAGCTATAGATGGATAGAATGCATTTATTTCATCCATTTATTTTTATGTAGTGCTAAAGATAAATCACAATGCCCTACATGTGTGAGGCAAGCCCTCTGCGACTAAACTACAGACCCAGCCCTGAAAATTATTCTTTAAACCACATTGATCAGCTATACGTACATAATCACTAGGAGCAGGTATTGTGAAATACTGCTATTCATTACATGGTAAAAAAAACTTTACAGAATATTCAATATAAGCATTCATATAAAGTTCTGATGAGAAAAATTTGAATGAATAAATATTTAAATTATATTAAAGAAACTCTCCTGTAATATTAATATCTTACAATGGTTTGCCTAGAGATATTTGGAAATAAGCAGATTTTCTAGGGAGCCTCCAAATGCAAATAAATGCCAGGTAATGCATATCCTCACAGTCATTGTGGAATAATTTGTAGGGGTGACAATTCTTTGTTTCCCTGTCTTAGAATGCCCTGCAATTTTCCCTAGGAACTAGTCAAGTAATTAAATACTAGTTCCCTAGGAACTAGTCAAGCAATGTAAAGCTGCTATGGCAGTGCCCTGCTTGAAAAGGCTCTGCACAAGAGTGTTTTCAGCCTGAAACATAATCTCTGGCACACAACTCCTCGGAATAAAAAAAAAAAAAAACTCTCTTTTTAGACAAGCACAATGGTTCACTGAGTCTAAACCTGTCCATAAAACAGTAACTTTATACAATGGACTTTCTTGAGAGCTACACAAAACTCCTAACACTGCACATTGCCACTTAGTATATAACTGAGAAATAAGCTGCATTATGTTGTTAAATTTGAAATCTGCCTAGAAATAAAGTAAACAGTATGTACTAGTGATGCCAATGACCTAAATTAACCTATTGATATAAATAAAGCTTGGCAGTTTGGCCTCTCTGTCACTATGCCGCATTTTCTGTCACTTGTCTGTGTCTTCTGTTGATTTTCTTTTTTTAAAAAAGAGAAAGTGGGAGAGAAAGAGAGAGAGAGAGAGAGAGAGAGAGAGAGAGAGAGAGAGAGAATGAATGAATTTTTTTTTTTTTTGGTGGAAACAACATCTTTGTTTGTATGTGGTGCTGAAGATCGAACCCAGGGTGCATGCCTACCAGGAAACCGAGCTACCACTTGAGCCACATCCCCAGCCCCTCTTCTTTTGATTTTCCTACAATATTTTGTTAATTTAAATGTAGGGAGATCACTGAAGAACAAGAGGGAGCTTAAATAACTGATATGCATGGTAAATAGAGACCATGAAATGATCTTTAATGATTACAACTGAAACAAACCTAGGCTTGTAAAAAATATTTTCTTTCAGATTTTAGCTAATCAATTAACATTTTAAATGTGAATTCCTCTTTAATTTTAGACCTCTTATTTGTATTCTTTGCTTCATTGATTTCTACCCAACTTGACATGTCTACTGTCACTTCTCTTCGAATCTCAAGGTTATTTCGTTGGAGACCACGTGGTGACCAAAGATTACATAGAGACATCAATACACTTTTGATGGAATATGTCATGTTTTGTTATTTTCTTGGTAACTAAAGAAGTCTTTTTAGTGTTACCCTCATTAGGAAAAAAAGAAAGAGTAAATATCCTATAAGAGTCTACAAAATCATTTTCTCAAAGATTTTTTGTCTAGACAAAGACACTAAAATACTTTGAAATCATTTTCGTTCTCTACATTGTGAGCACTACTTAGAAAAGATAGGTTAAAAACATAAAAAGAAAAAAAATTAAAATTTACTTTTCCACATAAACAAATGCCCAATCTTTGTACTATAAACAAGATACAAACTTTTTAATGCAGAATAGAAGCTACCATAAGATACTCTATAAAGTTAAAAAAATAAATATTGGTTTTCAATTAAAAATTCTGAATGAAATTTCACCAATAAAGAGTAGGTTTTTACAGATCTCTAACATCACATCTCCATACAAAGTCTGCTGAGAGGGGTCCAGGAATTTCCATTCCTCTTCCGAAAATTCAATGATCACATCTTTTAATGTCAATGGCTCCTGAAATAAAAATAAAGAAATACATATAACATAAACCATATGATTAATGACATAGTACTTAATTTCATACAAATATTAATGAGAGTTAGAAGAGGTGGCTTTCATATATGGTAGTGATGTCAACCATTCAGTAAGATACTTTTTTTTTTTTGTGGTGCCCGAGACTAAACCCAAGGCTTTTTGCATGAAAGGCAAGCATTCTACCAACTGAGCTATATCCCCAACCCCAATAATTTATTATAAGAAGTAAAATTGGTGGCTAATTTTGTTATAATGAAACCCAGGGAGCAGCACATGTGAAGCAAAACACTGAAGCACAAAAAGTGGGAAAAAAATCCAACATAATTCCAAAGGATAAATAATAGTTTCAATTAGTTATTGAATATTCAAAAGAAGCACAACCAAACAAAGCAATGATACTTGAGATATGCATAACAAAATTATAAGTAATAACAATACTCAAATGATGGTGGTTACCTTAGTGTGTTGAAGATATAAGATATCACTAAAGACACACCAAAACTTTCAACAGTCCACATAATTATTTGAATGTTTATCTCCAAAGTTGTCTATCTTCTCATTATTTAAATATAACATAAATCTACAGTGTATTTAAAAAATTACTTTTACAACATCACAACTCACTTCTAAGACAAAAGAATAGAAATTTTAACTAGCAAATTATTACAAAACACTTAGGTACTTGGGTCAACTTGAATCACATGGCACAAAGTTATAACAAAAAAAAAAATAAAAACGCAAATTAAGTAAATAGACTGTTAATCTCTCAGTTCATAAGGAAACTGACACATCAGGTTTAACATTCCCAGATTCATAAAACCACTCTCACTGTGAAACTGAATCCTCACTTGGCTCAGTTCAAAGTAGAAAGTGAGAAAATACTAAGCCATTATGAAAAAAATTCTGAAAGGCTCTGGCACCCTAAATGCCTCTCTGATAGCTTGGAAATACTCCTTTTACCAGGGTCTCAGTTATCACTAGTTAACAAACACATACATGAAGTTAGTTTAACATTCAGATCTGTGATGTCTTTCTTCTGAAACAGAATTTTTTATAATTAGAGATTTAATCCAGCTGCATTCTACACCTGAAACGCATTTCAAAAAAATTTGATGTTTTTTAATTGTGACAAATGGGCTTACAATGTTGCTTAGGGTCACTAAATTACTGAGTCTTGAATCATATTTACTTTCTTCTTACCTAATTTTTCCACATCACAATGATTACAAGTTTGTGCAACGTTTCCTGACTCTGCAACCACTTTTGATACCAAATGTGCAAACTTGAACAACAACCAATATTTCAACAACTAGTAGTCCAATAATTCGGTTCTGATACCATCTAGTACAGATCCCACAAGTTTGGTGTTTACTACTATCAAAATTTACTAACTTATGTACCAGTTTCAAGCCCCAGAATAGAACAATATTCATATTTATAATTAATTTCCTATAAATTAGGGGTCTCTACATTTACTCACTCAAGTTACTTGTTCTGATAAAAAAGAACACACTTGTATACCAGCTTGTTATAAATTATATAAATCTGGAAGTTGACAATTGAATCCTTGCATAGAATCTAAAAAAATGTCAGAGGAAAATGGGACACAATATAGGACATTTTTGAAAATAAGTGGTTGAAGATATTACCTCCAATTTTTATGTTCTGCCTTAGAAGAGCCCCTTTCTCAATAAGATTTAGAAGATCCTCACTATTTTAAATATGCTGATTCAGATACTTATTCTGAATATTCCCATTGTTTTACATAAAATAATATTAAATGAACACTTTTACATTCAGGGGTCAGAACATGATATTTGTTAAAAAAACAGGTTGGTATTCTTTAGATAATTTTCTTTATATGAAACTTTAAGAATACTGAGCCATCTCATAGCGGCCCAAACCAACATACACACAATTTTCTTAAAACTCCTAAGTATTCATTGGCTTCATTGTAAAGGATACTTCATTTGGAATTTTGATTTTTTTTTTTTTGGTACAGTGGTATTCTACAATTAAGATATATTCTAGACCTTTAATTTATTTTTTTGAGACAGTCTCTCACTAAGTTGCTACACTAAGCTTCAGTTTTGATCTTTCATCCTCAATCTCCAGGTTGTTGTGATTTCTGGCATGTCACAATATGTCCAGAAAGATATGAATGCTCTAACTTCCTTTGGTCCATTTTCATTTCACCTTATTTATTTGCTATTTCTTCTGTTATATTTAAAGCTTCGTCCCAGGGTCTCATAAACTGACTTCCAGACCACTCACATATAATCGAATCAAGCCTTTATTGAAGCACACCAGTGGTGGCTGACCAGAACATAAAGCTGTTCCCCTGATCAGCCCACACATTTGCAAGGGCACTCCTTATAAGCCTGAAAACTGCAAAAGGGATGTTCAGGGGGTCTAGCCAATGCAAGCAAGCCAGGTTACAGAAGCGGGACACTGCAATCAAGTGGAGGGAAGTCTAACCAATCACAGTTAGCCCAGTCACCCCAGTTACAGAAACAGAGCCCCATTACCCTAGCTATAGAAACAATACCCCATTAGTTAGTTCCGTGTTCTTGAAGGTTTCTATAGCAAAAAGAAAAGAACATCTTGCTCCAGTCATGACTCTTCTACTTGGCATGGTTGTTTTACAGGATGAAGTCATAAAACAAAATGGAGTCACATTTGTTCCTACTATCACATTCCCCACTGGTTTTAGTAGGTTTGATGTCAATCTTGCACATCATAGGCCTCAGATTTTTTTTCCTTCTGTGTCTAAAGGACTATACTGGGCTCACAAGACCATAAGTCTTACCTCATCTACATTCTTTTGTAAGAGGCAGGGTCTTACAATAATACCAATCAGGAGAAGGACTAGGGGCCTAACTTTGGCTGAAATGATGATAGCCAACCAAGGGGACCACGAGAATAGGTTTTGGATCCAATTTCCAGAAGCTTCTAGTGCTTCATCTCTTTTCTTTAACCTGTTTCTCACAAGCGCCCAACTGTCCTTTATTATCCCAGAATGGTTTGCATAGAAACAAGTTTCTCCTGGAGCCATACAATGTCCTCCTTGTTTCAGAAAGAGACCATCTAGACCTCATCTGTTTTGTAAGACTACTTCTGTCAGAGAGTCTAGTGAAACCTCTAGTTTGGAGATTGACCTTTCTAATTTTCTAAATCTATATATATTTGATGGCTGAGGGACTTAAAATTTTTAGAGCTTGTGACAAGACCTGCAGTTCCTAAAGCAGTAGATCCAGCAATTCCCAAAACAGTTAGGAGGGGAACTAAAATGGGGGCAGCCAGTCTATGTTGATAAATCAGTGGGGCCTGGCCTTTTAATAAGTCCAGGTGTTCTTTTCCCTTTTCTCCATCAAAATAGTACTCCATCAAAATAGTAGGTTACATTGTTCAGAGTTATTGACAGTTTGGAGATTTAGTCAAGGAGTTCAAAGTGGGACCCAGGAAGCACAATCTTTGGTAAATAGGGAGTTTTTCCACTTATAAGTTGGTTTGTAGAAGCAAGTGTCTCTTTTTGGTAGATCACCTAGGGTGATCTTGGAAGCAGTTTTCCAGGTACATCTTCCTGAGCTAGACATATTGGTGAACATCTATATTGACCATAATTTTTCCTCTAATATTAGGGACCTCCAACTGCCGTAAGGGAAAAGGGCGATGACTGTTCTTGCTACTTCTAGCTGAAAGGGGGCGTTGTGCAGTGGGCAAGCAGTTTGGAGTCCCTTTCTAGAAACTGAGTCGGTCAAGGAGTCCATGGTAAAAATCTGGTTCAGGAAGAACAGGATGAAAAGTCACCATGGGTGGGCACTTCTATGAGAGAAACAAAAAGACATGAGTGCTGAAGTAAGATTAATACAAAATAGCAGTCGTAGCATCTGGAACCTGTCCATGAATATTGTGAAAATGACAGAAATTAATAATTGTTTACCTGGAGGCAGAAGACCTGAGAAAATGTCCCCATAACAAGGCCTACCAAAGACTAATAAGGCTCTTTTTTAGGGAACATAAATCTTTAACATTGTCAGAATTATTAGGAATGTAGACACAACATTTAGTTAAATTAGTTAATGTCATCTGATTTTTGTAAAAATACCTTTTTGACATGACACTGTTTTCAGTAAAGATCCTTTTGTTAATTAAGGCTAGATAATTTTATTAATAAATATTGATTACATCTATCTGGTAGGAATTTAGGAAGATCTGTAGGCCTTGAACTGACTAAAAACTTCTGGCAGTTTTTTTATTGGTAGTTATCAGGCATTTTTGCCTAAAAATTTTTCTGTGTTGCCTCCTGTCTTTCTTATTTTGGGAGATGCTAACACTAGTGTACATTTTAAGTTAAATTAAAATAATTGTTGTTTCTTTTTAAATGTCCAGGAATGGCTGTGCTTTGGTTTTAACTGTTTTTGCAAGGTGTTTAAGACCAAGCTGGACAAACTGACCTTGTTCCTATCTATTGGTAAGAGTCAGATGAGTTTCCTTGGTGGACATTCTTGGGGAACATGTGAGCAGCATTTTAGCTCTGTTACTGTCATCTGCATTAGGATGGTCTTGCTGACCATATGGCTTCCCTTGGAAGCATCAGGCACGTCTCCTTTTTAAATGACCCTCCTGTTTTGCAGCATGTACACTCATTGGCTTTCTGTTCTCCCTTGGCCTCATTAATCTCCCTTATTGGGAGGTTATCTGGCCCAAATTTGCAAAGCTTTTTCCCCTGTCCTGGGTTCAGGCTGACTTAGAGGGCAAGAGCCGAATATTGGTTTCTTCAGCTCTTTTATTTTACCCTTAATTTTTAAGTTTGGCCTTAAACATCCAGCAAGTCAGTTTTATCAGATTTAAAGTAAGAATGCTGGGCTTTGACTTTAATCTTTATAACTTTTCAGTTAATTTTTAACATAACACAATATCCTTATTTTATTTATTAATTTACATAATGCTGAAGATCTGCCTGAAGGCAGAAGATGACACCTTAGCATCTACTGTATGATGTAATCACTGTACACCAACAAGGCATCTTGCACATACAGAGAGTCCATTAGATTTTGACTATAAAAACTCTCTCTTGCCAGGTCATTCTCTCTTGCTCTCTCCTTTTTCTCTCACTTTCTCTCTCATTCTCCTTTTTTCTCTCTTTTGCAGTTCTCTCTCTCTCTCTCTCTCTCTCTCTCTCTCTCTTTGTGTTAATCAGACACTGTCACAGTAAAGGTCTCTTGGTTGCTCTTAGTGTAGTGGTCACATTTTTTAGTTATAATGAGAATACAAAGTGAAATTAACAATAGTAAAAACATATTTAGCTTGTATATAATTTTGAACTGTGGCTGAGTTACACATTATATTTTTTATTAGAGATCACAGTAATTTTTGTAATAAAATTAATCTTTGAATATAACTTTAAATTAACTAAAATCTGGCCTACTTTGAAGTTATTTTGACATGCTGTAAGGTGGGAGGCAGAGCCTTATCTCAGGTAAGGCAGGGCTTTTTACAAATCTTAGTGTTTTAGTGCTAAAGCTGATCTTTGTTTCTCTTTTTAGATCTAGTTGTATAAAGTTTACACATACTGTTTTGTGACTCTTTATGAATGTTAGTTAGCACAATATGACATACTTCTAAAACATTAATTATTAAAGGCTGAGAACACTTAACATTTTTTAATGTGGAAAAGTGGCAGAATGTTTTATAATATTTAACCTTTAAATAGATTAGGCTCTCATTACTTTTTAAATTTAGGGTAAAAGGTAACATAAGATTTGGTTGCACAATATCAATTGATATAAATAAATCTCCAATAAAATCTATTATCTCTATAAGTTTAAATTACCAATACAGATAATTTTAGTTTGGAGAATACCACCTTGATAAAATGTTTCCTTAAACCTTTTACCTTAAAGACTTGTATACCTGAGAGATATGAAGACACTTAATCTGTAAAAAAGAAAAATGTACCACACTTTTATTGATGTTTTTATATTAACCAAGGTTAGCTTTTAAAGGAAAATCTACACTTTGTAAAGTAAGACAATACTTTAAAATAACAGTTGCTGTTTAGCCACAGATGTACAAACCTTAATTTTTCCAAGATTACTTGTTCTAGGGGATAAAACTTAACAGACATAATGTAATTAATTAATAAAAATTAATATTTTTAGATGTTTTTGTCAATTTAACATATAAATATATCAGTACATTATTATTTGTCCTTAGGGAACAACCTTGAATAGTTTTAAATATTTGTGTTACATATATATAACCAACTTAGTTACATATAAACTGTTTCATATTTGTCTTTTATTATAGAGCTTTATTTTACTTAATTAGACCCTTTTGTTGTTAACTTAGATGTATTCTAATTTTACTTTACCACATAAAAAGTTTTAACCTGGAAAGATTTTTCAGTAAATATATTTTTATATTTAGAACTTTTTAAATAATCTTTTAACCCATTGGTCCTTTTTTTGTACCTTGAAATAACCCTTATATTTTTTTGAATTTAGATAAATTAATCCCTTTTAATAATATGAAATATTTGTTACTTACAGTACTTTAATTGAAATACAATTGAAGAATCTTGACTCTTTTTATGTAGAATAATACCTGTTGGGACTTTGTAATTTATAGTAACCTTGTTTTTATAATAACACAAAATAATTTTAAACTTTCCTTATGTTTACCAATTTATGAAAACACCAACATTCTTTAAATATTTTACCTTATGGAATTTAAAGAGTTAAGAGTATTTGATATTATATTTAACAGTTAGCATTTCAACTTTGTACCAATTAGATGTCTTTAACAAACAGATCCATGATTAATCTTATATACTTTTAGATGAAATTTACATATCTTTTTTTAAAACAATGTATCAGACAAGTGCATTGAATAGTATTAGTAATCTTTTGTTGTTGTTGTTGTTGTTGAATAAAAACCCTAGAGACAATGAATATTAGACACTTTATAGACATTAACATTTTAACAGGTCTTTAAACATCTAGAAAAAAAACTGTGCATTAGTAACTTTAAAGACATTTGTACTTTTATCTGTTTTCCCAATTTAAATTGAATCTTTTAAATTATATTAACCAAAAGTATTTGGATCCATTTTTTAAAATTTTAATTTATGAGCTCATATGAAAATATTTTTTGTACCAAATATATGTAGACATGGCAATACACATATAGACAGACAGTACACTGGTGCACCCACACAAAGCAAACAGACAAAAAAAAAGCCTTGTAGCTTATTTTTTAAAACCAATTAGAATGAGAGTTAACCCTTGAAAATTGGACTCAGAATAAAACAGAGGGTAATCAGAAAAACATATTAACCTAGGCATATAACAAATATAGAATTTTAAATATTTTCTGATCTTTTTCCTGAGGGGATCTTGTTCATGAAAGCTGAAAAGAGTTGAGGGAACATAGACCAATGAAGGGGGTTTATTTTTCCCTGGGGGAACTTCCCAAAGACGCAGCTTTATTGGTCTCCTTGGGAGAGTCCCCCAGTTTGGGGTCCCATTCTAAACAGGTTTTTCTGGTTTCTTGGATAGCGGTCAACAACTTTTAGCCTGACATTGAAGAATCTTTAGACCATTTTTTAATAGTTGGGAATTATTCATGCTTGTAAATACTGAAAGACAAAAGTCAAATTTCCTAGACAAAATTATGCTTTTTGTTATACACTTTAGCAATAATAATTTTATAAAACACTTTAGTTTTAATCTGTCCTCTATTGGACAGTAAGATTTGCAGCCATTAGGAAGTCAAACAACAACAAGTGCTGGCGAGGATGTGGGGAAAAGTGTTCACTTGTACATTGCTGGTGGGACTGCAAATTGGTGCGGCCAATTTGGAAAGCAGTATGGAGATTTCTTGGAAAGCTAGGGATGGAACCACCATTTGACCCAGCTATTCCCCTACTCGGTCTATTCCCTAAAGACCTAAAAAGAGCACACTATAGGGACACTCTTTATATGTAGAATTATACCTGTTGGGACTTTGTAATTTATAGTAACCTTGTTTTTATAATAACACAAAATAATTTTGTGTTATTATAAAAACACTGCTACATCCATGTTCATAGCAGCACAATTCACAATAGCAAGACTGTGGAACCAACCTAGATGTCCTTCAATAGATGAATGGATTAAAAAAATGTGGCATTTATACACAATGGAGTATTACTCTGCATTAAAAAATGACAAAATCATAGAATTTGCAGGAAAATGGAAGGCATTAGAGCAGATTATGCTAAGTGAAGCTAGACAATCCCTTAAAAACAAATGCCAAATGTCTTCTTTGATATAAGGAGAGTAACTAAGAACAGAGTAGGGATGAAGAGCATGAGAAGAAGATTAACATTAAACAGGGATGAGAGGTGGGAGGGAAAGGGAGAGAGAAGGGTAATTTCATGGAAATGGAAGGAGACCCTTAGGGGTATACAAAATTACATACAAGAGGAAGTGAGGGAAAAGGGGACAAAAATATAAGGGGGAGAAATGAATTACAGTAGAGGAGGTAGAGAGAGAAAAGGGGAGGGGAGGGGGGAGGGGGGACGGGGATATAGAGGATAGGAAAGGCAGCAAAATACAACAGACACTAGTATGGCAATTTGTAAATCAATGGATGTGCAACTGATGTGATTCTGCAATCTGTATATGGGGTAAAAATGGGAGTTCATAACCCACTTGAAACAAAGTGTGAAATATGATATATCAAGAACTATGTAATGTTTTGAACAACCAACAATAAAAATTAATTTAAAAAAATAAAATAAAATAAACTACTATCAATTTAAAAACAAAAAGAAAATAAACCTTAAATATATGGACTATTATTGAGCAATTATTCAAACCAGAGTGCCAGTATTATATTATTGATATCCTTTGCATACACTGAACATTGAGATTCATTTTGCCAATTTAACTCAGTTAAAAACTTACTGGGAATACACCAGGCACAGTTTTAAGTCCCTGGATTACGAACCATATCATTTTATCAAATAATTTAAATGGAGAAAATTATTAAAAAAATGTGTTAAGCCATGTGTTGTACTGCATGCCAATAATCCTAGCAATAAATGTGCATTATGCTTTTTTTTTTGCATTATGCTTTTGGATTGCAAGTTCAGTGACAGAATTCATAACATAGTATGGTGAATATTTTACCAGTGAATGTGTGTGTGTGTGTGTGTGTGTGTTTGTGTGTGTGTATATATATATATATATATATATATATATATATATATATATATATATATATATATATCCACTGGTGTGTGTGTGTGTGTGTGTGTGTGTGTGTGTGTGTGTGTGTATTTGGTGATACTTCCTTCCATCCTCTGTACTGAGGGAAAAAAATGAATAAAAACAATAATGTTTACCAAATGGTTGCTGAATTAAATAAATAAATAAAGTTATGTCCAAGTGTTAGAACATGGGTAAATGCTTGAGAATGATAAAAATATTAAAATAGAAAGATAACCAATTTGAGATTTATACCAAATCATAAATTGTTACTAGTATTCTGAGAAATATAATTATTTCAGAAACATATCTTTTAAAATTTTCATTAAAGTATGATGCACATGTAAAACAACAACAACAAAAAACATTTATGTAAAGATTCAGAAGTTATTCAAAAGTAAACACATTTTGAATTAGCCTTGCTCAGGAAAGTCTAAATCAGTTTTTTCATCTACTATCCCAAAGAGCAAAAAGGTTCTTAAAAACTAGCATTAGAATTTTTTATTACATAAATGTAAAATGTACATTAAAAAGTAAATATTTTACCAGTTACCCAGATTTAATACCTGCCTATTATATGCCATTTCTATTTTTTGTATGCTTCTACCCATTTCACAACAAAGGCCAGCCATCCTCCTTGTATATTTATTTTTTGGTGATGTCCTATGTACATATTTTGAATGTCATAGAAATACATTATACAGTTTTAACAAATTAGAATGTTAAAAATATTCACTAGTCTTAAGCACAGAGTATTTACATCTTCCCCCCCAATATTTTTTTTTCTTTTACATTCAACTTTGCTTTCCCCAGAAGGATGTTACTGTGATGTATTATAAAAACTATAATTTTATTTTGCCTGGCATAATGCAATATAATTTTAAATTCAGCTGCTCTAAGAGTCAATAAACATGTGTGCTTCATTAAAGTGTTCCTTTATATTGATGACTGATTTTGTATTTCATGGATGCACTACAAATAGTTCATTTCAACATTCAAGAACATTTGAGTAATTTCTCATTTTGGACCATTAGGATGAGTGGTGCCATCAATAATTTTAGACAAATAATTATTCCCCTTAGCTTATTCTTTCCTAGTATTTCAATGACACTATATTTCATTTTTTCTGGTTTCTAAGAAAATTATAATTTCCATCTTATCATCTCAATTTAATTATAGCCAATATTATATGAGTTTACTAAATACAAAATAAAAACCTTACCACAGACTGTTTATTTTCTTGTACACTTTGTGCAAATACTATAAATGTTTATGAACACATTATACATTCCAAAATACATTGCATAATTTTTGTACAAAATAACCATAGGTTATTATGAAACAAAAAGAAACAAGTGTCAATCTTAAGGTTGCTAATATATGTTAGACATGGTGGTACACACCTAAAATTCCAGTGACTTGGGAGGATGAGGCAGGATGATCACAATGTCAAATAGTGCCTCTGCTACTTAGCAAGGCTCTAAGTCATTCAGCAAAACACTGTCTCTAATAAAAATATAAAAAGAGCATGGGAGCACAGGATTTGTCTCAGTGCTTAAGTGTACCTAGGCTCAATCAATGGTACCAAAAAAAGAGAAGATTTCTAATATATTACAAAATGTAGGCAGTGTGGTAAAACTTTGACAATAATAAAGCACATGCAGAATTTAATAGATAATACTGAGAAATTATAAAATGTTATTAGTGACATTTTGGCTGGAATATTAATAGGTATGCAGTTTTTGGTAAATTTTCTTTGCACATATTTCTAAGTATAGATTTTTAATATCACTATTTATAGGTTGAGATACCATTTAAACAACAGAATATAGTATTCTTATATATGATTATTTTATGTTTTACAAGACACTTTTTCTCAGCTTTTTAAAGTTTTCAGGAAAGTGAATTCATAAACAGTTTCAAAGTCAGTGAACACTACACAATAAGGAGTATAGTGATCCTTTAATACCCCTGGTAAAAACTCTAAGACACATTAGACATGAAAAACAGTTCTATGTGACCATTCTGAATTTAAGTCTTCACTCTGAAATTTTTATGTACAGAATGACAGCATACTTTAGATAACATTCAGCCAGAAATTCACCACATTAGTCAGAAGCCCAAGTGCATATATTTTGTTGACTTTTCCATTTTATCTATTTTTTATTCTATTTTTACACACTTCCTTTATGGTAACCTTGAAAATATCTACTTTTTATCTCTGTTATAACTCATTTGTTGAAAAAACAAAATTAAATAGCAAGAGATACAAGTAAGCTACTTGTTATATATCTTATTTTACCATATTAAAAACATTGGTTTGAATCTCAAAAATCTACAATTCAGATACAAAACAAAACAAAAACAAAAAAAACAAGACCACCAAAGAGACACAAATATATCCACTCAGTGAAAAAAGTGAAAGAAACATGAACCAGTAAATTTTCTGTTCTCAATTAAGTAGATGACAGAAGCAATAAAGAATTCCTCCCATTTTAAAAAATAAAAACATATTTTCAGGAAGTTTGTCAGAATCAGCCCTACACTTTTGAAAACTGCAAAAATAAAATATATTAAAAATTATTTTAGAACAAAATATTTTATAAAGAATGAGAAGTTATATAAAAGATAGAGTCAAATCTACAGTAAGCAGCAGGTAAGATGTTAAATAAATCGATAAATAAATAGATAGATGGATAAATAGATAGATAAATGAAAGGCTGAGGAATTTGCCTAACCAAGCTCATTCTGATTCTGAAAATATGCTAGGCAGCTTTCAATTAAACTTGCAAATATATATATAAACAAGCTGGACAACCAGGATTTATATTTGATACCTACCACTTTAGGAGGATTCAGTTTGGTTACATTGTCAATTAAACTTGCAAAAAAATTCCCTAGATTCCAATTGCTACTAAAGAAAATAATCACAAATATAACAGCTTAAAATAATAAAAACTCATTCTTTTACAGTAATGGATGTTTTTATTATCAAGACAGAGGATTAATAACAATTTTTAGCAAAGATACACTCCTTCCAAAACTCTGGAATACAATCATTCCAGCTTTTAATGGCTATTCTATTTTTTCTGTGGTTACAAATGTTTCCCTTCTCCTAGTAGTGATACAGTCTTCAAAAGAATAAAGAGAGACCACATACACACACACACACACACACACACACACACACACACACAGAGAGAGAGAGAGAGAGAGAGAGAGAGAGAGAGAGAGAGAGAGAGGGAGGGAGAATGGTGCTGTCATAACAAGTTACAACATTCTGAAAACTATAGCAGCATAGATGTTAGATCCTCCATTGAGCTTATTTTTATTTTTTCAGAGAGTATTTGACAGAATCACAAAAAATAAAATTTTATGCACAGTGGATGAAGGAAGAGAGGTGACACTGATCCAGGAAAATGTAGCAAGACAGGTTAATTATGCACAAAACTGACTATGACAGATTAAAACGTGACATCATACATTGTCTCCAGATGCAGAGCAGAGTACAGAGCTGTGTACAGAGTGGAAGTCTTATTTATTTTTTCTTGAAACCATGTAAACCACTCAATAACATGGAGCTTTGGATTATTCCAACCAATACCCTATTTATACTTTCTCCCTGTCCTTGGTCATCCTCTTAAAATGAATGTGCATGGAACTTATTTGAATACTGGGAAAAGAGAAACTATATCAGTGATCTATATTACTCAAACTTTAAGATGCTTTCCTATTTATTTTCATGGATTTATGTATGTGAAGGGCAATTTTTAATATTGTAGATAAGGAACACTCAGGCATCCAAGATAAAATATAAAGTGAAAGAAAATACTTGCAAAGTACATGTGTAGCAAAAAGTTGATATAACAGAATGAAAGTGGTTTATATTTGTGAGGAGAAGAAGGCATACCAAAAGAGTATGTTACAGTCAAAGTATTTCTAAATTCACTTAATTAAAGAGGAAATATTAAACCATTATGTAAATTTACAAAAATGAGTATAAATCATGACTATAGAGACAAGTTTACAAAAACCAAATTCACCATTGCATATCAATCAGGGAGGAGAACATGAAGTAGAGAGGTAAAAAAAAAATAACTGAAATTACAAGCCTTGTGGAAAATTGATTTGGTTATGCCTACATAGGTATACCTCAATGGGTCATCAGTTCTACTCTTGGACACCAAAATATTCTGAATTTTCCAACAGGTTACTGCCACCGCTGTTTTCATAATGAAAATACACTGCTTCTGCTGCCATCTTTCACTGTCCAGGTTTTCTAAGTCAGGGCCCTGGTTACCAAGATTCCCATGAGCTCATGCCCAGTCCCACAACAATGTCAGAGTAAAGCATAAAAAATGTGTCATCCTTGAGAATCAAGGATCTGAATGTGGACACAATGAAAGAAAAAGCAAATTGGAACAAGTAGAAGAAAAAATGGTGAATGACTAAAAGAATGGATCTAAGGAGGATGAATAAAATGCTAACTGTGTATTATATAAGAAAAGAGGTTGATCCCATGGGAAAGAAGACAGGAAATATTCTGTCATCAGGATACTTACCCCAGTCGCCTCATATTTGGACATTCCTGAAAACCAGAATGCTGTAATCAATCAAGTATGCCACACACCTGGCTTTCTGATCATAGACCTTTACCAGAAATGTCACTCTCCTTTTCTTTCAAGACTTCAAATTTATCCCTCTCCAGGCACTGCTCATCCAACTTAAATCTGCTGGTCCTCTACTTCTCAACCTGCTCCATCTGACCTCCCTCAGATTGTCTCCATTAACTCATACCTAAGCTTTTTTTTTCTTTTTTCTTCAAACAATCCCACAATCCTTATACTCAGGTAACCTGTCATAGCTGAACTCTTCATGCTCCATCCCTGATATTTTGAGCTACCCCTCTTTTTGATGACTCCTGGATCACCCTCCTATTTGCTCCACCAGAAAAGCTTCAGGTATAATTGGTGTAAGATTTTGTTTCCTACACAATGAGATACATATTTTACTCAATTCTTGTACAATTAATTAAATAAATAATTGCTCACAATTGTTTTTTGTTTGTTTTTTTTATTTGTTTGTTTAAAGAATAATACTTTAAAATAACTAGTTGAAACAAAATGTGGAAGTTACCACTAGGGTGACTGGAGTGTATACTGAAAGCAAGAGGACACGAAGCTGTTCTCTGTAGCATCATTAATGTTCTATTTCTTAATAGAAATAGTAGTCACATAGTATGTTCCACTTGTAATAATTCATTGATCAGTAGACTGTGATGCTGATCAAGTATTTGCCTTGTTAAATATAATCAATTAATTTCATAAAAGTTGGTGAGGAAGAGCATAAGGGAGACAAAAAAATTAAGGTACTAGAAATTACACTACTAAATGATTAATTCAAAATAAAAGTAAGAATTAATTCAATAATTATCAGTCTCAATATTTTGAGAAAGGTAATTTTTATAGGTAGAGTGTATAGGAAAAATACTAACAAAGGAGTAATATTTGAATATATTAACAGTGAATATAGCATAAAAAGTATCAGTAATTTCAAATGTTGCATTGAGAACACAACTAAAATTAAAAGAGCTCTGGTAAATTTTATAAGTAAGATTTTTATATTATTTATATATTATATACTTGTAAAATGTATTGTATGTATAATGATGCCTCATTTAATTATGTGGATACATTATAGAAAATGCACCATAAGGTGATTCTGTTATTTTACTAATGATGCAGGGTACTTACTGAATTCTACATGGTATATACCACTACACACCTAGGTTATAATTTAGCCATTAGAGTACATAAAGTCCGTCATTAATGAAAACATTGTGCTACATTTGACTACTGGATTTAACACGATACCAGTCAATATAGATATCATGATGAGGTGAGTTATTAGCACTGTGGAACTAAAGACAGAATACTTAAGAAGACTCTTGTCATTTAGACAATGATATAACACAAAAACAGAGCTACCATAAAGGAGAAGAAAAAGATAAACTTTCCAAAAAAAAATCTGTTTAAACAATGGAGTATCTGCATAATAAAAAAATGCAATTGTATGATTTCCTGGTATTATTTAATAATTCATTCACTGGTAAAATATACCTTAATATAAAAGAAAAATATAAGATATTCCAAAGTTTTTACAAGAAAGAAATTTATACAGTGTACATAATGGTTGGTGATTGTAATACCAGCTACTTGGAAAAAAAAGAAATATTGCAAAATTAAGATCAGCTTAAGCATCTTAGTGAGATGCTGACTCAAAATAAACTTTAAAAATGGCTGTGAATGTGTCTGAGTAGTATGACACACCTTTTTTTAAATCATGAAGAATAATTAAATAATAATAACATTAAGAGACAGAAATATGGTTGTTTATTTTCAAAGGGAAATGATATGTTTATTTTTTGAGAGAGAGAGAATTTTTTTAGTATTTAATTTTCAGTTTTTGGAGGACAAAACATCTTTATTTTATTTTTTTATGTGGTGCTGAGGATCAAACCAGGCACCCCGCGGATGCCAGGTGAGCGTGCTATGGCTTCAGCCACATCCCCAGAAACTAAATGATACCTTTATAACAAAACAGGAAAATACTTAAATGCAAATCACATTTATAATATGATACCATTAAAGGGTACAAACTGAAGTAACAAATTGGGGAAAAAACTAATTGCCTCACATATGACAAAATGTATGCCTCACATAAGAAAAAGTTGTAACAGAAGCTAGGGCAAGAGGATTCCAAGCCTTAGCAACACATCCAAGCCCATAAGCAAATTAGAGACCCTGTCTTAAAATTAAAAAATAAAATAAAAATATTAGGGGATGTTGCACATTAGTTAAGAATCCCTGATTTTAAAACTGGGCACCAAAATAGTAAATAAAAATAAAAAGAATATCAAACACAGAGACTCCAAAATAGAGAAAGTAAGACCTATGATTGGTGGCATATTTTTATACTCCCAGCAGCTCAGGATACACAGGAAAGAGAATTGTGAGTCCAAACTCAGTCTCAGAAGTTTAGTAAGGGCCTAAGAAATCAAGTGAGACCATGTATCAAAAGAAAATATTTTTAAAAATCTAGGATGTTGTTCAGGGGTTAAGTGCCTCTGAATTCAATGCTCGGTGCCAATAAAAGGAAGGGAAGAGACTTCAATAGCCACCTTTGAAAAGGAAACATATTGTTCAATAAATAATAAAATAGTTCAATAGCTTTAAAAATTTGAAAATGGTAATTAAAATTATATCTGTGGCACAAAAATAAAATAGCATAAGTAAAAACATGGAGCAAGTAAATTGTCAGGAACTAAAGAAAGAGTAAAAATTGTAATTACTTTTAAGAAATGGCTATTGAAAATACATGTCTATTCCCCAGCAGAAGCATATGCTCATTAAAATTACAGCATATCTGAACCATGATAACATATAAGGATATGGCCGTATTGGTGCAAACAGGTGAAATCCAGGACATGGAGAAAAGGCAATGTACATTGAGAAAGATATAACAATAATAGTGTTAGAAAGGCAAGGAATACAGTGAGAAAATGATTTTCAAAACCCATTTTCATCAAAATACATCCAGTTTGACAAATATGTGAGTCATCACATAATTTTATGTAGATGTCACATGTATGTGTTATTTTGCATTCATGCATGTATAAAAATATGTAGAGTTTGTGAAAATAAAAATATACAAAAGAACATAAAAGATTTTATCATACACATCATTGTGTACATGATAAAACTCATCATTACCAAGATGTAAAATTTCCCCTAAATCTACAATATCACTTCATTAAAATATTAGCATATTTTACTTTTAACGAGAGAAGTGACCAGAGAAAAAATTCTAAAATTCATCTGGAATGTTATATGTTATATATGAAACCAGCAACCCGAAAATTCTGAATTTAAAGAAGAACTTATTTTACAATAATAAAAAATTAAATCCATAGATGAATGTATATGTATGTAAAACTTTATGTATACTTAATAGGAATTTAAAGGTCAACATAAATCGAAACACCTCAAGAACAACATCACATGTGAATGGTTAACATGGTCAACCTGAAGAAAGATCAACGTGGGGGCAGAATTCACTGGCATAGTTTGTGTACAATCTGCAAAACACAGGATTACAATAATAGCCCAATGATAAAAGGCATACATTAAGTGAGGGCACTGTTGGGAATACAAATAAGTAGTAGCTCCTGACTCACTTTCCATTAATGAATACATTAAAAGGAAATATTATATTTCAAGTTCCTCTTAGGCAAAGTAAAAAAAAATGAGTTGAGAAATTCATAAAAACTGTACAATTTGGAAAATGTCTACCCTTTGATGATCTTAAAAAGCTAGTGTAGGCTTGGATCTCAGTCCACCCTTAGGCAATGTGCTATGTAATTGGAACAGAATTACCAACAGCTAGTGAAACCCCAAGAAGAGGAAGATTAAGACTATATATTTAACACTCTACCTCTAAACTGTTTTCTGTGCTTTAGATCTTAATTTTGCTTGTGCTGAAGAAGGATCTGCACATTAATACCACTAAGAAGCCAGAAAAAAATAATAGTTATCTATGTTCTTCCAAGGGCTTCCATGGGCTTAAGACCCTGGGATTGGGAAAGAGAAGTTAAATCACAAATAACTTGGTTTATGCATTTAAGGGTGTTCAGCACACAAAGAACTCCAGTCTTCAGCTTGCCCCTCTAAAAATTTCATGACAGCAAATTTTTCCCAGCAGGAAAATTTTTCTTTATTGAGTGATTTAATATCTCAATATCTTCCATTCAATTGAAGAAACTCATTACCTCACATATAAGAAAACACTCTAGAGAAAGAAAAGTAGGAGGCTTAGGCAGAGGACCCCAAATAAAAAGCCATTCCATATGCTCAAGTTCTGGGAATAAAGCTTACTGATCATAGGCAAATCTCCCCTAAATAACAAAATATTTGGTTACTATTGATTTGCAAGCATCTAAATGGGTTTATAAAATCCCACACAGTAGTTCAGATAAGGGGTAATAAAGCACATATATTTGTTAATTCCCAGAGAAGGTTTCCACACACTCTCTCTGTGAATACTTGACAAACTGGGCTCCACAATCTTCCCTGACATATTTGATAAGCAAGTCAAATAGTGGACAATTGTATACTGAACGCAGGTGTTAGAGTAGCTTTTGTCACCAGTCACAGTTGCACATACCTGTAATCCTGGCAGCTTGGAAAGTTGAGAAAGGAGGGCCTTGAGTTCAATGCCCAGACTCAGAAAAAGTGAGGCTTTAAGCAACTCAGTTAGATGCTGTCTCTAAATAAAATACAAAGTAGGGCTGGGGATGTGCATCTTAGTTAAGTCCCAAGTGCCTACCCCCCAAAAAATAGAATAGTTTTGTCAATAATCTAATACCAAACAAAGAGTCAAGAAACTATGGATATGGAAAAAAGAAAACCATTGCACTCTGTTGGTGAAAATGTAAGTATAAAAAAGTCACTTGTGAAAATAATGTAAACTCCTTGAACTATTTAAAACAGAAATAACATATAACATGGTTAAATTAATTCTGGATATAAATTCAAGGAGTTAAAATGAGTAAGTAAAAGAAATGACTGCATGCCCATTATCATGTAGCAGTATTGCCAATAGTCAAAGAACAAAAAAAAGAATTAAGTGAAGGGTGTCTCAAGAGATTTATTTCAGGTGCAGGGCATCCAACTACTCTCCAGATAATCTCCACACAATATTTCAGAGTGCTTCTCCCTTTCCAGTGTACAGATACCATCTCAATACCCTGCACATTAACTATTGCCTGGCTTTCAGGGTGACTTGCATTTTCCCAATAGATTTTATTATGATCTAGGAGGAAGGAGAATCTCAGTCTCCTGAGCACTGTGAAGAAAGCCTAGAAATGAATCTGAAAGAATGACAAGCTCCAGATATTAAAAGTTGATCAGATAGTGTAAGTCATAGCTTTTGTACTTATCATATGTTGGATTAAACAATTATCATCCAAGAGCACCTGATTGGAAACTGCTTCTCTCCTAGTCTGAATCCACTGAGCCTACTATCTAATAACAGTACATGGCATCAACTCCAGGAATGAATGAGGCCAGAATGAGTCAAGACAGGCATGTTCTTGTGTGCATTTACTTCATTATTTAAAGGTGATTATAATTGAGTACAGACAGCAGCTTTTTTAAAAGGCAAGTTTATTTAAAAGTTATGGAGTCTATTCTGGCAATAGGATATTTACATTAAGACTTTTATATAGCATAATATCAATGTATGTATTAAATGCATACATATTGTTAATTACTGAAAACTATACAATGGGCAATATTTTATTTATTAAAGTCTCTTGATCTAATTTCTAAAAAGACAGTTAGAGCTCTCAACTGGGAAGCACTCCCCTAATCTCCAACTACAAATAATATGTTAGGCACAGGTGTAGATTTAACTTTTTTAGTATATAAAATAAAAAAAGACATAGTTGAAATTTATTTTAATCACAAAACTGAATTTATCTACAGTATTCTTATTATGAGAAAAATATAAAATAACTAATAAAGAATATATATGTATTTAGAACTTGATCCTGACAACTCTCTCAATTTTAATGCTCTAGCACAACTTCATTCATAATGATCACATTCCATTTTGAGAATATGGTTTCCCTGTCTTTGGGGAATCAAACTGCCTGGACCACTGAATTCCATACAGGAGATATGAGAATACACATTCTAATAAATACTTTTCCACAAAACCAAACAGCAGTAGTGGCTCTGCCCTCAGAAAGAGAATGAAGACCAAAAGACAAGGTATAAGTGATAATGATTTTTTTTCCTATGTGATGCTGGACACAGAATCATTCCCATTTCAGATGTCAGAGAGCATAGCAGAGAGTTCCAAGAGTTGGCTGTCTCATTTTGGTATATCTTTTCACAGCCTTGACTCTAAAGCTAAAATATATTAAAGACAAACATCTTATTTTGTAACTTAGCCTTTGACCTAATGCCTACCTAGGCTGAGGTATTGTTTCCTCAGTTTGTATGAGGTATCGTGACAGTTTTTGCATCAATCTGATGTATACATGTCTGCATAAGCTAATAGCACCTCAATAATTGTCAAGACTTAACTTAGGGAAAAAGGAAAAGAGTACCAATAAGGCAACTGCTTTTTTTCCACAGAATTTTCTCCAAGTATGTGACAGAATCTTGGTTTCCAATTATAAATGGTGAATGATTCACTCTAAAGCTTATTAGATTCTGATTGGGCTGCCTTATTATTTTAAGCTGGGCTTATCTGGGTTTTTCTGGTAGAAAAAGTTAGCTGCTGGCTGGTGAACTTCAGAGGGTTAGCTATCATCCTCACAAGAAGCACAATGATTCTCTGCTTTGATAATTTCTCCACTAATGAAGGCTTGTTATTTTGGACACAACAGGATTTAAAAAGTAAAATCAAAAGAAATCAAGATCTTCTGAGTGTAGGTATTATACTATTCACTTTCATCTTTACTGGTTCCTATGAGCCACAATAAATTTAAAAAAAAAGCAAATAACAGTGGTGGGTGCCTGAACATGATACAAGTGTCTCAGGAGACTCTGTCAGGACAATACATAAAAAAAATTCTTTAAACTGAACCTCAGCAATGTTGAGAGACTAAGAAACTCAGTGAGACCCTGTCTATAATAAACTACAAAATAGGGCTGTGGATGTGGCTCAGTAGCCAAGTGCCACTGACATCAATGGTGTCCTGGTACTCCACCCCCACTCCAATATAAAAGAAAAAGAAAGAAAAAAAATTAGATAGACTTATGAATTGATTCTGCATTTTAAGAGGTGAAGATGAAAAACACAATATGTAGTTTATAAAGGCAGAAAATAAGAAAGAATTGCTGATATCAAGCACTCTATATCATTCAACCCTACTTTATACATGAAGCTTATATAATGGTTTGAAAGAAAGAATGTGTTTGTTTATACACAGCTGTTAAGCAGACAAGGTAGAATTCAGAATCAACTATGCATGACTCCAAATCCCAAAGATTTCCACTAAACCACATACTACATGCAAATTTGCTTACTCTCTGAGGTTTTGGACAGAGACATACCAAAAAGAGCAGGATCTGTATCCATATTGTGTACATAACCAGTGGGGATAAGATACTCAAGAGTGTTCTTCTGAGCCTTCTAAAAAGAACTTGGAATAATTTTGAGTAATGGCTGATGTCTCAATTTAAAAAAAAATCAGTAATCAACAATATATTCTTAATTTCTTACCATGTGAGAAATATGAAAATGCTACAATGCATCCTATAGGCATGGCATTAAAATATTCTATGGAAATTTTAGATAAAGAATACATCATCTGTGTCCCAAAAGTGCTAAAAATGAAAATTTAAAAACCCATGAAAGAGTGTAGAAGAACACAGCACTTTTAAACAAGATACCACAGAATACACTAGAATTCCATGATGAGATTATTATCTGTGCCTTTCTATATAAGAACATAAAGCTTCATGGAACTTGTGTCAATACAAAAGGATTTCAAATAAACATAATTGGGAAATGCATTCCATGATTATGATATATATGCATTGATAGAGCAGTATTTTAAATTTAATTGCAAGAATCATTTTAAATATCATAATAGAAATTTATATATGAGTTTGAGTAAAAAAATAATATAAATGAATAGAAAACAAATAATAATTTAAATAAAAATTAATTCTAAAATAAAACTGAGGTAAATAAACCCCCCTTTGTCACAAGAGTAATCCCTGGTATACAGATAAAAATTCAGTTCCAGCTATTAACTAAAGAGGCCACATTTATCCTAAAGTTTTCTGATTATTAACACTTCTGTTAATAAGTGAGAATGATTTTCAATAATGCAAGTAAACAATATTTCATCTTTATAAAATACAAAAACTAACAAAACATCCCAGTGTCTCAAGAGGTAGAGGTAGAAAAATAATAAATAATAAATTTAAAGTTAGCATCAGCAACTTAGTGAGGCTCTACGCATCTTTGACGGGTTCTGTCACTAAATAAATATGAAAAGGTGTGGGGATGTGAATTAGTGGTGAAGTGCCTCTGGTTCAATCCAAGGTAAAAAAAAAGTGTGTTTTTTTTTCTAAAAATGTTGTGCTTCAATTTCTTTTCACTAGTTTTATTTGTTAATGTCTCATAAAATTAAGTAAAAAAGTTCTGTCATTACATATTATATCTTACTGACATTGACATATCCTATTACCTTAATCATTATAATTATTTGAATATTCAGGAAGTATATATACAAATAAGATTGAACAACACAACAATGGAAGAAAACTAGAAGTCTATAAGTAAACTCCATACCTCTGGTCAATTTAATTTTGAAAATTGTGTCAGAGAAATTAAATGGAGAATAAGTAGTCTCTTCTTTAATGTAGATTGATATAAATGCATGTTTATGTTTTAAGTAATGTTATTGAATTTTACATGAGATTATGTACAATATTTAACATAAAATGTGTTTTATACTAGAATATGAGAACTAAAACTATAAAAAATTAAGAAGAAAACAATTACATATTTATAGCTCAGATTCAGCTGTGGGGTCTTCCTTATGCTTCCAAAGTAAAAATAAGAATTCACAAATTGAACTTGAAAAAACTGCTGTACAAAAATAACCTCACCATGAAAGTGAAGACATAATTATCAAGTTTTTCTTTTTGTTTTCAAAAGCCTATCTTTTCCAAGTTTTTAGCCTAGGTTAGAGGGCAGTCCATTCCTCCTTATTGAGAGGCTGATTGAGCTGAGAGCCCAAATAATCACCTTTTAAGGCTCTCATACTCCAGTGCCAAAATGCACCCTTCATAATTACCCAACAATAAGGGTCTAAACCATTGAAAAAAATGTTATACATCCCAGAGACCACAAATTTTTAAAGCTGTTAAGTCAATGATAATTACTAAAATCTAGATTACTTCATAGTACATAGTATACGGTAAAGATTACATAAAACTGCTACCACAGTTCTAATATGTCTTTGTTATACCTTTGAATGAAAAAACTATTTGTTTATTTTTGACATTATTCTTTTGTTCCTTTTACCTATCCAAAGCAACTGTTTTATATTAAGTAAAAAAATTATAAATATTTCAAAAATACCCTAAAATAAAACAATATGAAAAAGAAAAAAATGTAAATATGCAGAATATTGAAAATTTCATGCCTCTCTGATACAAAATTAAAATTTCATTGATGGTTTCTTGGTAAAATAAAGAATTACTAGATGAAAAATCATTTGTTTCAGAAATATACCAAAAGTTACTAAAAATGTATTGAGACTGTCATTCATATAGGAATATTAATTACTGAACTATTCATAAGAACCAAGATGTAAAATCAATGCAAGGTAAATAGATAAATGAAAACATGTAAATCCTCACAGTAGACTGTTAATCAGGAATATTATATTTGTGTTGCTAGAAATTGAACTCTGGGCCTCACTGAGGCTAGGAAAGCACTCTACCTCTGAGTTATTATCCCAGCCACATTGAGCAAGTAGGATTCATGAGAGCACTAAATGTTACAATGAATGTGTACAAGGAAACCTTTAGGTAATTGAAAGTAAGCAGAGAAACTGTAATGTGATTTACAATTAATATTATATTTAAGTTTTTGCACAAGTAAATTCATGAATCCAAAACACATATAAGTCATTGCCTAGAGCTATGTGAAAAATCAAAAAAGGAAAGACTGTTAGTGGACACTAATTTCTTTTCATCTAGATTAGTTTCTGAAATTAAATGCTGGGGATGGTAAACATGTGAATATACTAAATGATAAAGAATCACACCCTGAAAAATATTTATAAAGTTAATTTTAAGTTCACATGTGCTTTCTAGAAATGAAAAGATAAATAATTTATGGAACTCATAAAGCAGCCCAAATTAAAGCCTGTAAAATATGAAAATAAAAATGTAACTTATTACTGTTAAAAAAAACCCACTGAGTTTTCATTATGAGATCCACTTACATTTATGTGAATATACTGTGACTTTATTAATTTTCATTTTTACTTTATAATTTGTAATAAGTAAATAAGAAAACTAGGTCTATACATCAACCACTATTGTAAAGTAGTCAAGTTTTAATATTCTTAAATGAATTAATATTCATTTTTGTGTGTATGTGTGTGTGTGTGTGTGTGTGTGTGTGTGTGTGTGTGCATGCACCAATGGAGATCAAAACCAAGTTATGCACAAGCATGGCAGGTGTTTGACTGTTTTGCCACAACCCTTTAAAATGTATATTTTTAATCTTGGTTGTCTCTCTCTCTCTCTCTCTCTCTCTCTCTCTCTCCCCCTTTCCTTCTATCTCTCTTTGTCTCTCTCTTAGACCCTCACTCTCTACCTTTCTCTCATTCTTTCTGTTTTGTATTTTTGGTCACAGAGGGCACCCTGGGGTCATTTACCAGTGCACTATATCCCTAGTCCTTTTGATTTTTTTGGCAGGGAGTTTTTCCCTAAGTATATTAGGCTGGCCTCTATAGTCCTGGGATTATAGGCATGTCTTGCAATATCTGTCTATTTATCTCTTTTTGAAAAGATATCTAATGTCAATTTTCAACTGTATTATATATATATATATATATATATATATATATATATATATATATATATATATTTCTTATTGTAAAAGTGAACATTTATTATGTTCTAATTAACATTCTGCTAATACTCTATTGATTGTTTTTGCTGTTTTATAAGTGAAAGAAAATTCACATGATTAACTAGTATCTTCTAATACTTCACATATATGCTTTCTTGTATTGCCTATTTATTTTATGTAGAATATAAACTTGATCTCCCTGATGATTAGTGTGCTCAGTCTCACACAATCCTTAGTTCTCTGGACTCCTCAGCCTCCTCACTCCTACTTTTGCTGTAGTTCAGTGTCTGCAATCTCTCTTACCTATGCTTTTGCATATGTCATGGGTCTTACTCTAACATAGCAGGGAAAAAGTCTGCATTAACAAAGCAAAAAATCGTCTATAACTCATAGCCATGTTTTCAGACAGAAGAAACTATGCATAGGGGCAGTCAGATTTATGAAAAAGGAGTCACAAGGCTTTTACTAAAAGACCAAATGAAACCTGAGAAATAAGATCCTGAGCATAAAGTTTCCTGACATGTTATTTACACATAAGTTACATGAGTAATTCACAAAGATGCAAATTATTCAATTTATCATACATTGGTAAAACTGTCAATTTTGGAGGCTGAGGTCAGAGGATTACAAATACAAAGCAAACTAAGCAAGGTCATTCAATTTCCAATAATGCTCTCTTAAAATCTAATAACTTTAGGGGACAGTGGAACACTACTGTAATCACAGAAATGTTGAAGGTTGATTCATGAGAATTGCAAGTAGGAGCCCAACTTCAACAACTTAGTGAAGTCCTATGCAACATAGAGAGACAATGTCTTAAAATTAAAAATTCTCAGGCTGTGACTTACTGGTAAAGTGTCAATGGGGTCAATCACCACAGCCATTAAAATGACTAATATCTGAAATTTACTAAAAATGAATTAATTAACTAATAGTTATTTAAATTACAAAATTAGCACTTAGGTGAAACAAATATGGCCTAAAAGTTTTTTAGCCTCTACTTTAATTTCTATTTGAAGGAGATAACTAACAGTTGCAAATCAAAGGAACATGATATATATTGTAAATAACTGTTGAACTGTAATCTCCTGAGACCAAAACATATACATTACTTCTAGTTCATTATTCAGTTTTATAAAGCCTAATTATAATAGTATGGGTTTAATAAACAATTTTATTAACAAATATTAATTTAGTAATAAAATAAAAAACAAATGTGAAGTATGAATGTTGCTGTGGATGGACTTTTAATTTTTATTTATTTATGTATATGTGATCCTTAGAATTGAACCCACTACCTCAAATTTGCTCAGCAAGCACCAGGCATGATGGTGTACATCTATAATTTTAGTAAGTTGTGATGGTGAGGCCAAACAAATAATTACAAGATTCGTTATTATGATGGTGAACTTCTGTAATACCATAGCTCAGAAGGAAAAAGCAGGTAATTCTTAAGGTTAAAGGCAACCTCAGAAATTTAACCAAAAAAAAAAGTTTTTCAAGTAACTCAGTGATTAAGTTCCTCTGGGTTTAATTCCTGATACTAATGAAAGTACAAGACTAATTGTGAAACTTAGGCAGAGATGATTTTGCTCAATTATAAAGCACTGATAAATTTTATCCCCAGTACAAAGAAGAGCAAAAATAAGAAGAATAAAAAAGAGCCACACATTTACTAAAGTCAATACTACAGTAAAATTAAAAATTAATTAATTAATTAATCAGGGCTTTTTGAGTACTGATTTCCATTGGTGAATAACTAATTTGGCACTAAGTACATGCTAGACTAGAAGATACACATCCTGAAACTTTTGGTTGCACTCTGAAAAAAAGTGCGAATTAGTAGAATTAAACAAGGATTTTTGTACCAAGCCAAATGTATGTGTGTGGGTGATGAAAAAAAAATGTTAAACACTTCAGTCTGAAGACACTCTATATTTTTTACATGTTTTTCTTAAGAAATCTCAAAATATGTGTCAAACAATATAAAGAAGAATACTAAGAATGCTTACCACATAGTGAGAGGGGTTTTTTTGTTTGTTTTTGTTTTTGTTTTTATTTTTCAGGTTAGGCTTTTTGAGGAACTAGGGACATATATTCTAAATATGCAGTTTTATATTTTGCTTTCAATATCCATTAAGAAAGCAGAAAATGTGTATTTCTATTGCCTTTTATACTTTTGTTTATACCTTTACTTGTCTATTTTCTTGAGATACTTTTCTGGACCAGCAATTATAAATAGTTGGAATTTGTTTTCTGTTCACTAGTTCTTCTGGGCTAACCTTTCATGACTGTCTTTATTCTGTCATGCTAAAGGTCTCTCAAAATATCATATTTTAATGAATGTACACTGAGTAAATTATGAGATGTTTCTAATGGACACATTGTGGTAAAATATTAATTACTAAAACAACTCACAATCACCTATGAAGTAGTCACACTACTATTTTCTTTAAAGGCTTATCAAATATGATGATAATCTGAATAAATACAATTAAATATTTATATTTTGAAGAAAACTAAATTTTGTCTTTGGCCTATTAATCATAAAATGACAAATTTGAGTACAAACATTAAAAAGTGTGTCTGAAATTAGCTACATTGGGGTCATATAAGATTGAAAAAATATGAGCTTATTCATTTTTAGTTACTACATAGCTACAAAAATATTAAATGTTGTAAAACACTGTCATTAACATGACATTAACATTATATATTCTTAATTTAATAAGTACAACAGAAAAAATTATAGAGAAACATTACCCCCCCAAAAAAATTCTTACCACATTAATAGTTGCATAATGAATGGAAATATTTTTCTGTAAGTGCAACATACTTGTATTTGCAAGTTTAAAATGACATCAAATTACAACATGCAATATCTAGCTGGGTAAGGTGGACTAAGCCTAGAATCCTAGAAGACTGAAGAGACTGAGGATGGAGGATTTCAACGTCAAAGCTATCCTCAGCAACAAGGCACTAAGCAAATCTGTGAGGCCCTGCCACAGAATCAAATACAAAAAAGGTCTGGGTGTGAGGCTCAGTTCTCCAGTAGCCCTGAGTTTACTTTCAAGTTATTCCCACCAACAATCAGAGAGATTGATGGGAAACTTTGAAGAAACCAATATCAATGAGGTAAAAAAATAGAGAATGGGACAATAAACTGATCAAACTACATTCACTTGATGAAACAAATGATAGGAAACTAGCCAACAAATTGACCAAGTTTAAATTGAGTAGGTTAAAACCTGAAAAAAAAAAAACAGCCAATCTCCAAAATATAAAAGTAGAATGATCAGAATATATATATATATATATATATATAAAAGAGTAGAAAACCATGTTTTTGAAAAGCAGTTTTCTTAGTTTCAAATAATAAAATGTATCCCTATTAGGTTCATAAGAAAATAATAGTTAAGGCAGAAATTATCAAAAGGAACTCAAAGCAAAGAGAACATGTGAGTATCTAACATGAAGAGAATGGTTTAGCAAAGACCACCAATAAGTTACATCACCAAGGAACAGGTCTCTCTCTCTCTCTCTCTCTCTCTCTCTCTCTCTCTCTCTCTCTCTCTCTCTGTATCCCTATTAGGTTCATAAGAAAATAATAGTTAAGGCAGAAATTATCAAAAGGAACTCAAAGCAAAGAGAACATGTGAGTATCTAACATGAAGAGAATGGTTTAGCAAAGACCACCAATGAGTTACATCACCAAGGAACAGGTCTCTCTCTCTCTCTCTCTCTCTCTCTCTCTCTCTCTCTCTCTCTCTCTCTCTCTTTGAGTGTTTATGTGCTAGGGATTGAACTCAGGGCCTTATGCATGCAAGGAAAGCACTCTACCAAGTGAGCTATATCCTCAGCCCTGGAACTAGTACTGAAAAAATGAATCACAAATAAACTTACATACTATTCAGAAATTTGACATTGCTTTATCAACCTGATTCTTACACTCAGAAAAGGCAGGGAAGTTTCAATCATGTTTTAAAGCAACTTTGTTCAATGTTCTTTTAATTCCTACTTAATTCTGATCACATTATCATGATGGAAATTTGAATACATAGGTTTAACTTTCAGTAATTTCTGATTTTTAATATAGCTAAAAAATTAAGTCACTTATAGGAATGAAATAACCAGAAATTATTTCTTACAATTATGGATTATTTAAATACAAGACTTTCATAGTGTGAATGACTGTGAGTATATAAATTTTTATCAAGTTGATGAAATAGCCATACTGCCTATAAAAGTCTAAGAGAAAATTATTTCTTGCATTTTATCAAATCTTATAGCTTCTAGTGTTCTTTAGCTTGTGACCACAAATACTTCTCTTCTGAGTTGGTGGGATACAAAAGATAGATAAGCCTTCTCACAGGGAAGATGATAGTAAAACAGCAGGGAACTACCCTCAATTCCCACAGGGTCTGAGAACCATATTATATGATATGGAAGACCCTCCTATAGACTGACTATTCCAAACATTTTTTGCAAAGATGTAAAAAAGTCAGATTGTTGAACAAAATGAGTGAAGTGGGTTTGTGCCACTGCAGATGAGAATAAGTTTTTAAAAAGCAACAAAAGTGAGTTAAGGACTGGGCATTCCAAGACTTAGCTAACAAAATACCCACCTAAGCTTATTTGAGAGAATCAAATTCAGATGAACAGCAGAGGAAAGAGGCATACCCAAAGGGATATAACAGTATCTATTTTTATTAAATTTTTATTATTATTCCCCACAATTATAGAGTTCTGAATCACCTCAATTACTATTTTCTTGATTTTTTTAAGTTCCATCATTACCCTGTACATACAACTCATGCTATTATCATTACCTTGTACATACAACTCATGTACACTGAATTTACCATTGCATTTATGAGCTTATCATTTATCTTTCTCTCTCTCTCTCTCTCTCTCTCTCTCTCTCTCTATATATATATATATATATATATATATATATATATATATATATGTATGTATTTTTATCTAACAATTCCAGGGTTCTGCCATTAAAATTTCTTTGATACCACCTCCATGAAATGCATTTTTGTCACTTCAGTTTAGTACATCTAAATGTTCTATTCCATGTTGTTGGAAAAGATGGGGCTATTGCAAGGTCTTTCTTAGTTTTCTAATTATCCACTAGAATTAAAGATCAACCTTGGTGCCTCCAGAGGATTTAATTCTCATTCACCTTTTTTATACACATAGTGTTTTATTTATATGGAAGCAGCAATAACTGTATTTAAAATGTGAATAAAAGATTCTGATATGGACATGGTGCTTTAGAGGTCCCCAAATCCCTAGGGTGGTGTTCTGACACCACCTTACCACTGAAGCATCTTGATTGCATTACAACTTGGACACTGGTATTATGCTTCCACTGAAAGTGATTCATTAATTATGAATATTGTTCTTTTTCTGCTCTCAATACTCTTGGAAATGTTGGGATTCATGATAGGTTTAGAATCATAATTTTCAACACACTTATCATAGACCCATTTGATAACAAGAGACCACACATATCTGAGAAGAAAAGAGAAGAGAAAGAAGACCATTTATCAATCCTAAAGAGGTAACAGAATAAACTCTGGGAATAAAATAATAGTCATCTAATACATTTGTTTAAAAAAATATTTTAGATGGTCATATATTACTGCATTAGAAAAGAGTGATGTAAATGCAATTTCAATTATTAGAGTTGTGACTGATTATTTTAAAGAGAGTATCAAAAGCTGTGTGCAGTTGTGCATTCCTGTAATTCTAGAGTCTTCTGAGGTTGTGGGTGAAAGATCGCTAGTTCAAAGCCAGCCATCCTCAGCAACTTAGTGAGGCTCTAAGAAACCCCACAAAACCCTTTTTCTATATAAAACATTTTATAAAGGGCTGAGGATGTTTCTTAGCAGAAAAGCATTCCTGGGTTCTATCTGTAATATGAGACAGAGAGAGAGAGAGAGAGAGAGAGAGAGAGAGAGAGAGAGAGAGAGGTGAGGGGGTAACCAGTGAAACTTTCAGGGTCAAGGATATAAACAATTAAAAAACAATAGTGGGTTTGTTGATGAAAACTCATCTATATTTATTAAATGCTGAATTGAGAAATTAGTATGTTCTCAAACATATACAAGTGAGAGAGGAGTCCTACTGTAATGTGTAAATAGGAACAAAGAAAAGATTTCACACAGCTTTAAACTGACCCAGATGCCCACTTTAATTTGTGATTGGAATTATGTTCAGAGATAGATCCTTCAGGTGTTTAAAATAATGTGTTTTTATCAAGTATTTATAAAACAAGATTAAGATATAATATAAATCAGGCTTGGCAAGGGGGAAATTGTTCAAATAATAAGTATATACATAAACACATAAACCAACATTGAAGAAGTTAACATTCAGGATATTTATACCATTATATAATCACTAGTAATGTAAACACAATGACAAGAAAAAGTGGTAATTAAAGAAACAAATAAATAAGTAAATAAATGAATCAATAACTAAAAAGTACAAAGATTTAATGTGAATGCAATTGTAAAAGAGAGCTTGTAGCCTTGAAAAAGTGTAAAGGTACTTCGATATGGTGTTCGACTACATACTGAGGCATACCTCATGAACTGTCAATTCCACATATAGATGGGAAGAGTTAAAAACAGAACCCACTCAACTGGCTCCCTCACTTTAGAATAATGCATCAGTTACCTTTTTCTTTCTTCCCAAATTTTATTTCTGCTTCCAAGAACACTACCCCTCTAACCTCATGATGCCATTATAGACTTGTTGCATCTGAACCCTTCTGCTGCTCTAGTTTTTTTTTTCATTGATCTTTTTCTCCCTACCCCCATATATTTCACAATTTTAATGTGTTTATTTTCAGTTGTAGTTCGACACAATAACTTTATTTTATTTATTTATTTTTATGTGGTGCTGATGATCAAGCAGAGGGCCTCTTATGCGCTTATGTCCAGAAATCTGGAGCTGAGCCCAGCCCCTCCACCAATACTTTTAAAAAAATAATGTCACCTACATACTTAGCATCCACCAGTCTTACATTCTGATCCATCCGTTTCCTGCTTTTTGCATGAATAATTTTGAATTTTTTTTTCATTCAGACATCAATTTTCCAGAGTGCTCAGAATTGGAAGTAAATTTTACAGAATATTAGAGGTCAATTTCAGAACATTAAAACTTTATATAATAAGATGCACCTAAAGCTGAGAATAAAAAGAAAATCTACAGACTTCACTAGTTAAAATAAAAGGTCAAAAATTCAGAAAAATGAATAATTTTGAAATGACAATTTCATAAAAAGGAGACTAAAGGGCAAAATATACAAGCAAAAACAAAATTTTCACACCACACAAAAAATGTCCATTTGCATAGAGTGTCATGTATGGGTGCTTCCATAAGACAAATTAAATTGAAAGAGATATGATTAATTTGAGATGTAGCAATAAAATATTAATTGTATATAATAGTAATATATATGTACCTGAACCAAATATGCCTCATTTAATAATAGGTATATATTACAATAAATAAACTCTAAACTTTTTAAACTTTTTTCAAAAATTTATCTTATTTATTTTTTATATGTCATAGTGAATACTGACATCTAGAATTTTGTATTGCAAAATGTTCAGGCTACATATTATATTTACTTGAAGTATATCACTGAACAATAGATGAATTTTACCACACATGGTTGCACAATATGAACTTATGGAAATAAGTACATACCGTATAATAATATGAATAAATAGATGTGAGTAACTAACATAGAACCTTTATTAAGAAAAAGGAAATGAAACAAAACAAAACAAACAACAATAATTTGAAATTTAGAGAAAGTGTGAAGTCTTTTGCAGAAATAGAAATATGACATTCTTTCCCAAAAAATCATTGGGACAAGAAATTATTTTGGGGGAAAACTATATTATATGCTTTCTTTTTATTTTTTAAAGAGAGAGTGAGAGACAGAGAGAGGGAGAGAGAATTTTTTAATATTTATTTTTTAGTTTTCAGCAAACACAACATCTTTGTTTGTATGTGGTGCTGAGGATCGAACCTGGGCCACACGCATGCAAGGCGAGTGTGCTACCACTTGAGCCACTTCCCTAGCCCCATATATTATATGCTTTCTTAATACCAGAAGAAACTCATTTTCAGAAGTAGTATACATTTCAATATAAATATAAAATACAGCTGTGGATGGTATTACACAAATTATCTCAATGACTTGGGAGGTAGAGGCTGAAGAACCAAAAGTTCAAAGAAAGCCTTGTCAATATAGGAAGGCCATGAACACCATGACGAAGTTTCTGCCTCAAAATAAAATATTGAATGGCCTGGGTATATGGCTGTGGCTTAAGGGTATACCACCCTTATATTCAATAACCCATATGTATCTGTCAAAAGTTACTATAACAAGGAATTTATGCTAGGTGTGGTGGCACATGCCTGCAATTCCAAAACTCTGAAGACTGAGGCAGGAGGATTGTGAGTTCAATGCCAGCCAAAATTAAAAGAGTCACTAAAATGCTCAGTGAGACCCTGCCACTACATAATATATAAAATAATCCTGGGAATGTGACTCATTTGTCAGTTGCCCCTGCATTCAATGCCCAGCATGAAAAAAAGGGATTTATTGCTAATGTCATGATACTTGCCTCTAATGCCATCTATTTGGAAGACTAAGGCATAAAGATTAAAATTTCAAGGTTAGCTTGGCCACTTGCCAAAAACTTGTCTCTATATAAGATTTTTTTTTAAATGCCTGGGGATGTTGATGAGTGTAATGGCAACTTTGATTTAAATCTCAAGAACCACAAAACAGACCAGTTATTTATTTTCAGAATGTTACATAAATATGTTTAAAAAACCTATAAACTGGGCAACATTAAGGAAGAAAAAATTTTTATTAAGTGGTACAAAGATGGGCTGGAGTTCTGGATCAGGAGCAGATCACTCACCTGGCACATGTGAGGCCCTTGGCTCCATCCTCAACACCACATAATAATAAATAAACAACATAAGGTTATTATGTCCAGCCACAACTTAATAATAACATAATTTTAAGAAAAGGTATAAAGAGAAGGGGGAGAACTCATGAGCTCACATCAAAGTTAAGAATATTTAATAAAAAAATGACACTTATGGTAGGAGAAATGTTCAAAAATTAAAACCTCTTAACATCTTAACAAATTAAAAAGATGCAAGCTAACATCTGATGCCAACAAAAAATTACACAGTATTGATGAGGACAAGAAACAATTTCTCTTGAATTAGAGAAACTATATAAATTGCTATTATTTTGTGGAAAGTGTTTATTTAATATATATGATACTCCTCAAACAGTAGCAAAGCCTATATAAAATACTGTGTTTCTGATCCTGATAATATGTAGTTAAATGATAGCATAAGGCTACAGATATGTTCATCCATGCTGGTGAAACCAGAAAAATAGGTGAAAAGAGTAGGTACATTCAAAATAAAATAAATGCAATAGTTTGAAAAAAATTGCTTTGTTGGGATCAGACACATTTTTAGTTTCATTGAAGTGGCCCCTGTTTTCTCCACTTTGTCTAAAAATAAAACATAAAAAGGACTGGGGATGTGGCTCTGTGGTTAGCACTCCTGGGTTTATCTCCCAGTGCCAAACCAACTAAGGTGAACAATTTCTGAAAGATTACAATTATGCCAGTGTACATATACATGTGAAAATATTAGTGAAAATTTAAAAATTAATAAATATATTTTTTGAAAAAAGTGTTAAGTTTCTTCCAAAGCTCAACATAAAAATGACATATAATCCACTAATAATAATTTTGGGTAGTAAAGCAAGACTGCACATGCCTATGTTCGAGTGGCTCAGGAGTATAAGAAGGGAAAATCTCAAGTTCAAGACCAGTCTCAGCAATTTGGCAAGGTTGTAACCAAATGAGTGAAATGCTGTCTCAAAAAAGGGGTACAGATTTTTGTATAGCACAGTGAAAAGGTGCCCATGGGTTAATCTATAGCGACTCAATAAATAAAAATAATAATAATTAATCTGACTAAAAAGTGCCATACAATCCAGTAATAATATTTCTGGGCATACATCTAAATGAATTGAAAAACATTTCTCAAAAAAATAACTGCAATTCCATTTTTATTACAGCTTTATTCACAGTATCTAATAAAAAAATTAAATGCCACTCAGGCATGGTGGGAAATGCCTCTAATCCCAGGGGCTTGGGAGTTTAAGGCAGAGGATGGAGAGTTCAAAGCAGCCTCAGCAATGGTAAGGCACTAAGCAACTCTTTCAAAAAAAAAAAAAAAAAAAAAAAAAAGGTAATATAGGGCAGGGGATGAGCCTAACTCGTGGAGTGCCTCTGAGTTTAATTCCTGGTTTGCACCTCCCAAAAAACATCCTTCTAGATGAAAGGAATATCAAAAGATTTCTTTCAGCTTCACAGTATCCAGCTACTCCCCTTAGATGCTACACACTTATAGTTCAAACTGATCTCTAGAAGACAAGACTCAGATAATGATATTTTCTAAATAGGATAAGAGTCATTGACATCTGTGGACACCTTATGTCAGACTGTTGTAAAACAAAGGACTGGGCAAATATGGGAGATTGGAATGAGAACACAACACATAGTTAAGTTCTTCAAAGGGGATATCTTAACTCAGACACTGTGATATCTGAAACCACCGTTGAAAATAAAACTAGATTCTTTCCTTCACTGATTTCTGGGTTATTACTTTAATCCAAACAGATATTGAAAAAGTGCTAAGGCTACTGGTTAATGTCTATATAAAACAGATTATTAAAAATGTATCACATTAGGGCTGGAGTAACGGAATGCTTGCCTCGAATGGGTGAGGCACTGGGTTGGATCTTCAGATCCACATATCAATAAGTAAAATAAACGTCCATTGATAACTAATTTTTTGTAATTGTACCAGGTTTGTCACATGGCTTTTGATGTTCAGATTCACTATGTACTCTAGTCTTTGTGATTAAACTTCCTTATAATTTAAATCAAGTCCAGTCCCATCTTTATTTTCCTCCACTAGGAAAATAATATGTTTCCTGGATATGTTTGGTATGCTTCTACAGGTCATTTTAATAAAGTGGTCTTACATATATGGAGGGGAAAACCTCAACTAAGGTCCCATTACATTTTTAAAAGTCTTTAATTGGGACTGTGAGAATGGCCTTAGCCCTGAGCTTAAACAAATCCATTTTTAAAACTCCAGTTTGAAACATGCAGTGGCACGAGGCACACCAATATAGTCCTACAGTATGGCCTAAATAATAGTTACTTCCCCTTAACTTGATAAACAGAGGGAAATATCTGGCAGGCTATACTTTCCTGATAAGAGAGAGAGAGACAAGAAAATCAGAGTGGAGACCACAAGACCCGAAGTTTCTGACCCCAGGGTAAATAATATCATGGAGAAATCCCATGAACTTATAGAAATAATTGCATACCTTATAATAATATGAATAAATAGATGTGTGTAAGAAACACAGAACATTTATTAAGAAAAAGAAAATGAAACAAAACAAAACAAACAACAAGAAACTTAAAATTTGGAGGAAAGTTTGAAGTGTTTGCAGAAATAGAAATATGACATTCTTTCCAAAAAAATCATTGGGACAAGAAAGTATTTTTGGGGAAAACTATATTATATGCTTTCTTAAAACCAGAAGAAACTCATTTTTAGAAGTATTATATACTTCAATATAAAAATAAAATAGAACTGTGGATGGTATTATACAAATAATCTCAATGACTTGAAAGGTAGAGGCTGAAGAACCAAAAGTTCAAAGAAAGCCTTGTCAACACAGGAAGGCCATGAACACCATGACGAAGTTTCTGCCTAAAAATAAAATATTGAATTGCCTGGGTAAATGGCTGTGGCTTAAGGGTATGCCACCCCTAGATTCAATAGCCCATATATATCTGTCAAAAGTTACTATAACAAGGAACTTATCCTAGCTGTGGTGGCACAAGCCTGCAATTGCAAAACTCTGAAGATTGAGGCAGGAGGATTGTGAGTTCAATGCCAGTCACAATAAAAAAGAGTCACTAAAAATCTCAGTGAGACCCTGTCACTACATAATATATAAAATGATCCTGGGAATGTGATTCATTTATCAGTTGCCCCTGCATTCAATGCCCAGCATGAATAAAAGGGATTTATATTGAAAATGTCATAGTACTTACCTCTAATGCCATCTATTTGGAAGACTAAGACAGAAAGGTTTAAATTTCAAGGTTAGCTGGGCCACTTGCCAACAACATGTCTCTATATAAGATTTTTTAAAAGTGTCTGGGGATGTTGATGAGTGTAATGGCAACTTTGGTTTAAATCTCAAGAACCACAAAACAGAGCAGTTTTTTATTTTCAGAAAGTTACAGAAATATGTTTAAAAAAGTATAAATTGGGCAACATTAAGAAAAAAACTTTTTTTCATTAATTGGTACAAAGATGGGCTGGATTTCTGGATCAGGAGCAGATCACTCACCTGGCAAATGTGAGGTCCTTGGTTCTGTAATCAACACCACATAACAATAAATAAATAACATAAGGGTATTATGTCCAGCCATAACTAAATAATAACATAATTTTAAGAAAAGGTATAAAGAGAAGTGTGAGACTCATGGGCTCACATAAAAGTTAAGAATATTTAATAAAAAATGACACTAATGGTAGGAGAAATGTTCAAAAATTAAAACCTCTTAACATCTTAACAAATTAAAAAGATGCAAGCTAATATCTGATGCCAAAAAAAATTACACAGAATTGATGAGGACAAGAAACAATTTCTCTTGAATTAGAGAAACTATATAAATTGTTATTATTTTTGTGTAAAGTGTTTATTTAATATATATGATACTCCTCAAACAGTAGCAAAGCCTATATAAAATACTGTGTTTCTGATCCTGATAATATGTAGTTATATGATAGCATAAGGCTACAGATATATTCATCCATGCTGGTGAAACCAGAAAAATAAGTGAAAAGAGTATGTACATTCAAAATAAAATAAATGCTATAGTTTGAAAAAATTGCTTTGTTGTGTTCAGACACAATTTTAGTTTCATTGAAGTGGCTCCTGTTTTCTCCACATTGTCTCAAAATAAAACATAAAAAGGACTGGGGATGTGGCTCTGTGGTTAGGACTCCTGGGTTTATCTCTCAGTGCCAAACCAACTAAGGTGAACAATTTCTGAAAGATTACAATTATGCCAGTGTACATACACAAGTGAAAATATTAATGAAAATTTAAAAATTAAGAAATATATTTTTTGAAAAAAGTGTTAAGGTTCTTCCAAAGCTCAACATAAAAATGACATATAATCCACTAATAATAATTTTGGGTAGCAAAGCAAGGCTGTACATGCCTATGCTCCAGTGGCTCAGGAGTAAGGGAAAATCTCAAGTTCAAGATCAATGTTTGGCAAGGTTTTAATGAGATGAGTGAGATGCTGTCTCAAAAAAGGGGTACAGGTTGGTGTATAGCACAGTGAAAAAGTGCCCATGGGTTAATCTATAGTGACTAAATAAATAAATAAAATAATAATAATAAATCTGGCTAAAAAGTGCCATACAATCCAGTAATAATATTTCTGGGCATATATCTAAAGGAATTGGAAAACTTTTCTCAAAGAAATAACTGCAATTCCATTTTTATTGTAGCTTTATTCACAGTATCTAATAAAAAAATTAAATGCCACTCAGGCATGGTGGGAAATGCCTCTAAACCCAGGGGCTTGGGAGTTTGATGCAGAGGATAGAGAGTTCGAAGCAGCCTCAGCAATGGTAAGGCACTAAGCAACTCTTTCCAAAGAAAATGTAAAATAGCGCTGGGGATTAGCCTAAGTCGTGGAGTGCTTCTGAGTTTAATTCCTGGTATGCACACCCCCAAAAAACACCCTTTAGGTAAAAGGAATATCAAAAGATTTCTTCCAGCTTCACAGCATCCAACTACTCCCCTTAGATGCTACACACTTATAGTTCAAACTGATCTCTAGAAGAGAAGACTCAGATAATGATATTTTCCTAATAGGCTAAGAGACATTGATATCTGTGGACCCCTTTTGTCAGACTGTTCTAAAACTAATTACTGGCAAATATGGGAGGTTGGAATGAGAACACAACATAATTAAGTTCTTCAAAGGGGAATCTTAACTCAAACACTGTGATATCTGAAACCACAGTTGGAGATAAAATTAGATTCTTTGCTTTACTGATTTCTGGGTTACTAATTCAATCCAAACAGATATTGAAAATGTATTAAGGCTACTGGTTAATGTCTATGTATAACAGGTTATTAAAAATGTATTAGATTATGTCTAGAGTTTCGGCTCAGTAACATAATGTTTGCCTAGCATGGGTGAGGCACGGGTAGGATTCTCAGATCCACATATCAATAAGTAAAATAAAAGTCCATTGATAACTATTTTTTTAAATGTACCAGATTTCTCACATGGCCTTTGATGTTCAGATACACTATGTACTCTAGCCTTTGTGATTAAACTTCCTAATAGTTTAAATAAAGTTCAGTCCCATCTTTATTTTCCTCCACACTAGGACAAAGATGTTTCCTGGAAATGTTTGGAATGCTTCTACAGGTCATTTTATTAAAATGGTCTTACACATATGGAGGGAAAAACCTCAATTAATGTCCCATTACATTTTTAAAAAGTCTTTAATTGGGACTGTGAGGATGGCCTTAGTCCTGAGCTTAAACAACTCCATTTTAAAAACTCCAGTTTGAAACATGAAGTGGCACCAGGCACACACACAGAGTCCTCCAGTATGGCCTAAAAAAAGTTACTTCCCCTTAACTTGATAAACAGAGGGAAATATCTGGCAGGCTATACTTGCCTGATAAGAGACAGAGACAAGAAAATCAGAGTGGAGACTACTAGACCAGGTTTCTGACCCCAGAGTGAATGATGTCATGAAGAAATCCCATGAGAGCTAATAAGAATTGAAAGAGAGGTTAAAGCCTCCAAATTTAGCATAAATAATAGAGCTAATGAGCAGGGATTTAGCCAGCAGAAACTAGCATGCACTCAAGCTCAAGAGCCTGATGAGGAACTGACATCCCATCACTTGTCATTGTTCTTTTGATCCTCTGCATGATTTTCTCATCTCTCAAACTCCACCACTTCATCTGAACTTTGGTGAAAGCCACAACTTCTCCATAGGTTCTCTCCTCAACCTGTTGTCCACTCCAAACCAGGAGAAGCCTGCCTTGGTTCTGGACCTGGTCACCATGGTCTGAGTGAGTGTGCATCTGCTAGAGTAAAAGGCTAAGGCTTAAGAATTTTGTTCTGACATTTAAACTTAGTACACAGAGGGAATGTCTGTCACTAGCCTGTCATGTTTAAGTTACTTTTGCAGTGTCTAAAATTAATCTAGACTTCTTAGCATTAAAGTAATCAACCTTTTTTTTTCTATGAATGGATTATCACTATTACAGTGCCTAGCATTCAGGATAGTTATTTTCTTGAGTAAGAACCTATAGAGTATAATTGCATTGAGCAATTTGAGTGAATAAAGCATTAAAAGGGGCAGAAGCATTTAGTCATTTTTTATTTCTCTCCTTGACTGCATATGTCGCAATTTTGTCCCTGGGGACTGGGACACATTGACTCTATTATTTTATTAAGAAAAGAGTCATTATTTTTAATGTCATGTAATTTTTTTTCCTGCTTTTTTCTTATGTGAAAGTCTCATAACGATAAAGCAAAATCTTTTAAAACTGCCATCCAGTTCTTGGAGATAAAAATACAAATAAAGCATTCCTTTAAACAAAACATGGGAAAACATAAATATGTTGAAACTGAAGTTTTGAGATGAAACTAAATTTCCCATTTAACCAATTTTCTCTGGAATGTTGTCTCACAAGCTTTGAAGAATAAAATCTCTGAACTCTCAGGAAAGGTAATATTAAAAAGAATATAATTTATTTTAGCAAGAAAAAATACAACTCCCAAAATGCGGGAGAGGGCATGTTAGCAGAAGAACCCATTTTTTTGTGTGTCAGTTTCGAAGTTTAAATATGGTTTTTGGCAGTGCTTTGGTTAATATCTATTTAAAATGAGTATTGAAAAAGGCATTTTTATTACCAAATAGGCTCAAGTTTGTTCTTAATGTATCTCATCCTCCTTCCAGTGACTTCCAAATGGGTTCAAGCAAGGAAAAAGAATTTGGTTGAAGGTATTCCCATAAATGAGTCTCAAGTGTTTTTTTTTTTTTAATTTGAATAGGCTTAAATGGTGCTCATTAACGTATCTATCCATTAAGCTTCAGGTGTGGTTAAATAAGATGTCCATGATACAGCTGCCTTGTAATTTTGCTATCTATTTTATTTTTTCTCAATCAAGTTGAACAAGAACCCTGCCTTTGAAAATGTGAAGGGAGCTGGAAATTTGGGATTTAATCTCAGACCTATAAATAGCTAAACTATCAGATAACCATTCTGGATTTAAGATACTTCTGAGTCTACATTTAGAAAGCTCAGGAGAAATGAGGATATTGAGTTCAAAACCAGTTTGAGAAACTTAGTGAGGTTCTAAGAAACTCAGTGAGATTTTGTCTCTACATAAATATATAGAAAAAGTTTGAGAATGTGGGTCAGTAGATAAACACCCATTGGAATAATTCATGGTCTAAAATAAACAAACATATAAAAAACAAAAATAAAAACTTAGGAGGAACAAGAACAGGGGTCCCCAAAAAAGCCACAGCTTCTCCTACACAGGAACACAACTAATAAGGTTGGGGTCCTCTTCTGATGATTATCCCAGTCTTCACCACACATTCTGGGGACATGCTGAGCTAATGGCACACAGATGCCCACATAGGAATTCAGGAAGGCCCTGAAAACCCCATACAAATATGAAACAAAAGACTTGAGGTCAAAAATACTGATCTAAGCTCCACTATACTATTCAGAGAAAACTAAAGCCTAAGCTGCCAAGCAGAGAACCTCTATCCACCAGACTCTGGAGACAATTATGAGGAGTTTTCAGCCAACATTGCCAATCCCAGTGGTTTCAAACAGCCTCCCTACCCAGTCTTAAAAAAAAAAAAAAACACACTTACCATTTTCTGGATTTCAGGATGCTAAGTGATCCCCTTATATTTTTTTCAGCTCCACTGTAGCACAGAAAACTGGAAGCAGAGAAATGGATTCAATGAATGGCAGCCTTCAAAAACAAAAGGAATAGAAGACTGTGGAAGTCTGTCCCCTCATCACTGGCTGTGTCTTGATTGGACAGTTCTCACCCAAGAGACAGATTGGAAAGGGCTTCAGGCACTTCCTGCAAAATTGAGCCTGGTAGTGACACCATTGGTTACGGGTGACAAGTCTTACTTTTCCATATGTCGAAGTTTAAACATTAGAGAAGTATGTTGAGGCAAGCATACAAAGCAGGGGTTATTTAGAAATGGGTAACATAGACTTCTCCCAGAAGGGAGAAGGGGGGCATAGCTGGTATCAGGGTATCCCAAGAAGCAAGGTGTTCTGCCCATTTTGTATGTCCTATGCTTCCTTTGTTATCCTGCCTTTCCCCCCATATATTTCTCCTTCCTGAGGACAGGTCTAGGCCCAAAAATGCTTGGTGGAATGGCCTAAGGTTGCAAAATAGGTGGGTTTTAGGGGGAAGGGCAGAATGGAGTACAAGGACACATTAACAATCTTAGGGCTCTCTGTAGAGAGGGGAAATTCCTGGGACAGGTTACCTTGGCAACAGGTTGGAGCAGGGGCATGTTCTTGATAATATCCCTCAGAGGACAGTCTCCAACTTCCCAGATTCACTCAAAATTGGCTTCCTAGATTCAACCTGACTCGATTTACCTATCTACACTGACTGCCTGTCTAATACAGGAGGCCTACTGTTTGAGTAATAGTAAATTTCATCCAGATCAGAATTTAATAAGGACACAAAGACAGGTTTTCGTCTGTTCTGTTTTTGTTGCTCAAACACTGGGGATCTACCACAAACAGGGGTGCATGCCTATAATCCAAGCAACTGGAGGGGCTGAGGCAGGAGGACAGTGAGTTCAAAGCGAGCCTCAGCAATGGCAAGGCACTAAGAACCTCACTGAGATGATGTGTTTAAATAAAATAGAAATAGGGCTGTGAATGTGGTCTCAGTGGTCATGTGCCCCTGAGTTCAATTACCAGTAGAAAAAGAAATACTGGAGACCCATGGATATTATTCTCTACAGAGTCCCAGGACCACAGATGAATGGATTGATGGATGGATAGAAACATAGACAGTGTCCTGGGGAAGGGTCTTAAATTCTCCTGTGATGGCTTTTCAAGAAACTGATGTTACAATATTACAGGAATTTTCCACAGCCGAGGAATATTTATTATGATTATGATTATGATTTTTATTATTGCTGTGAATTGCATTAAGTGCCTCAGGATAAATATTTTTCATGGTTTACTCCCAATATTTAGATCTAGCCAAGACAGAACTGCAATTATATAATAATTAAATATCACAATTACTTTAAAATTTTATTTAATATTTCTGTTCGCTAGCCTTATGAGAAAAGAGCTTGAGACTTCAGCTCATAAATTATTCCCTGGGGCAGGATTGTCCTTACTCCCTTACAAAAAAATGGGGCAAAAATAAAGTTTTAATGTTTCTAGTTTAATAAAATAAACAAGAGGTGAATGGTGCCAGGTCTCTAGATCTCTCAGTATTCCAGAACCTAGAGAATAAGGAATTAAAAAATAAATTACTTGCAATTTTGCCTTGAGCATAATAATAGAATTATGATGTCTGTTTTTTCTTTGGTATGGGGTACTATGAGAATATTAGCACAAATCACAGGCATTATGTCTATATATATATATATATTTTTTTTTTCTATAATTCAATACAGCCCATCAACAGAGTCAACTTCAAATTTTAATGAAGAAAAATTTAATTATTATTTCCAGGGTCCAGCCCTAGCAGGTATCCAGGTTTCCTGAAGTATGAATGGCATTGGATATTATTCTCTACAGAGTCCCAGGACTACAGATAAATGGATTGATGGCCTCAGCAAAAGAAAAGGAGACAGGATGACAGGTTGCAAATTACAAGGAGCCTTCAGAAGAATCTGATGCCCATAGAGGGGCCTTTATTTTTATACCTTTTTTTAAAGGTATTTATTCATGAAGTTAAAATTATAACAAAGCTTTCGTTTATATAATTTTCAAGAGTTGCAATCTTTTCTGACACATTGTTTAAAATATGTTCCTGTAACCTTTGCCAATCATGATTAAGCTTTTACATTTTCACTTCAATCACTAAGTACTAGACTATGCAACTTGACTACGTGTATCATGACCTATTAACTTTAAACTTTAAAGCACATGTATAATTATTGGTAAGCTTTTTTGCTTCTAAACTAAAGTCCTAATAATACACACTTAAGACAGTGAAAGCCTATTACTTAAAAGCCCACTCCTCTGAACTGACTCTAAAATATATCTATATAAAATTTTACATTATTCTCTTTTTCCAAAGTAATTTTCTTTTTTCACGTGACCTATTTAACTGCTTTTTAAAAGAGTTTCTTTGATCGTTCATCAAATTATGAATTCTTATGTCTTTATAATTTTTAATTAAAGAGCAGGCTCTGCACTTCAACTCATTTGCTATTAGTATTAACTATGTGTTTCCTATTTTCATCATGAATTCCTGTGTAGGGAAAAAAGGCTCTGTTAGTAAAGGGAATGTATGTTGCACAGGTTGTGGCTTTAGAAAGAGGGGCTTAGTGTAAATTGTTAAGCTTTTCTCAGGAACCTTGATTTGCAATCTTTTCCCTGTGAATTTCTTATGAAAAGCACTATTGTTTATATTGTCAAAGATACTAAAATACAACCCAGGACATATCTTATTGTATTATTAATCTCATTCTGAGAATTTTCCTGCAATCTCAGGCAACATGTACTTTTATTATTGATTGTTGTATGCCCTATTATCTATCTCATGAATATCATTAAAAAAAAAACACTTAACATTCCCCATGGTACTGGGTTCCAGGTTGTGCAGCCCTGCCACAGAATCCCCCTCACTGTGACCTTGTAAGACAGGATGTGTAGGAACATCTTCACCACAGTGTCTGTAAGATACTAGCTATTTTCCACAAAGAAACCAGTTGGTATCTTGTGGATGAATAATGGCATCCAGTCAAAAGTGAGTGGATTAGTAATCTGACATTGAATAACAAGTCATTCTAAAATATATTCACACACTGGACCCCTGTGCCAAATCCAAAGCCCTATTTTGCATTTTATTTAGAGAAAGACTCTCACTGAGTTGCTTAACACCTCATCTTTGCTGAAGCTAAAATTTAACTCATGATCCTCCTGCTTCAGCCTTCCAAGATACTGGGATTACAGAAGTGCACCGTTGCACTTGGCTCTGTTCACATATTTAATGCCAGCATTCCCTCTTTGTCTTGTCAACTGTTTTTTTTCTCTATTTTATATTTCAAATAAATGCAGTATTTCTATTTTTTCTCCAAGAACCGGATGTCAGATTAAAGATTTTGGTTTCTCTTTGTGAGCATTTCACATGAGAGAAAAGCAGACAAGTGTAACTTGACAGTTTAAAAAATAAGAATAATTTTTCTCTGCTTTCTGTCTTCCCATGTATTGACACCTTATCTCAATATCTAATTTGAAATTCCTCCTTTAAGATTTTCCTGTGTGATGTGTCCTCATTCTAACCTCCTATATTGTCCTACTTGTGGGTTTCATAACTGCTTGACAAAAGGTTTGAAGAGCCACCATGTCTAAATTCTTTTGGAGTGTCTAGTGAATATCATTCCCTGGGTCTCTCCATCTAGAGAGCAGTATAAACAATGAAGTGAAGACACTCCAGGGAGTCTCTGATAACCCTTCAGCTGGCAAGGATCTTTTAGTGATACAGGGCTAAGACAGTATAAAAAATTGAGGTAGAATGAAGACCAATCCCTTCAAATGCAAACTTTTTTTTTTCAATCAAGACATAACTTGCAAAACTTATCAATCAGAGTGGCAGGCAATGAGTTTATTAGAAGTGATGTGAAGAAAGAACAGGGTGACACTCTGAGAGAAGAAAGTGTGTTCTCTCTGAAAAGATAATAGCATTTTTCTCTAGAACTTCAGTTTTTTTTTGAAGATCTATAACAAGATCTAAAAGAGTCCTGACCAGGTAAAGTTCTTGACTATGGACTGACAGCAGGATAACATCAAACTCTCAAGTATCCTCTGCCATGAAGACTTTAGGTTAATTAGGCTCATGTCCACTATTTCTAATTGAATTCTTAAGCATAAATTCTCACAGATTTTATGGTTCATAATAATTATCTTTATTTCTCTGAGTTTCAGAATCTGGTCTATAGCAGGGTCACAAAACTCTTCACTTCAGGGTAACTTAAGTTGCTCTTATAAACATTATTTTTAAACTGCGTTTCTTCAACAGATAACAGTTTGTTAACAAATGTAACATATCCTGTCCAGTTAAGCCAGAATTTTCTTGGAAAATAAAGCTGGGGTCAACATGTTGGGCCTATTTATTTATATTACTACATGTTGAAAACAAAGCTAGTCTACCACTGAGCTAAATCAGTGTCACCATTGCCAGAAATAAAGTTGCATGGAGATGCAAATTTCTCAATAAGGCAAAGGCAGTATCTAATTGACATCATATTCTGGAGCGAAAAAATCATGAAAGAGGGTTCTTTTCAAATGTGCTATGCAACCTTTACATTAGATGTGGTTTAATTACTATTTTCACTAATTCCAGAAAACCACTTTGAAATCACAAATTTTATTTACCTTCCATTCCTCAGAGACTCATATTCTTCTCACGTAGACACTAAACACCACATAAAAATAAATAAATTAAAGGTATTGTGTCCATCTAAAAATAAATAAATAAATAAACAAACTAAAACCAGAAACCTGGGCACACAGGTGCAAGCCTATAATGCCAGCTGCTCAGAAAACAGAGGCAGTAGAATCATAAGTTCAAGGCCAACTTCCGCAACTGAGAACCTGCCCCAAAATAAAAAGGGCTGGGGATGTAGTTCAGTGGAAGAGCATCCCTGAGTTCAATTTATGGCACTGCAAAAAAAGCAAAAGAAAGTGACAACAAAAGTAACACTTAGGATTTGCTCTCAGAAATTTTTCCACAGATTTCAACAAAGTAAGGTACCTCAGACATTAGTTTCTCCTAGTTTCTTTTTTTAATCTGTATTTATTTACTTTTAACCTTTATTTATTTATTTTTATGTAGTGCCAAGGATCAACCCTAGTGCCTCTTATGTGTGAGGAAAGCACTCTACCACTGAGCTACAGCACACTTCTCTGTGCCTCAATATCATTATGTCTCATGAAAGAAACAATTTAAATCATAATCTTCAAAGAACCATATTTTATATATAAAAATTTAAAATATGGCAAAAGAAATAATTAAATCACATATAGAGGGCAAATGAGGAAGAGAAGTAATGATGAAAGAGCAGAAATTTCAATAAATAAAAAACAGAAAACAATAGAGAAACATAAACTAATTAAATGCTGGTTGTTGGGCTGGGGTATAACTCAATAGTACAGTGTGTGCTTATCATGTGTAAGGTCCTGTCTTGATCCCAAGCCCCCACCCCCGTCAAAAAAAAATGAACAAAAAACAAAAACCAACCACTTATTCTTTGAGAAAACAGAAAAAAAGTAGAAACCTCCATTTGGGGTAATGAGAAAAAAAAGAGACAATATACATATTACTAAAATCAGGAAAGAAAAGATGATATCACCATAGTTTGTAGAGATATGAAAAGGATATATGCCAATAAATCCATCAACCTAAATGAAGAGAACAAATTTTCTAGAAAGATACCACCAAACTCACCTACAATGAAAACCTGAATTGAATATTTACAGGTTTATATTTAAGAAAATTTGTAGCTTGAAAATCTTATCTTAATTTTTTTTTCAGATCCAGATAGCTTCACTGGAAAATTCCTACAAACATGTAGGAAAAAATAATATACAAATTCTATAAGAAAACTGAATAGGAGGAAATACTTCCTAACTTATTTTGAGGCCAGCATTAACCTGCAATCAAAGCCAGACAATGACATTACAAGAGGTTAGGATACCCTTCATGAACATATGTGCAAAATCCTATACAAAATTGTGAGGGGGTGGGTGGTTGTAAAAAAGGATAGAACCCAGGGCTTCACAAATGCTAAGCTAATGTTCTAATGTGGCTAGGCTAATGCCACATCCTCAGTCCTTTTTAATTTGATACAGGATCTCGCTGAGTTACCCAGCCTAGGCTTGAACTTGTGACCCTCCTACCTCAGAGTAGCTGGGATTATAAGTGTATGCAACCACATCCAATTCCCAAGCAAAATTTTAATGAATTAATAATAATAATATATAAAATGAATAATACATCATGACTAAATGAGATTTATGCAAATATTGCAAAGCTGGTTTGCCATTCAAAACACAATGCACATCACCATATTTGAAAACAAATAATAACAATCCAATACCCATTCTTAGTTCAAAAACAACAACAATAAAAACCTTAGGAATATAACAGTCTCATTCTGATAAAAGGAATAAAAAAAAAACTACAGTTAACACGCATAATAAAAAAAAAGATTGAATGTTTTTCTTTTAATATAAGGACCAAGACAAGGATGACAACTCCCATCATTTCATCCAACAATATACCAAAGATTCCGCTTAGATTAATAAGGCACTAAAATAATTGACATTCAAATGATAAAGGAATAATTCAAACTATATTTTTAAATGATGAGATTATCTATATAGAAAAATTCGATGAAATATGCCCCCCAAAAAGCTACTGCTAGAAGGTGAGTGTGGCAAAGCTGCATAATACAACAGCTAGATACAAAACTGAATTGTTGTTCTATGTTAGCAATGAAAAATTTTATATTGAATTTTTTAAACATACTATAATAACACCAAAAATGTCAAATATTTAAGACAAATTTGAAAGGGATATGCAAGACTTGTACTTTAAAAGATTGCTGAGAGAAATTAAAGGAAATCTAAACAAACTGGAAGAAATAACATGTTCATTTGTTGGAAGACTCAATGATGTTAAGAAGTCAATTCTCTCCAAGTTGATTCATAAATTCAATATCTCAGAATCCCAGCAGGCTGTTTTGTATAAACAGTTAAGCTGATTATAAACTTCCAATGCATATACAAAGGACCCAGAGCAGTCCAAAAAAAAGTTTGCAAAAGAAAAAATCTGGAATAAAAACACTATTACAAAGGTAAAGTAATTCAGACAATGTGGTACTGATATAAACAAGTAGATCACGATACAAAATAGAGGCCAAAATAGACCCATGTACACAAAAAACTGATTTTTGGCAAGGTTACAAAGGCAATTCTGCAAAGAGACAATGTTCACTTTTAACAAATGGTGCTGGAACTAAATACCCATATACAAAAACTTATGAATTTTGACCCCTGCCTTGCACCACATACAGAAATTAACTCAAAATGGGTCATATACCTAAGTGTAAAACTGAAAACAATATACCTACTCAAGGAAACAGGAGCTAACTTCTGTGACTTAGGGTTAGGCAAAGAGTTCTTAGATATGATACCCAAAGTGCATTAAAGAACAATTTGTAAATTGAATTTCATCAAAATTAAGAATATCTGTTCTTTGAAAGACACTGCTAGTGGAATGTAAAACATTTCAGACTGGGACAAAATATCATAAATCTAATAAAGAATTTGTATCTAGAATACAAAAAGAACTCTTAAAACTTAATAAGAAAAACAAATACCTCAATAAAAATAACATAAAAGATTTGATACTTTACCAAGGAATGGCTAAGAAGCACATGAAAATATGCTCAACATCATAATCAGCCAATAGGAAAATGCAAATTAAGATCACAATGAGAAGCTGGGGTTGTGACTCAGTGGCATAGCACTTGCCTTGCACATGTAAGTAACTGGGTTCAGTCTTTAGAACTGCATAAAATAAATAAACAAAATAAAGGAATTGTGTATATATACAACTAAAAACATTTTTTAAAAATCACATTGAGATAATACTATGTATCTTGTAAAGGACTAAAATTTAAAAAGACTACCAGAGTAATATTTAAGATAGAGACTTGGAGCAACTGATTCCTCATTCACTGCTGGTAGGAATGTAAAGGAAACAACAACTTGGATTACAGCTTAGCATTTTAAAAAATTAAAAATATACATAGCACATGATCTACTCATTTCACTTCTGTGTATTTACCAAAGAGAAAAGACAGCCTAAGTCCACACAAAGATCTGTAATACAGTTGTTCAGATGGGTTTTAGTTCTAAGAGCCAAATGCTGGAAACACCCAAGTGACTGTCAGTGGTGAACAGGCATATCCATACAATGGAATACTTTGATCACTTAAAGGAACAAACTACTGATATAATCAGAAACAGAGACAAATCTCAAAATAATTACACTGAGTGAAAGAGCAAAGAGAGAGAGAGACAGAGAGAGAGAGAGAGAGAGAGAGAGAGAGAGAGAGAGAGAGAGAGATTTCATTTACATAAAACCATAGAATAAGCAAATTAACCTACATGATACCAGATCAGTAGGTTGGTGGTTGCCTGAAGAAAGGGACAGAGCAACTTGAGGATAGAAGAACAAGGAAATTTGGGGTGGTGATGGATCTGTTCATTCTCCTTATTTTGATGATGGTTTCTTGAGTGTGCACATGTGTCACAACTCATTAAATCATACACTTTAAACATGAAGTTTATTGGATGTCAATTAGACTTCAATAAAACTGTCTTTTAAAAGAGCTACCTGAATTTTATAATATCAATTTTAAATTGTCCCTTTTCCATAAGCATACTAAAAATCTTTCACTGTAGCAAACTAACTCATGTAACTGCTTCAAATACACCTTTTCTTTTGACATTTACTCTACATAAGCAGGATTGTAAATCTAAATAACTGGCTGGGAATGCGGCTCAAGTGGTAACACGCTTGCCTGCTATGTGTGGGGAACTGGGTTCAATCCTCAGCAGCACATAAAAATAAAACAAAGATATTGTGTCCACCAAAAACTAAAAAATAGATATTAACACTCTCTCTCTCTCTCTCTCTCTCTCTCTCTCTCTCTCTCTCTCTCTCTTTTTCTCTCCCCCCTCTCTCTCTTAAATAAAGTAAATTACTATGGTATAGAAAAGTTAACAAATTGGTCTCCCTGGATTGCACAGTTTTCTGTTTACTGGCTTCAAATGAAATCAGAATGTTTAGTTGAATTACCAGTACTGAAGGGCTCAGTCACTGAATATTGAAAACATTACTTTTGCAAGCTGCCCTAAAACAATTCATTAATTCAAATAAATGTTTACTGCACATGTGCTCTCAGTATGCCACTGTTGAAATGGCTGGATTTCATGCAGAATGGACAGTACCGAAATACAAAGTTATTCCATGTCTTTTTTTGGAATAATTTGTAAGATTTAGAAACACTTAAATCACATGATGAAAGAATAGCAATGGAAACAGGCCACAGACATCCAAGAACAGTGACTCTCCTAATTAAAGGTTAAAATAATAAATTTCAATGATAATATGACTGAAGAACTGTATCTTAACAGCTTAATTCCAACATTACAAGTATTTCTCATACCTTAAGTGAACTCAGAACAAAGATTACAAATTGCTTCATCACACAGTGTGTATGAAGTCTGCCAGCTCTAAGAAGTCATTCTGGCTTAGAAATATGAAACGATGTGAAAAGATAGACCCCAAATAATTTTTTAATACCAATAACAAATAGGAAGTTTTAAGTGAATTCTCTAACAGCTGGTATCAAAGATAATACTCTGTAGCAGCATATTCTTCATTACTGAGTTCAGTTAACTGGACCAATAATGGAAATTAATATATATTATAGAAGATACAAGCTTAATTATTCATCACAAATAAAATCATTCGTAGCTCTCCCACAATATAAAAGACATTTTACAGCTTAGCAAGGGAATTCATTTGTAAACCTTCCACTATCTTTTTCCCTTGAAATGATACTGTCCTTTAAATTGTTTCTCTAAAAGAACCCAACATCTGCTCCATTTGTATACAATGAATTTAAGAATTTTCTACTGTCATGTATAACTGATCATAACTAATTTCTTCAGGTTTTTCAGAACTGTCATGTTTTGTGTTCTCAAAGATAGAGTTTTGCTGAACAATAAGCTTTTAGTAAATTTTGACTGACATGTTTCCTCTGTATGTGTTCTAAACACATCATACCCAAATTCATAACTACTTTAAACACTACTAATCCTTAGTGTTCAGTAACCATGAAATGCAGAACACGAGTTCTGAAAGCACAATACCCAAGTATTCTCATCTTCATGGAGAAGAAATATCCACTAAACAAAAGATGAAACAAACCATAGTATTCAGTTATTGTATCTTCTATTTATTGATTTTTGGAGTTTTACAAATGCAAATGGTTTGCTTTAAGTAAATTGGTGAAAAAAGCAAAGACAACTAAGCACTTTTAATTAAAACTATGAAAATTTACTTCTCACCTCTGATACTGATTTTAATTAAAATTGTGAAATAATATCTGCTACAGCTTGAGTTCCATTGAAGCTAAGATCCAATTTGTGGTTCCTCATGATATGTCCAATGTCAATTACTGCCCTCCTGTTTCATTTTACCATGAAGAAAAACACTGTTTCATGGAGTAAGATCTACTTGTAATTTGTAATGTGCTTGGCACTGTGCTTACCAGTTTATATGCAGCAGCTGTGCTCATCCTCAAAACAATGCTACAGTGGAGAATATCTTAGAAAGGTAGAGTCCTAACTGACCTTAAATAAATTGTCCAAGGTCACTGAGCTACTTCCCATTACTGACAACACAGAGTATATCTTAAACCTTTTAACAAGAGGGCCCCAAATAGGACCAAACCTGCCAGAGAAATTGGATTTATCCCATCATGACTAACTCCCATTTAATCTCAGTACAGTTATTTTTCTCTAATTCACCTTAATCTTACCATCTGCCTTGGCATAGAGGAGAAACAACTTAGTGGCAGAGCTGGGTGTGTGCAACAAATTATCATCCAAGTTTTGGCTTTCAGCTAGCCTTTATTGTTATATCTTGGAAAGTTAGGCAAGATCAAGATCCTTAGTAAAATGACATCTATAGAGAGGCCTTACCAGCAGTATTATTATTAATCCTGACCATGTTTAAACTGACATTAAATATTCAAGACAATTCTGAACTTAACTATAGCAGTGTTTTTACATAAGTAAATGATTCATGTCATGTTATAACAAATGAGATATATAAATAAGTAATTTATACTTCATTCCTCCAAAAATGACTATGTATTTCATTAATGAAAATGTAGAAGAGTGATTTGTTTGTGGAACTGAGTTTTAAACCCAAGGCCTCAAACATGTGAGGGAAGCCACATCCCCAGCCAAGAATGATTGTTTTTAAATGATGCTGTTGGTGTAACAGTGTAGTGCCAGTCCAGCCTTCCACTGTCCTCTGACAAGAATTTCTATTTAACTGCTAAACACTCTGATGTTTCATGGATAACATCAAGAAAAGTAGTTTACAGAAACCACATAACTTCCACCCTTTTAGACTTGCTGTACAATATTGTGTTCTCCTTGAGATGCATAAAGAAATTTAAATTCACACTTTACTATCATAGGAGCAAGAACCACTTAAACAGCATCTACTGTTTTTTTGTCCATTAAGAAAGATTGTTCAACCAGGTTGGTGGAACACACCTGTAATCCCAAAGGCTTGTAAACCTGAAGCAGGAGGAATTCAAGTTCAAACCAAGCCTTAGCAATTTAGTGTGGCTCTAAGCAACTTAACAAAACTCTGTCTCAAGAAAAAAGAAAAAAAAAACAGTTGGGGATGTGGCTCAGTGGCTGACCACTGTGGGCTCAATTCCTAGTAGAAAAAAAGGCAGAAAAAAAAACACAATAAGCTGCACTGTATAAAATGAATTTTAATTACTTTTTCTAGGAGCTGATAAGGGTACCTCTGAAAATCCATGCTGGAAAGTCATGGCAAAGAAAATAACCAGTCTCTAGAGGGGAATAGTCACAAAAACATAACATCTGAACAGTCACATCCCAAACAAAGCTGGTCTAAAGGTGAACTTTCTGCATTCTAGTCTACTCACTTGTGAACCTTGTTCTTGCACAGAAATGCTGTCATCCCGGGCTATCCAGGCCACAAACTTCTGAAATATTCTCAACTTTCCTCTTCAGATCTTAACAATTGCCCAAGCCAGGATGAATTACCAAAGAGAAATATATGGATCTGCTCCACAATCCTTCCCCTCTTCTTGGAGTGCTAGTGATGATGGCAGGAAGCTCCCAGCAAAGCTTCTGCCTGAGCAGGGAGCACAATACCCAAGGCTAAGAGTGCTCTTGAGTGCTGTGATTGTGGCTAAGTGTTAAAGCACTTGCCTAGCATGTGTAAGGCACTGGGTTTGATTCTCAGCATCACATAAAAGTAAAAAAATATATACAGTTCATCAACAAGTAAAGAAAATAATATAATTTTTTTTAAAAAAAGAGTGCTCTTGGGATTTTAAAAAGCACAGCTGGGAGGAGACTCTCTTTCCTCCCTCTTGTGGGAGTTATGGGAGAGCCTGAGAATGGCCCCCTGCTCTGTCACTTTTTACCCCCAAGGGCCTAAAATCATGCTGGCTTCTGTGGCATTTTATTCCTTTGAATCCTTCTTCAGAAATCTTCGTTCTTCAGTAATCCTCCTTTCAATTTATGATTGTTGATTGCAATCAAGCATCCAAACTTGCACCTTCTAAATATTTCCAGTCTGTGTATCCACCTCTATCATCTGTCCCCTTAGCTCAGGTCCTCATTGGCTCTCATCTGTAGTAGCCCAACAGCTCCACAGGTCTCCTATCTCTAGTCCTCACAACCATCATCTGTGGTACAGTTAATAGGAGAAACCATATTACCCACATACACCCAAACCCATCAATGGCTCTCCATTATTAAGGAAAGATCTAAATTCCTTAACAGTACTCACCCCTATCTATATACACAAACTTCTCTCCAGCCAAATAGCTGTTCCTCCTTGACTCACATTTAAGCTCTGATTACCCAGAACTGCTTGGGTTTTGGCTGGAACTCAGATACACACACACACAACACTGAATTAATTAGTAAGTCGGAAGTTCCCATTCTTGAAAACCTGGAGAAGTCAAAGAAAAGTGGCTTTCTTTAGGCTTGCTTCTAAGTATCAAAGTCATCACATTGATATTTACATTTCATTACATCAATATCCCTAAATATTGCTGTTATAGATAACTGGTGCCAAGGTACACAACACACACAACAGCAAGTGTCTGAAAGAAAGAATCATATACTATAACTAAAGGTTCTGATCAACCACACACCTCTGCAGACAGAATACCAGCAATGACTCCCTGTGAGGCTTTCTCACCAAGCCAGTGCCCCTCCTCCTCCACGGGTGCCACTACACGCTGTAGAAATCTGCAGCCTGGCACATGATCACTTGTTTTTTAAGGAGAAAATCCATGTTACAAGCATTCCTGGATTTCCAAGCCAAGTCAACTCATCAGAATACTTTAGGCATTTATAAATGTTTACACAATAATATGTGCATTCTGAGCTAAGCAGAACACTCAAAGACATTTTTTTATTTTAAAAAAAGTACACTGAATATCAGGTTTGAAAACTTTGTCTTCACCCAATAAATTTGAAGAAAATATTTGAAAAGAAAATATTTCTAATATCTGTAACCTATTTTGTAGTTAAAGAAATAATCATGTTTCTGTAGAAAAAATTTTAACAGGAGATGTTGAGAAATAAGGTCTGTTTTTTTTAACTTATAGAAAATTTCAGAAAAAACTGCATAAGCAGTCAAAAAACTGATAAATTGGACTCCAACAAAAAATCTATTTGCTTCATAAGAAGTGAAAATACTATAGAATAAGAAAAATTTTACACTTCTCATACCTCATAAGAGTATATTTGTGTATATCCAGAATACATATTAACTATTACAAATGAACAAGAAAAGGACAGCTCAATTTTAAAATGGGCAAAGAATCTAAATAGGCATTTGTCTAACAAAGATAAATAATGGCTAAAAAGTACATGAATATATTCAATATCATTAGTTATCAGGGAAATGCAAATCCAAACCACAATGAGATGCCACTTCATACCCGTTAGGATGACTACTATGAAAAAAAAATACCATGGAAAACTGTTGGCAAGAATATGGAGAAATGAAATCTTCAAACATTGCTGATGGGAATGTAAAATGATAGAGTCACTTTATAAAAGAATCTGGCAGAGTTTCTTATGGTCCTTGAAATTCACTCCTAAATATCTACCCAAAGAAAATATAAGTCAACTATAAAACACAAATATTCACAGTAGCATGATCATAAGAACCACAAAGTGCAAGTCATCCAAATATCCATCAACTGAAAAATGGATAAACAAACTGTAGTGTACCAATATAATAGAACACTATTCAGCAATAAAAAAGGAATAAAATTCTGATATGTGCTACCTCAAAAATAGGCTAGGAAGCCAGACAAAAAGGGCAATATATTGAATGATTACACTTATATAACATATCCAGAACAAGTAAATCCACAAAGAGAAAAAGGAGATTCATAGATACATGAAGCAAGAGTGAGTGGAGAGTGATGACTAAAGGGTATGGGTCTTCTTCGGAGATGAAAAAGTGTTTCAGAATTAGACAGCAAGATAGGCACACAACTATGTGAATATACTAAAACTCAGTGAATTGCACTTTTCAGGAGTGATCTTGATGGTAGTGTGAATTATATATCAATAAAACTGTTATTTTTAAAATGGTTGCACAAAGTCATATAGTAACAACTCTGCATAAGGGTCAGGTTGAATCACTCTGCCTGTGACAGAATATTCTGTCATAAAAGCACACAATCTGTTCAAATGGGGAAATAATCTATATTCCTACCAATAAAATCCCATTGAAAACAACCATAAAATCAGATCCAAAGTAAAAAGAGCATAGAACAAAAGAGCATGCAATTCACAATTAGCTGGCAGGTTACAGAATGAAAGTAACCAAACACTACAATGAAAAATTGTTTATTTAGACTTCCCATTTCTTTTCAATTACATGGATTTAAATGAGTCAAAATCCATTACATTTCTAAGAAAATCTTCCAGATTCATTAGCACATAGCAAGGAAAAACAAGCATTCTCTCCTATAACCAAATTAACAATGCACAGAACATTTGTTTCTACTTGGCAGCATGAACTTTTCATTTTGGAGTGCTGCTAAATTATACAAGCCTATGAGCCAGACACCCTGGCATGCTCCTAGACTTCATTAGCTGATGCTGAAGAACATTAAAAATAAAGAGGATAGTATTAATAATGGCAGTGGTGATGACAGAAAAAAGTTATTGTCAGTCTTTTCAACACTTCCATTATCTAGACTACAACCATGAAAACATTCAAACAACTTTTTCCTTTTTTTTCTTCTATTTTTTTTTTTTGGTGTGGAACTGAGGATTGAAACAAACAGAGATGTACTACCTCTGGGCTACATCCCCAGACCTTTTTATTTTAATACAGGGTCTCACTAAGTTGCTGAAGCTGGCCTTATACTATCTATCTTACTGTTGCAGCCTCTGAAATCACATATAATTTTCTAAGCTTCTACAAATAGCCTTTTCTGTATGAATATGAAAGCACTGCACCTTAGAGATAGAGAGAAATGAATTCAAGTGATAGTTTTTTGTTTGTTTGTTTTTGTTTTTGTAAACATGCTTGCTACATGCCCAAGGACAAACTTCACAATTTTACTGAGTTCTTGCTGTATTGAGAACAAAATGAAGTAATGCACACAAAGAGCACAGTGCAATGCTCAATCCACAGCCCACCACAGAAATCTTCACTGTTTACAACTCTTCACAGCAAATACTCATTTCAGACCTTAAATCAGAGTAGGATGATTAACATTGGCCATCCTTCTACCTTGTGGACATCTAAAGATCTATGAAGATTTCACATTGAATGAATAATCATTCTCCTTCATCTACCTCCCACATAGGTTTTTGAAAAAGCTATCAATAAAGTCTCTTTTAAACATATTACATCAGGGCATGACACAAAGCATTCATTCACCTAAGAGGTATTTTCAGAGGACTGAACTGAGAGAGAGAAAGAGAGACATGGAGAGAAACACTCTCTATTAGAAAGAAATGACTATTTTGCAGTGCAATAATTGGTAACTTTTCCATAAAAAAAAGATACAATCTGATTATAATTCCCAAGTGTCTGTTATCTATTCTTAAAGTAAAAGAAAAAGGAAGTGGGATGGTTTCAAGCACCAAGAGAAGATGTGGGAAGATATCCTTTCCCATTGACAGCAATTAATGTTTGAGTGATGGCTGCTAGAATGTTCAGACTGAAAAACTTTCTTATATTAGAACAGACTGAAATATATCTAAAACAAAACACATGGGGTTTAACATACACAATCAGAAGCTTCACCAAGGTGTCCTCTCTATACAAACCAAAGAAGGAAAAGCTTGTGTGACATTTCAATTGCACTGCTATAGATAAGGTGTGGGCACGAAGATAGTGGTTTTCAGCCATACTCCCATGCTGGATGTCTATTTAAAGACACAATCTAGACTCTGTAGTAAGAGACTCACTCTGCATAGCTCAACACAAATTTGCATCATGCCACACACTAGAAAAAAAAATTTAGTGTTAGAAGAGAGGGAATTCCTAAGAGGGATGGGAATTTTTTAGAACTTTGGAATATCCCTAAGAAGTTTCACTAAGCTCTGAGCTCATTATGAACCATGTGCCTAAAAGCTACTGCTCTTCCCTCTCTTTTCTAAAAGTCCACCCCTAAGACTTTGAGTTAACAGTGCACCTGGGGGAGACCTGGTCAGTTGCAGAGTTTACAGAAAGAAACCCTGAGCGGCTCTCATCTACACTGTACATCAGCACTTGGCATCTCTCCTCCCACTGCACCTCAGTGCTACCACCCTGACTGCATAGCTATTCCATCTCAAAGGGTACAAAGTCTTAAATTGTGCACAGGAAGACTGAACTTCTCTGTCTACCCAACTTTCCAATTAAATGATCACTTACCATGCCAGTCTAAATTAAGCTTTATGCTTAATATAGGAAGAAACTGTTTCAAATGCACAAAATCCAACCCATTTAATATGTAATAAAGTCTTTTTTTGGTAGTTATAGATGGACATAATAGCTTTTTGATCGATTGATTGATTGATTGTGGTTCTGAGGATCTAACACAGTGCCTCACACATGCCAAGCACTGAGCCATAATCCCAGCCATGCAATTATGTCTTAATATCTATTTAAATGTAGCATAAACATTTTTAACAAATGTAGCTAACAGAAGAAATAAAGAATAAAACATTAAGGTGGACACAATACCTTTATTTTATTTTTATGTGGTGCAGAGGATCAAACCCAGTGCCTCATACATGCCACGTATATGTGCTATGACTTGAGCCACATCCCCAACCATCAAGTTTTCAAATATTAAAAATAAGTTAAAATCATGGCAAAAGACCTAAAAACAACTCAATATGTTTAAATATTTTCATTACATCTAATTCCTAGGAATATCTCACAAATAAGAATCACAAGTATGTTCTTAAGGAAGAGAATTCTTTATGTTAATAAGAATATTGAATAAAAGAAGTCTTTGAATAACACAATGTTTTCTTCAATAGTTGGGTACAATGGAAACACCTGTAACCCCAGCAACTCAGGAGACTGAGGCAGGAGGATCAAAAGTTCAATGACATCCTCAGCAACTTAGCAAGGCCCTGTCTCAAAATAAAATAAAACAAAAGGTTCTGGGGATCTAATTTACTGGTGAAGTGCCACTAGGTTTAATTACCAGTACCAATAAAAAACATGTTACCTCAAAAATGTTTTTTTTCCCTATTGGATTAGCAAAGATAAAAAAGATTAACAAAACTTGGTTTGAGCAAGGGTTTTGAAAATAGTATTCTCATGAAAATTGAGGGCTCAACCATATTTATTAATATTTAAAATGAATAATGTTTGACCTGGAAGTTATACCTCTAAGAAGATAAATGAATATGTATACTATCATCAACATACCATTATTCACAAGAAAAAAAAAACAAGTAACAATCTAAATGGTTATCAAAGGGGTAGATACATAAAGTATGATGGCTCTTAATGATAGACAGCCAGAGATAGGGTTGTAGCTCAGTGGTAGGGCACTTTCCTGGCATGTGTGAAGCAAAGGGTTTAATTCTCAGCACCATATATTTAAATGAATATCCATTGACAACTAAAAAAAAAATTAAAAAAATCTAGGCAGCCAGTAAAATGAACACAGATGATTATGCACATCAGTTTCAACTCACAAATAGAGATATATAAAACACATTAAAAATGACCACATAGCTTCATATAGAGAGACTGATTTTTATTTAAAGTCATATATATATATTTATTTAATGTCATATATATATATATATATATATATATATATATATATATATATTTAAAGTCATATATATATATTGATGTACATGAAAGTATATATATATATACTTTCATGTACATCAATAAGTTTCCTAAAGTGTGTTAATGGTGGCCATTTCTTTGTGTAGGACATGAGGACTTACTTTTGTCATTATGTTGTCTTATATGGGTAGAAATTTTTCTAATTATTATGATAAAAAATCACAACAAACTTTTAAGAATAAGAAGTGCCTCTATATCACCAAAATTAGTTCAAATACTTTCAACTTCCTATTAAAAAGAAAAGAATTCATTGAATGTTGCAAGTAGATGTAATACAAGATCTCTTTCTCAAAACCACACTTTAAAATGACAAGATAATAGAAATTAAAATATTAGAGTCAAAGAGATAGAGAAAGGCAAACATCATTATTCAAACAGCCCATTTTCCTGGCATTCACCTTACCACCCATAGGTTCTATGTACTCAAACACTCCTAAAACAATATCCCTTTTACACATTAATGAACCAGACTAAACAAATAATAATTAAGAATTTTTAAAATGTAAAATCATAAAATACTTACCACAGTAAAAATATTTAATTGTTTTCCTGCCTTACATTCTTTCTTATCACCTTCATTAGGAACCTGAAAATAGAAAAGTAAAGATTATTTTCTATCAAACACATGCCAGCATCAAAGGCAGTTAGAGAAAGACTCCTGAAGAATATGAACATCTGAGATCAATCAGAACAAAACAGAACTTAACAGAATAGGACAATTGAGAAGTAAAGTTGGGCACTATTACAAATCTAACCTATGTAAATGATTGCATTTAGTGCATATGTCTGAGGCACCATGGCATGCTCATTTCCTGCACCTGGACCCTGCCTTGCACACTTGCCTGTCACCAAGGGCAAGTTATGTCAGCCCCCCTCTTTGAGTCTGTTCCTTATATGTATAATAACAATGCCCATAAGGAAGATTTCTAAGAAATATGAGGGATAATCCACAACAGAGGCTCTAAAATAGTTCTTAGAACACACTTTCAATGTTTTAACATTGTAGCCTCTCACGAAATTAAAAAATCTACCACTCACCAAATCCACCCCTATTATTTAGTGTATTTCTTATAACTCTTATTGAAAAGAGGCATAGTCTTTGTATTATACCAAGACTAATGTGTAATGGGTGAGAGGAGCTTCCCAGATATATAAGGCAAAAGTCCAAAGTGAATTCTTCATTTGTTTGTTTAACAAACATCTCAATGTGAACATTGTCAGGTATTTTGCTGGGTTCTGGCATTCTCTCCTATACAGAACAAACAACAGTTTCGCTCAAGGTGTGTCCTATCTACCAAGGCTCACACCACAACACAGGAAAGCTGCTTGAAGTGACAGACACTGGTTTTTACTGGGCTGGGGTTATAACATATCTTAAGTGGCAGAATTAGGTGTGACAGATTCTGGGTGGAAAGGATGTCATCATAGGACACATGGGGCCTTTGGGGAATGCTGAGTAGCACTGTTATTAGCGTGCACACAAGAGAGCAACAAACAGGAGGGCCTTGAAGACAAGACTGTTTGTTTCCTTTCTGAAATGCACTGATTATCTTTAAACTGAAAACTGAGAAAGATTTTAGCTTTAACTTCAACTCCAATATCTTTTTATTGTCTTGCTTTTCTTTCTCTCTTTAAAAGTGAGAGAAGTACAATCAGGAAAAAATCACTCCTCAGCACATAGTGGTGGTGGAAGAGACAGTGATGAGTTCCACACATTTTTGCCTTTAATTTTTCCAATATTCTTATAAAGACAGTATTGTTCTTCTCACAGATTAGGAAGCTGAAGTTTGGAGAAGCTAAATAGATTTTAAATGTATACAATTATCTGATTTTTATTTCTTTAAGGTTTTTAATTTTCTGGAACTAGACAAAACAGTTCTATAGTACTTATGGAAAGATAAACAAGCAAGAATTGCCAGACATATGAAAACCAAGAAGTGAAAACTAGTTAGTTTTAAAAATATTAAAACTTTTATACAACCAATCATGTGATACTGGTACATGAAGAAAAAGACTAATAGCATACAAACAAAGAGACACTCCAGTACATCCAAAAGTTAACAATACAATAAGAGTGCTCAAAGAAGGGCTCTAAAACCAACAGATGAAAATAACAGGCACACACAAAAAGATAAAGTTAAGCCGACACATCATTCTGAACACCAGAATAAATCCTAGTTTGAACATTTAAATGTAAAAAAGATGCCATAAAAGTACTAAAAGAAACCATGGGCAAATTCTAAAAATCTTGGAAGTGTTTTAGTGATTTAAAATCCAGATATTATAATAAGTAATATAAACTGTGAAATTCAAAGAAAAAAATGTAAGACTTTTGTATATTAAAATATGTGAAGGTAAATGAAATAAGTGAAAAGTTGGGGAAAACAACAATTTATATCACACAAGACTAATCTCTCCAAGTTATAAATTTCTAGAAATTGGAAAGGGAAAAAAAGGAATCCAAAACAAAAATGTGCAAAACACATGAACAGAGAATTCACAGAAAAAGACATACAACTAGTTTTTAATGCTCAGCCTCATAAATAATGATAGCAATGCACATTAAAACTACTCTATATTGATAATTCTCATCTATCAAACTGTTAACAAATTCAAGGGTTGTAAACATAGTACATTGGAAAGGTGCCAGGAAAATAGGAACTCTCTCATACACTTCAATCTGCCCTCTTGTATCTGTGGTATCCAGACTGGATTCGACAATCATAGATGAAAACATTTTTTTTTAAATTGTCATGCTGAACACATACCAACTTTTTTCCTTGTCATTAGTCCCTAAACAATAACAACTATTTGCATGGCATTTACATTGTATTAGGTATTCTATGAAATCTATAGATAATTTAAAAGTATGTGGAGTATGTGCAAAAGTTGCATGAAAATACTAAGCCTTTTTATGAAAGAGACTCAAGCATCCTTGAATTTCAGTATCCAGAAACAACCAATCCTCCATGGATAAAAGGAGAAAATGTACTTGTGGGAGTTCAAAATGGTGCAATACTTAAGAAAGAAAGTATTTAACAAAATTTTAAATGCAATGCACACTGGTGCAGTGATCCCACTTCTAGTAATGTATCCCACAGATGTACCTGCACATGTATAAAATGATATGCACACAAGCTGTTTCACCACAGTATGGTCTGTGATAAACATAGAGATGACCCAAATACCCACCAAGGGAGCTGGTGAAATAAACAAGGTACTTAATAGATGCTGTATAAACAAAGCTGTTGTTAAAAAAGTTTTTTTATAAACAAATATTATATTCTTTCTAAATAAATACTAAAAGAAAAATATCTCAAGAGCAAATAAAGAAAAAGCCATGGAACAGAATTAGTAACATAGTATGTTACATTGTATATAAAAATAATATAGTATACTGGCATTTCTCCTACTATAAAAGAAAACAATTGACATCTATGAGAAATCAATTAAAAGAGATTATCAAAGAAAGAGGAGTGAAGGGGGGGGAAGCTGTTGAAAATCAGATTTTCCCAAGCATGCCTGTGTCATTTTAACTTTTGGACCATAACAATTTGTTATCTATATTAAAAGAATTTTTAAACATTAAAAAGAATACTTACAGAAAGAAGAGAAAGAGACACATATAAATAAGACTTAAAACCAAGCTTTAAAGAGATTTTTTGTTCTGAAATTAGATGCTGAAAAGCAATCTTAGTATGGTCATCGCAAAAAAAAAAAAAAAAATTGCTTTTTCCCCTTTCAATCAAGTTAAAGAATATGGTAGTCTGTTTTAAAAAAGCTATTTGAAGGAGTAAGAAATTAGAAAAGAGGAGAGAAATGTACAATGAGGGCACTCTAGTATAATAGTTCTTCATATATCATTCCTGTACCAGTAGCATCAGCATCATGTGATAACTTGTTAAAATTAAAATTCTCAGGCTCACACCCAGACTAGTGAATCAGAAACTTTGTACTAGTCCAGCAAGGCTGGTAATACCCTCAAGCTTGAGAGTCACATATGTTGTCTGGTGCTTCCCACAGGTTCACAACAGCACTAGTCTGCATTTCAAACAAGCTCCAGGACCTAGGACCACACTTGGATAAGCAAAGCTGAAGTCCTTCTAGGGAAAAAGGTATGTAACCTTCATATGGTTGAGTTTCCTATGAAATTTGTCCTCACTATCAAATAAAAAAAGTCCTTTTACAGTCTTTCTAGCCAATATATATCATGGAGCTACTTTCCCACATAAACTATGTACACAGAGAATAAATGTTTTTGAATACATTCTTATAAAAACAATAACAACTATGAATCATCAAAATTCAACTTAAGGATGTCTTTAAAAAAGTATAAGTGGACCTACAAACTTTCAGAAATAGGAAAAAGAAACAAAAATAATCCATATTTCATAAACTCTGCTTGTGTTTTCTGAACTACTTAACCTCAAATGCATTAACTGCCCACCATGTGCTCTCCATGAAAAAGCACGAAGAAGTTTGTTTCCCTCAAACACTTTTCAAAAAAAAAGGTACTCATGTTTATGAACGATGGTTTTCCATTTGTTTTACATGAGGAGAAAGATCTCTATAGGAATCTTCTGAATAAAGAATTCTAGTTTAGACAGAAGTATTTAGAAGTCAAATGTAGTGGCACATGCCTATAATCCCAGCATCTCTGGAGACTGAGACAAGAGGATCTCAAATTCAAACCCAGCCTCAGCAACAGTGAGGCACTAAGCAACTCAGTGAGACCCTATCTCTAAATAAAATATAAAATAGGGCTGGGGATGTGGCTCTATGCCCCTGAGTTCAATCCCTGGTACTCACCACCTCCCCCCCCAAAAAAAAAGAAGGATAAAGAAATGTGTATCTTCATTTTGCAAGTCACCATTGAATAGTTTTTGGTGCTAAAAATTAACCAATAAATTGACATTTTTATATATTTCCTATTTCACTGCCTCTGAGATGCCATCACCTTTAAGACACTAGAATATTCTCATTCTATGTACCACTCGGAAGAAAAACTACCATGTGGTTACAACATGCAAATTTTAAGATTCCATCCATCTCAGATGTACATCTTAAAAATCAATGAAATGCCTTAATTATAAACCACAGAATTGTAGGGTAAATTATTTGTTTTCCTCCTAGCTAACTCTTACGTCTCTCAAATGTATAACACCATAAAGGCATGCGTGTTTTGTCCATTGAAAACACATCCTCTATGCTTACAAACTGAAACATTTTCAAAATCATTGTAATTAGTTATTTATTTAGTTTACTTAGGAACATGTGAATATGAAAAAAAGAAATTATGTTTAACAGTATTTTTAACAGTACTCACTTCTTTTGCTCTGGAACATTTTACTTGCTCAAAATAATAAAAATAAAATATTTTCAACTTGGCTGACTTCTCATGTTAAAAAGATTCAATATATCTCTAGACAATTGAAAATATATCCTCATCCAAGAAGTCTTTACTTAAATGTTTGTTTACATAGCACATTTCAATAGTAATAAGCAAAAAACACCTTACAAGATTTTTAAAAAATCAAAATAAATATCCTTTTTAGAGTTAAACAACTTGAAGAAATTTTTGTTTCACTTTAGCTAGTTTAAGCTAAACTTTATTTTATTTTTTCTTTATCATAACTAGCAGTGTTTCAAATGAAAAGATAATTTGTAATGAGTCATACCATGAAGACTGGCATATGTACATTTATCTACATTTTCCAAATTTGCTAATATGAACACTAGTAAGTAGAAAGGGTTATTTTAAAAGTGATTACAGCTGGGCATGTTGCTGCTTGCTTGTAATCCAAAAAATCTGGGAGGCTGAAGCAGAAAAATCCCAAGTTTGAGACTGCTTCAACAGCTTCAGAAGATCCCATTTCAAGAAGGGGGGAAAGGTCTGGAATTCAGAGGTAGATTGTTTATGGGTTCAATCCAATCCCTAAAAGTAACCCAGCCCCTAAGTGATGACACGAATGTATATTCTACTCAACTCAGACATGCTATCATACACACTGCTGTCACTTCCCAACTCTTTTCTCACATCAAACTGGTAAAATGATTCTAGTGGTTAGTTGTCAACATTACTAATGTGAATTCCCATAAAACACAGACAAAATTTTATGACAGGAAAAAACCTTGCCTCCAAAGATTTTAGAATAATTGACAAAAGTGTCACTATCCAAGACCATGTCTTTGTTATATGTCAGACACATCAGAAAAAAATGATAATTTTTCCAGAAAAAAAGTTATCAAAGAGTTTGGGGGACACCCTGGGGCATCTAGTGTTTGAGGGCCAGGATCTAGGCTTCACACAATGCTTGGGTGGGATGGATCTGTATTATCAAGATTAATCCTGGTCACAAGAATTTTGATCTTAAAAATAGTTTAATCAAGCCCACTTTAAATGAGCATTTCTTTAAGACATAATATTTAAAAGTTTTCATAGGAAAACCCACAGCTTGCCTCAAATTATGTAAGACAAACTAATAAGGGATGCTTCAGGAGAATAAGGAAATTGAAAATTACTGCTCATTTCTTCACACTACACATTAACTCAACATAAGTTTTAAAACTATTATGAGTATACATAAACTAGTATATATTCTAACAGTATGAGATGGCACATAAATTGCACCCTAATGAATCCAAAAATTTCAATCTTGTTGATATTTTACTGTTATTACTAGCAACTGAAGGAATTCGTTACTGTTCCTTCAAGTAGCAGTACCTCAAAGCACAAGACACAAAGGATGTGTTGCAACATGGTGGGGAATGGGATCCATGCAAGGGCAATAGTATGACCTGTAGATAGAGTGAGGCAGCCTGTAACTGACCTTGGCATGTCATCCCTACTTCAATCTAGCCTCTGCTTTTTATTAACTTAAATAAGGTTATCCCAATTCTAAGTGTTTTCTCCCTAGTTTCCATCTTCATCTCTCTCTTTGATTTTCTTGTTTGAACTAGATTTTAATACTTTTTTATTTTAAACCAACTCAAACTTCTTCATTAACAGCAGTTGCAAGCACTTGAATTCATACTGTCATCCACCACAGCTGAAAGTTCTGGTTTTAAGTGAGACAGTACTGCATATCATACATTGTTCTCCCTTTATTTTTCTTCTACATGTAAGTGAAAGTATCATACCCACTTTCACTTATGTGTGTAGGCAGGTTCTGTTATTTATGAACCTCACTGTTCAGTAGAAAAGTAGGCTCCTTAAACTTTCAACACCAAGGACAGGAGCCTTGATTTTGTGGTTGAAAACAACCTGTACCAGACTAGAATCACTTGCTTCAAAAAGAATCAAAGTTTTCTTTGCCTGAGGCAAGCCTTGGGCTCCAGTATTCCACTTTTATTGGGCTACTGACCCCACCCCTAGCACACAAAGGTCACTCTAATCCCACCTCTGCTCTCTCACAAAGGGCAAAAAGATAGTTTAAGGGTGGAAGACCTTCTGGGAATCAGACAAAAGGCTTGGAAAATCCTGACCCAACAAACTCACATTCCATGCTGCATCCAATTTCAGAGTGGGTCCCAGACACACCCTCTGAAGCCCCAAAAGGACCCCAGGGAACCAGTTGCAAGCACTGCTGGGAGTAAAGCCAGATACAAGGAAGGGGCACAGGCCGGCACGGGTGTTGGAAGCCCCATCCCACCACCTCCCAGCAATGCAACTTTGGGCAGGGCGCTGCCCCTCTCTGTGCAGCCAGAGCATGGAAATGCACAAGTGCCTGGCACACAGCAAAGTGGAGCTGCCATGGCCAGCAGTGTCAACCCCGCCACCCTGGGAGACTGAGGTGGGTCCGGGGTTGCACCAAGAGCAAGGTCTGACTGGGCAGTGGGACTGGCCCCGGGCATAGCCACCCCACCCAGAGCAGGTCTAGGATGGTGTAGACCAGGCGGTGCAACTGCAGCAGCGGGGCATGGGGAACTGCCTCAAAAGACGCTGGCCACCCTCATGCCCACCCCGCTCCCCTTGCCAGGGGCCTTGGTCTCTGTCACGCTCACCCTCCTCAGGTCCCAAGGGCCTCCACGCCACCCACAGCCCGCTGCTCACCTCTCATGCTGCCTCCTCCGCTGCCGCTACCGCCAATGCGGTGAGATCTCGCGAGACTTTGGTTGTCCCCTCACTACTCGGCCCTCACTGCTGAGCGAACCCGCCCTGGAAATAACTTTTCCACTCCCCTTTACACTGCCAAGCGCGCCTTCTGGTCAGGAACAGCTATTCTTCTGACCTTCTATCCAAGCTCCACCCCTGAATCCACTCGGCCCACCCCGTGACCCCAAAGGATTAAAACCAAGGTGCTAGGCAGCTCCTTAGTCTCACTTGGCCGCCAGGTTTTTTGTGCGCATTTGTCTGCCTGGGTCCTGGACCTGGGAGCTTCAGCCCCAGCTTGGACCGCAGGAAAAGTAGTAAAAATAGTAAGCATAGCAGCTGAGATCTTTAACGACACCCCTAGGGTCCTCACAAATGCCTGAAGAAGGTATTATTGTCCTCCCTATTTCACAGTGGAAAAATTGGAGTGGCAAGATTATGCAATGGGCTCCAATCACAAAACTAGGAAGTGGCAAGAGACAACATGGGAATCTGAGCTCCTCCGATGTTCATACCAGTGCCTTCCATGACAACCTCCAGGCTCTGTCCCTGCTTGCACCATGGGTACTGCCTCTTAGCCCCAGTCTCTACTTCCAACCTCATCCCTGGCCCCAATGTTCACCAAGGTGAACAGAGACACACCTAGGTGGACATCTGCTACAATATTCCTGGTCTGGATAAAATTATTATCAATAAAATGTTTCAGCTTCATTGCATGAATTTCCTAAGGCCTCCCTGCGACATTTCTTGGGCAGGACCCAGAAAATTATGAGACTGTATTGAATTCTGTAGTCTCCTTGGATAACATTTTTCTGATACAAAGTATGATGGAATGGCATAGAGGACATAAAATATACATGATGTTAGGGAGAAGACACATGGCACTTCTTCCCAGGAGAAATCATAATAATTGTTTCTAAAGAAGAGGAGCTAAAATTTATTGAAGGTATATATTCTTCCAGTCCTTGAGATGAAGAAAGTAGAATACGTGTTCATAGTTAGTCAGAATTTGAACCTAACTCTGAGTTTGACCCTGTTCCACAAGACAGCATAGTCTACTTCTTTTGGGTCAGGTTCTGTAAAATCATGAGCCTTTAAGGTTCAGTTTACCCCTTTTTTGGAGTCTTCCTGGGCTACAGCAGCTTACATGATAGTTATGTCTGTTAGACAATGCAGGTCCACTCACCCTCCAAGATAGTTCACTCTCCAGGGAATAATTCTGCTATATGAGCCAGAGCATATGAGTCTCTTTCTACATATCAACAAAACCCAATCCACCAGCTGAAAGAGTGGTTAAGGAGGTGAAATCACATCAAAGGGGCAGCTACAAGGTGCCTAGCAAAACTCCAAGTGCTGTCCACTCACTAACTCATCTAGTCTGAAAATTCTGGATCCGTTAGGATAAGCAGCACTGGGCTGACAGCAGCAGGAGTTGAAGCAAGGGAAGGCTCCTGGCACGTGGCACTCCAGGGAAGAAAGGGAGAAGCCTTCCTTAGTTCATCTGGTCAAGCCTGCATGCGGTTTGGGGCATTTTCCTTTGAAGCTTAGCCTCAAGTTCTTTCCTCCAGCCCTACCAATGATTCATTGGGATGCCTAGCATCCTCTAGTGCACTACCCTTTCTACTTAAAGCAGCTAGTATTCCTCCCCCAGAACACTGGCCTCTCATAAGCCAAATTCCATTAGAGCCCAGGATATTTTGGGGAAGCTTACTAGAGACAATGGTAAGAGAAAATTCATCTGCTTTAAGAAAGAGCCCAGGGCAGATGATGTGACACATGCGTGTATTCCCAACTACTTGGAAGGCTGGGCTAGGAGGATGACAAGTTTAAAGTTAGCCTATGCAACTTAGTGAGACCATATCTCAATATAAAAAAGGGCTGGAGATGTAGCTTAGTGGTAGAGTGAAGAAAAAAGGAGGAAATATGAGCTTCTTACCTCCTCTGAGCCTCAGTGTTCTTACCTGCACAATGGCATGATAATGTTACCCTGGCACCTGATATTCAGGTAGTCAAGCATATTGGTAGCTAAAGCACTTAGCACAATGCCTGGTACCTGAAAACATTAAAAAATTGTTCTTTTTGTTTCCTTTTTCCAGACCCTGTGCTATGGATGCAAGAAGATTATATGAGATGTAACTTTGTCTCTAAGAACTCAATATCAAGTGAAAAACACAATGAACCATCTAGTATATGGGGGTGGGAAGAGAAGAGCACAAAGTGGGCACTTAAACCTAATGAGGGTATCAGGAGAGTCCTCCGCAGAAGGTGACATTCAAAAGAAGACAGAAAAATGACTGCCTTTGCTACTTAGGCAATCCGACCAAAAGCATATTAGAGCCTCGCTGGACAACATTGATATCCATGACTCCCATAGACCCTGACTTAATCATTCATTCATTCATTCATTCATTCATTCATTCATTCATTCAATCAACTAAATATCCATAAACACCTCCTGGTGACATGATATAATTTGAGCATTAAAATGAGGTTTGTCAATAACTTTCTAGTCATTGAGTCTACACCCTGGTCCCAGCTGGCTCCAGGCACAACTGTCATGGGAAGTGTTCATGGGAAGCCAGCATTATGGAAGGAAAGATGAGAATGGAGGTTCCCTGTCTAGACTGTGATGTTTGCCAACCTGCTTCATGGCTCTGCCCCTCATCCATCCTGTTAACACAGGGAGGTGTCCTTTTTCTCATTGGAAAAGTAAAGATGCTGAGGCCCAGAGACAGTGTGTATTTCCATGGTGCCTTCCACTTTGTTTGTCTGAGAGACCTGGAGGAAGACAGTATCTGCCAAAGCAGGACCAACCATAAGCACGCTCTCCCTGCAGCTTGGGTTTCTGGAGCTAAGCTGCTTCTGTGACTCCCCAGTATTCCTCCCAGACTCAACCCTCTTTTTTGAGAAACTAGAACTTGCCTGCAAATGGCTGCTCCATGACCCATGTTCTCTTGTTTTGAAAGGTTGTTCACCAAAAACCTTCATTGTTTCAGAATTCCTTCCTCTCTGTTTCATGAAGGTGGTATGGGGTTGTGGAAGGGAATCCAAGACCTCAAACTACTGCTCTGTAAGCCCTCATTAGCCTCTGGGACAGTGACCTCCTTGCTCTCTGTCACTGGCTCAGAAGGCTACAGTTGGAGGGCCTAAAACTGCTTGACTCCTAAATAGTGGTGGTCCACTCAGTCCAATCCAGGCACCTTCCAGTTAACCAGCCCTACTTTTCTGGTGCTGATTTTCTGCTAGAAAACTTGTTGCCATGCCCATTTCCCCTTGGTCATCTCTGGTCACCTGTAGCTCTCAGTCCAGTGCCACTTCACCCCTCCCACAGCAACTCCCATTAGTCTCACTACCACAATCAGTTCCTTTCTGTATCCCTCTTGAGACACATGAAACTTTCTAGAAGCTTCTGGATGCAAACTCCAAACCCTTCTTTTGCCTTACCATTTGCATCTTTTTTTTTAAAGATAGAGTGAGAGAGGAGAGAGAGAGAGAGAGAGAGAGAGAGAGAGAGAGAGAGAGAGAATTTTTTAATATTTATTTTTTAGTTATCGGCGGACACAACATCTCTGTTTGTATGTGGTGCTGAGAATCGAACCCGGGCGGCACGCATGCCAGGCGAGTGCGCAACCGCTTGAGCCACATCCCCAGCCCCACCATTTGTATCTTGATTTTATTTTGACATTGTCCCTACTCAAAATTTCATATAGGAAATGATGCCAAATATTCTCTGTTTTGGACTTTTCCATGCCCTCTATCTTCAATCTTTTGCTAGGAGTTCTGCCTAGATGGACATCTAAAAACTGACCATTTCTCCACCTGTCTCACCTTCTTTCACACTCCAGGCTCCACTGGACTAGAGAGGGGCTAGCCTTTGGAACTGGCAGAGAGGTGACCAAAAAGAAGACTCCAGATGATCAGAGAACATTTGGTGGCAGGTATCAGAAAATTTTACCTGTTACCCTGCCCATTGAGGTTCTTGAGAGGACTAAGTGGAATTGTGCAAATATGTGCTATCTATTCAAACAAGAATATACCAAAAGAACAGATTAATTGGATTCACATTTGACCTTGATCAACAGAAACCTGTATGACTTTTGACATTTCATTTAAACTCTCTAAACCTCAGTGTGCTTGGTTGTAAAATGAGAATAACATTAACCCCCACCTCACTGACTCCTGAGGTGAAATAACATCTCTGAGTCCCACTTACACGTGTGTTTGGATGGTAGTGACAAACTTTAAGTGCCAGTTTTGGAGGAATATGTGTTCTTTGGTGCCACCCTAAATAAAAGTGAATTTTTCTTCTAGGAAATAGATGCAGGCTAAGTTCCTAGTTAAGTGGCCCTCAGTAGAGTGCCTACTACACTAGTGCCCAGTGTCTACTTCACAGAGTAAGTACTGGAACTATTAGTTAGTGGCAGTAATACTGATCATGAACTAATCCACATAGGATCTAAAATTTTGGATTAGTGTCTACTTAGTGACTAGTCTATTATGAAAGAAAGACTGTGGAGTCCATTAGAATTGCTTGGGAGAACCAGACAGCTGCACAGGTCTGTTCCCCAGCCCAGATGTATTAAACTAGGATATTCGGGACTGTGACTTGAGCTTTTGTTCTTGACCAGCTGGGCAGAAAAATGTTTGAATCAATGAGTAAATAATCATACTGTACGTACAATTGTCCCTCGGTATCCTTGAGAGACTGGTTTCATGACCTCTCCTGGATTCCCAAATCCATGGATGTTCAACACTTTATACAAAGTGGAATAATATTTTTATAACCTATAAATATTTTTGATACATTTTGAATCATCTCTAAATTATGTAGAAACATAGTACAATGTAAACTCTATGAAAATAGTTGTTATACTGTATTGTTTAGGAATTAATGACAAGAAGAAATGTCTATACATGTTCAGTATAAATGCAGTTGTTAAAATATTTTTAGTTACATATGGACACAATACCTTTATTTTATTTGTGTTTTATCTATTTTTTTAAATGTGGGACTGAGGAACAAACCCAGTGCCTCACATACACTTGGCAAGTGCTCTACTACTGAGCCACCACCCCATCCCATAGATGCAGTTTTTAAAAATATATTTTTATTTTTGTAGTTGTCAATGAACAGCATGCCTTTATTTTATTTGTTTATTTTTATGCAGTGTAAGGGTCAAACCCTATGTCTCACACATGCTAGGTAAGCACTCTGCCACAGAGCTATAGCCCAAGCCCTCAAAGTAGTTTTTTTTTAAAGAAAGTTTTTGATCTTCAACTGGTTGAATTATGGATATAGGAGGCCAGCGGAATTGATCAAGATAGACTACAATATGCTATGATAGTTATTAACCCCCAAATTTCAATAGCTTAAAATCAAAAAGGACTGTGTTTTGCTCACATAATGCGGCCATGATAGTTTGGTTGAGGTCTCTGCTCAATGGAGAAAACACCATCATGGGCATTATTGTTTGTCCTATCAGAGAGACATATCTCAGGATAACCTCTCACTAGCATTAAATGCCCCACCCAGAAATGGTACAAACTTCTTCCATGCACATTCTTTGGTCAGGACTTGTCACGAGGCCTGAAAGTGCACTCCTGAAGGTGTCCAGAAGGTGGAGAGCCAGAAGTCATTGCAGTTCTAAGGGTTGAACCTAGTTACTTATATGTGCAAGGCAAGTGCTATGCCACTGAGTCACAACCCCAGCCTCTCATTGTGATTTTAATTTGCATTTCCCTATTGGCTGATTATGATGTTGAGCATATTTTCATGTGCTTCTTTGCCATTCCTTGGTAAAGTATCAAATCTTGTATGTTATTTTTAATTGAGGTATTTGTTTTTTTTATTAAGTTTTAAGAGTTCTTTTTGTATTCTAGATACAAATTCTTCATTAGATTTATGATATTTTGTCCCAGTATGACATGTTTTACATTCCACTAGCAGTGTCTTTCAAAGAACAGATATTCTTAATTTTGATGAAATTCAATTTACAAATTGTTCTTTAATGCACTTTTGGTATCATATCTAAGAACTCTTTGCCTAACCCGAAGTCACAGAAGTTAGCTCCTGTTTCCTTGAGTAGGTATATTGTTTTTGGTTTTACACTTAGGTATATGACCCATTTTGAGTTAATTTCTGTATGTGGTGCAAGGCAGGGGTCAAAATTCATAAGTTTTTGTATATGGGTATTTAGTTCCAGCACCATTTGTTAAAAATGAACATTGTCTCTTTGCTGAATTACCTTTGTACCATGCCAAAAATCAGTTTTTTGTGTACATGGGTCTATTTTGGGCTCTATTTTGTATCATGATCTACTTGTTTATATCAGTACAACATTGTCTGAATTACTTTACCTTTGTAATAGTGTTTTTATTCCAGATTTTTTCTTTTGCAAATTTTTTTGGACTGCTCTGGGTCCTTTGTATATGCATTGGAAGTTTATAATCAGCTTAACTGTTTATACAAAACAGCCTGCTTGGATTCTGAGATATTGAATCTATGAATCAACTTGAAGAGAATTGAATTCTTAACATCATTGAGTCTTCCAACAAATGAACATATTATTTCTTCCCGTTTGTTTAGATTTCCTTTAATTTTTCTTAGCAATCTTTTAAAGTACAAGTCTTGAATATCCCTTTCAAATTTGTCTTAAATATTTGACATTTTTGGTGTTATTATAGTATGTTTAAAAAATTCAATATAAAATTTTTCATTGCTAACATAGAACAACAATTCAGTTTTGTATCTAGCTGTTGTATTATGCATCTTTGCCACACTCACCTTCTACCAGTAGCTTTTTGGGGGGCATATTTCATCGAATTTTTTTATATAGATAATCTCATCATTTAAAAAATACAGTTTGAATTTTTCCTTTATCACTTGAATGTCAATTTTTTTCTTGCCTTATTAATCTAAGCGGAATCTCTGGTGTATTGTTGGATAAAATGATGGGAGTGGTTATCCTTGTCTTGTTCCTTATATTAAAAGAAAAACATTCAATCATTTTTTATTATGCGTGTTATCTGTAGGTTTTTTTTTATTCCTTTTATCAGAATGAGACTGTTATATTCCTATGGTTTTTATTGTTGTTTTTTTTTGAACTAAGAATGGGTATTGGATTGTTATTATTTGTTTGCTAATATAATGATGTGCATTGTGTTTTGAATGGCAAACCAGCTTTGCAATATTTGCATAAATCTCATTTACTCATGATGTTTTATTCATTTTATATATTATTATAATTAATTCATTAAAATTTTGCTTGGGAATTGGATGTGGTTGCATACACTTATCATCCCAGCTACTCTGAGGTAGGAGGGTCACAAGTTCAAGCCTAGGCTGGGTAACTCAGTGAGATCCTGTATCAAAATAAAAAGAACTGAGGATGTGGCATTAGCCTAGCCACATTAGAACATTAGCTTAGCATTTGTAAAGCCCTGGGTTCTATCCTTTTTACAACCACCCACCCCCTCACAATTTTGTATAGAACTTTGCACCTGTGTTCATGAGGGGTATCCCAACCTCTTGTAATGTCATTGTCTGGCTTTGATTGCAGGTTAATGCTGGCCTCAGAATAAGTTAGGAAGTATTTCTTCCTATTCAGTTTTCTTATAGAATTTGTATATTTTTTTTTTCCTACATGTTTGTAGGAATTTTCCAGTGAAGCTATCTGGATCTGAAAAAAAAATAAATTAAGATAAGATTTTCAAGCTACAAATTTTCTTAAATATAAACCTGTAAATATTCAATTCAGGTTTTCATTGTAGGTGAGTTTGGTGGTATCTTTCTAGAAAATTTGTTCTCTTCATTTAGGTTGATGGATTTTTTGGCATATATCCTTTTCTTATCTCTAGAAACTATTGTGATATCTTTTCTTTCCTGATTTTAGTAATATGTATATTGTCTCTTTTTCTTTCTCATTAGCCCAACTGGAGGTTTCCACTTTTTTTCTGTCTTCTCAAAGAATAAGTGGTTGGTTTTTGTTTTTTGTTCATTTGTTTTTGTTTTTTTTTGTTTGTTTGAAGGGGGGGCCTTGGGATCAAGACAGGACCTTACATATGGTAAGCACACACTGTACTATTGAGTTATACCCCAGTCCAAGAACCAGCATTTAATTAGTTTATTTTTCTCTATTGTTTTCTGTTTTTTATTTATTGAAATTTCTGCTCTTTCATCATTACTTCTCTCCCCCATTTGCCCTCTACATGTGATTTAATTATTTCTTTTGCCATATTTTAAATTTTTATACATAAAATATGGTTCTTTGAAGATTATGATTTAATTTGTTTCCTTCATGAGACATAACGATATTGAGGCACAGAGAAGTGTGCTGTAGCTCAGTGGTAGAGTGCTTTCTTCACACATATGAGGCACTAGGTTTGATCTTTCCCACCACATAAAAATAAAAAATAAAGGTTAAAAGTAAATAAATAAAGATTAAATAAATGAGGAACTAGGAGAAACTAATGTCTGAGGTATTTTAATTTGTTGAAATCTGTGGAAAAATTTTTGAGAGCAAATCATAAGTGTTACTTTTGTTGTCACTTTCTTTTTCTTTCTTTGCAGTGGCATGGATTGAACTCAGGGATGCTCTGCCACTGAACTACATCCCCAGCCCTTTTTATTTGGGGGCAGGGTCTCAGTTGCAGAAGTTGACCTTGAACTTATGATTCTACTGCCTCTGTTTCCTGAGAAGCTGGGATTATAGGCTTGCACCTGTGTGCCCAGTTTTCTGGTGTTAGTATTTTTTTTTTTTTGGATGGACACAATACCTTTAATTTATTTATTATTATGTGGAGCTTAGGATCTACCTGAGAAGAACATGACTCTCTGAGGACTGAAAGGTAAATAAAATTTGTGATTTCAAAGTGGTTTCCTGGAATTATTGAAAATTGTAATTAAACCACATCTAATGCAAAGGTGGCATAGAATATCTGAAAGGAACCCTCTTTTATGATTTTTCGCTCCAGAATATGATGTCAATTAGATACTGCCTTTGCCTTATTGAGAAATTTGCATCCCCATGCAACTTTATATCTGGCAAGGGTGACAATGACGTAGCTCAGTGGTAGACTAGCTTTGTTTTCAACATGTAGTAATATAAATAAATAGGCCCAACATGTTGACCCCAGCTTTATTTTCCAAGAAAATTCTGGCTTAACTGGACAGGATATGTTACATTTGTTAACAAACTGTTATCTGTTGAAGAAACGCAGTTTAAAAATAATGTTTATAAGAGCAATTTTAGTTACCCTGAAGTGAAGAGTTTTGTGACCCTGCTATAGACCAGATTCTGGAACTCAGAGAAATAAAGATAATTCTTACGAATATAAAATCTGTGAGAGTTTATGCTTCAGAATTCAATTAGAAATGGTGAATATGAGCCTAATTAACCTAAAGTTTTCATGGCAGAGGATACTTGAGAGGTTGATGTTATCCTGCTTTCAGTCAATAGTCAAGAACTGTACCTGGTCAAGACTCTTTGAGATCTTTTTATAGATCTTCAAAAAAAGTGAAGTTCTAGAGAGCCATGCTATTATCTTTTCACAGAGAACACAGTTTCTTCTCTCAGAGTGTCACCCTGTTCTTCCCTCACATCACTTCTAATTAACTCATTGCCTGCCACTCTGATTGATAAGTTTTGAAAGTTAGGTCTTCATTGAAAAAAAAAGTTTGCATTTGAAGTGATTGGTGTTCATTCTACCTCAATTTTTCAGAGTGTCCCAGCCCTGTATCACTAAAAGATCCTTGCAGGCTGTAGGGCTATCAGAGACTCCCTGGAGTGTCTTCATTTCATAGTTTATATTGCTCTCTAGATGGAGAGACCCAGGGAATGATATTCACTAGACACTCCACAAGAATTTAGACATGGTGGAGAGACCCAGGGAATGATATTCACTAGACACCCCCAAAAGAAATTAGACATGGTGGCTCTTCAAACCTTTTGTCAAGCAGTTATGAAACCCACAATTAGGACAATATAGGAGGTTAGAATGAGGACACATCACACAGGAAAGTCTTAAAGGAAGAATTTCAAATCAGATATTGAGATAAGGTGTCTGTACATGGGAAGACAGAGAGCAGAGAAAAACTATTATTATTTTTCAAACTGTCAACTTACATTTGTCTGCTTTTCTCTCATGTGAAATGCTCACAAAGAGAAACCAAAATCTTTAATCTGACATCCAGTTCTTGGAAAAAATTAGAAATACTGCATTTATTTGAAATGTAAAATAGAGAAAATAAAACAGTTGACAAGACAAAGAGGGAATGCTGGCATTAAATATGTGAACAGAGCCAAGTGCAATGGTGCACTTCTGTAATCCCAGTATCTTGGAAGGCTGAAGCAGGAGGATCATGAGTTAAATTTTGGTTTCAGCAAAGATGAGGTGTTAAGCAACTCAGTGAGAATCTTTCTCTAAATAAAATGCAAAATAGGGCTGGGGATTTGGCACAGGGGTCCAGTGAGTGAATATATTTTAGAATGACTTGTTATCCATTGTCAGATTATTAATCCACTCATATTGACTGGATGCCATTATTCAACCACAAGATACCAAGTGGTTTCTATGTGGAAAATAGCTAGTATCTTACAGACAGTGTGGTGAAGATGTTCCTACACATCCTGTCTTACAGGGTCACAGTGAGGGGGATTCTGTGGCAGGGCTGCACAACCTGGAACCCAGTACCATGGAGAATGTTAAGTGTTTTGTTTATAATACTCATGAGATAGATAATAGGGCATACAACAATCAATAATAAAAGTACATGTTGCCTGAGATTGCAGGAAAATTCCCAGAATGAGATTAATAATACAAAAAAGTTATGTCCTGAGTTGTATTTTAGTATCTTTGACAATACAAACAATAGTGTTTTTCATAAGAAATTCACAGGGAAAAGATTGCAAATCAAGATTCCTGAGAAAAGCTTAACAATTTACACTAAGCCCCTCATTCTAAAGCCACAACCTGTGCAACATACATTCCCTTTACTAACAGAGCCTTCTTTCACTACACAGGAATTCATGATGAAAATAGGAAACACATAGTTAATATTAATAGCAAATGAGTTGAAGTGCAGAGCCTGCTCTTTAATTAAGAATTATAAAGACACAAGAATTCATAATTTGATGAAGGATCAAAGAAACTCTTTTAAAAAGCAGTTAAATAGGTCATGTGAAAAAAGAAAATTACTTTGGAAAAAGAGAATAATGTAAAATTTTATATAGATATATTTTAGAGTCAGTTTAGAGGAGTGGGCTTCTAAGTAATAGGCTTTCACTGTCTTAAGTGTGTATTATTAGGACTTTAGTTTAGAAGTAAAAAAGCTTACCAATAATTATACATGTGCTTTAAAGTCTAAAGTTAATCGGTCATGATACACGTAGTCAAGTTGCATAGTCTACTACTTAGTGATTGAAGTGAAAAATGTGAAAGCTTAATCATGATTGGCAAAGGTTACAGGAACATATTTTAAACAATGTGTTCAATATCTTATGAATTTAATATGAGTCAGAAAAGATTGCAACTCTTGAAAATCATATAAATGAAAGAAGTTTTTGGCTTTGTTGTAACTTTAACTTCATGAAAAAATACCTTTAAAAAAAGGTATAAAAATAAAGGCCCCTCTATGGGCATCAGATTCTTCTGAAAGCTGCTTGTAATTTGCAACCTGTCATCCTGTCTCCTCTTCTTTTGCTGAGGCCATGTATCCTTCAGTACCCAATGCCATTCAAACTTCAGGACACCTGGATTCCTGCTAGGGCTGGACCCTGGAAATTATAATTAAATTTTTCTTCATTTAAATTTGAAGTTGACTCAGTTGATGAATTATAGAAAAAAAATATATAGACATAATGCCTGCGATATGTGCTAATATTCTCATAGAACCCCATACCAAAGAAAAAAGAGACATAATAATTCTATTATTATGCTCAAGGCAAAATTGCAAGTAATTTATTTTTTAATTCTTTGTTCTCTAGGTTCTGGAATACTGAGAGATCTAGAGACCTGGCACCATTCATCTCTTGTTTATTTTATTAAACTAGAAACATTAAAACTTTATTTTTGCCACATTTTTTTGTAAGGGAGTAAGGACAATCCTGCCCCATGGAATAATTTATGAGCTGAAGTCTCAAGCTCTTTTCTCATAAGGCTAGAGAACAGAAATATTAAATAAAATTTTAAAGTAATTGTGATATTTAATTTTTATATAATTGCAGTTCTGTCTTGGTTAGATCTAAATATTGGGAGTAAACCATGAAAAATATTTATCCTGAGGCACTTAATGCAATTCACAGCAATAATAAAAACCATAATCATAATCATAATAAATATTCCTCGGCTGTGGAAAATTCCTGTAATGTTGTAACATCAAATACTTGAAAAGCCATCACAGGAGAATTTGAGACCCTTCCCCAGGACACTGTCTATGTTTCTATCCATCCATCAATCCATTCATCTGTGGTCCTGGGACTGTGTAAAGAATAATACCCATGGGTGTGATTTCCAGTATTTCTTTTTCTACTGGCAATTGAACTCAGGGGCATATGACCACTGAGACCACATTCACAGCCCTATTTCTATTTTATTTAAACACATCATCTCAGTGAGGTTCTTAGTGCCTTGCCATTGCTGAGGCTCGCTTTGAACTCACTGTCCTCCTGCCTCAGCCCCTCCAGTTGCTTGGATTATAGGCATGCACCCCTGCTTGTGGTAGATCCCCAGTGTTTGAGCAACAAAAACAGAGCAGACGAAAACCTGTCTTTGTGTCCTTATTAAATTCTGATCTGGATGAAATTTACTATTACTCAAACAGTAGGCCACCTGTATTAGACAGGCAGTCAGTGTAGATAGGTAAATCGAGTCAGGTTAAATCTAGGAAGCCAATTTTGAGTGAATCTGGGAAGTTGGAGACTGTCCTCTGAGGGATATTATCAAGAACCTGCCCCTGCTCCAACCTGTTGCCAAGGTAACCTGTCCCAGGAATTTCCCCTCTCTACAGAGAGCCCTAAGAATGTTAATGTGTCCTTGTACTCCATCCTGCCCTTCCCCCTAAAACCCACCTATTTTGCAACCTTAGGCCATTCCACCAAGCATTTTTGGGCCTAGACCTGTCCTCAGGAAGGAGAAATATATGGGGGGAAAGGCAGGATAACAAAGGAAGCATAGGACATACAAAATGGGCAGAACACCTTGCTTCTTGGGATATCCTATAACCAGCAATGCCCCCCTTCTCCCTTCTGGGAGAAGTCCATGTTACCCCTTTCTAATTAATCCCTGCTTTGTATGCTTGCCTCAACATGCTTCTCTAATGTTCAAACTTCAACATGTGGAAAAGTAAGACTTGTCACCAGTAACCAATGGTGTCACTACCAGGCTCAATTTTGCAAGAAGTTCCTGAAGCCCTTTCCAATCTGTCTTTTGGGTGAGAACTGTCCAATCAAGACACAGCCAGTGATGAGGGGACAGACTTTCATAGTCTTCTATTCCTTTTGTTTTTGGAGCCTGCCATTCATTGAATCCATTTCTCTGCTTCCAGTTTTCTGTGCTAGATTGGAGCTGAAATAAATATAAGGGGATCACTAAGCATCCTGAAATCCAGATAATGGTAAGTGTGTGTTCTTTTTTTAAGACTGGGTAGGGAGGCCGTTTGAAACCACTGGGATTGGCAATGTTGGCTGGAAACTCCTCATAATTGTCTCCAGAGTCTGGTGGATAGAGGTTCTCTCCTTGGCAGCTTAGGCTTTAGTTTTCTCTGACTAGTATAGTGGAGCTTAGATCAGTATTTTAGACCTCAAGACTTTTGTTCCATAATTGTATGGGGTTTTCAGGGCCTTCCTGAATTCCTATGTGGGCATCTGTGTGCCATTAGCTCAGCATGTCCCCAGAATGTGTGGTGAAGACTGGGATAATCATCGGAAAGGGACCCCAACCTCATTAGTTGTGTTCCTGTGTAGGAGAAGCTGTGGCTTTTTTAGGGACCCCTGTTCTTGTTCCTCCTAAGTTTTTATTTTTGTTGTTTATATGTTTGTTTATTTTAGACCATGAATTATTCCCATGGGTTTTTATCTACTGACCCACATTCTCAACCTTTTTTTATATATTTATAGAGACAAAGTCTCACTGAGTTTCTTAGAACCATGCTCAGTTGCTCAAACTGGTTTTGAACTCAACACCCTCATCCCTCCTGAGCTTTCTAAATGTGGACTAAGAAGTATCTCAAATCCTGAATGGTTATCTGATAGTTTAGCTATTTATAGGTCTGAGATTAAATCCCAAATTTCCAGCTCCCTTCACATTCTCAAAGGCAGGGATCTTGCTCAACTTGATTGAAAAAAAAGTAAAATAAAATAGATAGTAAAATTACAAGTCATCTGTGTCATGGACAGCTTATTTAAACACACCTGAAATTTAATGGATAGATATGTTAATGAGCACCATTAAGGCCTATTCAAATTAAAAACACACTTGAGACTCACTTATGGGAATACCTTCAACCAAATTCATTTTCCCTGGGGTGAACCCAGTTGGAACTCACTGGAAAAAGGATAGAATACATTAAGGACAAACTTGAGCCTATTTGGTAATAAAAATGCCTTTTTCAATGCTCATTTTAAATAGATATTTACCAAAGCTTTGCCAAAAACCATATTTAAACTTCGAAACTGACACACAAAAAATGGGTTCTTCTGCTAACATGACCTCTCCCACATTTTGGAAGTTGTATTTTTTCTTGCTAAAATAAATCCTATTCTTTTTACTATTACCATCCCTGAGTGTCAATAGATTTTATTCTTCAAATCTTGCGAGACAAGGTCACAGAGAAAAGTGGTTAAATGAGAAATTTAGTTTCATCTCAAAGCTTCAATTTCAACATAATTATGTTTTCCCATGTTTTGTTTTAAAGGCATGCTTTATTTCTATTTTTTTCTCCAAGAACTGGATGGCAGTTTTAAAAGCTTTTGCTTTATTCTTGTGAGACTTTCACATAAGATAAAAGCAGAAAAAATTAGAAAACATTAAGAATAATGACTTTTTTCTTAATAAAAAAATATAGTCAATGTGTCCCAGTTGCCAGGGACAAAATTGCAACATATGCAGTCAAAAAGAGAAATAAAAAATGTCCAAATGCTTCTGCCCCTTTTAATGCTTTATTCACTCAAATTGCTCAATACAATTATACTCTATAGGTTATTACTCAAGAAAATAACTATCCTGAATGCTAGGCACTGTAATAGAGATAATCCATTCATAGCAAAAAAAAAAATAAAGGTTGATTGATTTACTGCTAAGAAGTCTAGGTTAATTTTAGACACTGCAAAAGTAACTTAATCATGACAGGCTAGTGACAGACATTCCCTCTATGTACTAAGTTTAAATGTCAGAACAAAATTCTTAAGCCTTAGCCTTTTACTCTAGCAGATGCACACTCACTCAGACCATGGTGACCAGGTCCAGAACCAAGGCAGGCTTCTCCTGGTTTGGAGTGGACAACAGGATGAGGAGAGAACTTATGGAGAAGTTGTGGCTTCACCAAAGTTCAGATGAAGTGGTAGAGTTTGAGACATGAGAAAATTATGCAGAGGATCAGAAGAACAAAGACAAGTGATGGGATGTCAGGTCCTCATCAGGCTCTTCAGCTTGAGTGCATGCTAGTTTCTGCTGGCTAAATCCCTGCTCATTAGCTCTATTATTTATTCTAAATTTGGAGGCTTTAACCTCTCTTTCAATTCTTATTAGCTCTCATGGGATTTCTTCATGACATCATTTACCCTGGGGCCAGAAACCTGGTCTAGTAGTCTCCACTCTTATTTTCTTCTCTCTCTCTCTTATCAGGCAAGTACAGCCTGCCAGATATTTCCCTCTGTTTATCAAGTTAAGGGAAAGTAACTTTTTTTAGGCCATACTGGAAGACTCTGTGTGTGTGCCTGGTGCCACTTCATGTTTCAAACTGGAGTTTTTTAAATGGAGTTGTTTAAGCTCAGGACTAAGGCCATCCTCACAGTCCCAATTAAAGACTTTTTAAAAATGTAATGGGACCTTAATTGAGGTTTTTCCCTCCATATGTGTAAAATCATTTTATTAAAATGACCTGTAGAAACATTCCAAACATGTCCCGGAAACATCTTTGTCCTAGTGTGGAGGAAAATAAAGATGGGACTGAACTTGATTTAAACTATAAGGAAGTTTAATCACAAAGGCTAGAGTACAGAGTGAATCTGAACATCAAAGGCCATGTGAGAAATCTGGTACATTTTAAAAAATTAGTTATCAAGAGACTTTTATTTTACTTATTGATATGTGGATCTGAGGATCCAACCCAGTGCCTCACCCATGCTAGTAGGCAAGCATTCTGTTATTCCAGCCCTAATCTGATACATTTTAAATAATCTGTTTTATATATACTTTAACCAGTAGCCTTAACACTTTTTCAATATCTGTTTCGATTGAATTAATAACCCAGAAATCAGTGAAGGAAAGAATCTAATAACTGTGGTTTCAGATATCACAGTGTCTGAGTTAAGATTTCCCCTTTTAAGAACTTAACTGTGTGTTGTGTTCTCATTCCAACCTCCCATATTTGCCCAGTCCTTAGTTTTACAACAGTCTTACATAAGGTGTCTACAGTTATCAATGTCTCTTAGCCTATTTAGAAAATATCATTATCTGAGTTATGTCTTCTAGAGATCAGTTTGAACTATAAGTGTGTAGCATCTAAGAGGAGTAGTTGGATGCTGTGAAGCTGGAAGAAATCTTTTGATATTCTTTTCATCTAAAAGGATGTTTTTGGGAGGTGCAAACCAGGAATTAAAGTCAGAGGGAATCCATGACTTATGCTAATCCCCAGCTCTATTTTATCTTATTTTTTTCTTTTTTTGGAAAGAGTTGCTTAGTGCCTTACCATTGCTGAGGCTGCTTTGAACTCGCCATCCTCTGCTTAAACTCCCAAGCCCCTGGGATTAGAGGCATTTCCCACCATGCCTTACTGGCATCTTATTTTTAAATTAGATACTGTAAACAAAGCTGTAATAAAAATGGAATTGCAGTTATTTTTTTGAGAAATGTTTTCCAATTCATTTAGATGTATGCCCAGAAATATTATTACTGGATTGTATGGCACTTTTTAGCCAGATTTATTATTATTATTTTTATTTATTGAGTCACTATAGATTAACCCATGGGCACTTTTTCACTGTACTATACACTAACCTGTACCCCTTTTTTGAGACAGCATCTCACTCATTTGGTTACAACCTTACCAAATTGCTGAGATTGGTCTTGAACTTGAGATTCTCTCTTCTTATACTCCTGAGCCACTTGAGCATAGACATGTGCAGCCTTGCTTTGCTACCCAAAATTATTATTAGTGGATTATATGTCATTTTTATCTTGAGGTTTCGAAAAACCTTAACACCTTTTTCAAAAAATATATTTATTAATTTTTAAATTTTCACTAATATTTTTACATGTATATGTACACTGGCATAATTGTAATCTTTCAGAAACTGTTCACCTTAGTTGGTTTGGCCCTGGGAGATAAACCCAGGAGTGTTAACCACAGAGCCACATCCCCAGTCTTTTTTATTGTTTATTTTGAAACAATGTGGAGAAAACAGGAGCCACTTCAATGAAACTAAAAATGTGTCTGATCCCAACAAAGCAATTTTTCAAACTACAGCATTTATTTCATTTTGAATGTACCTCCTCTCTTCACCTATTTTTCTGGTTTCAACAGCATGGACAAACATATCTGTAGCCTTATGCTATCATATAACTACCTATCACCAGGATCAGAAACACAGTATTTTATATAGGCTTTGCTACTGTTTGAGGAGTATCATACATATTAAATAAATACTTTACACAAAAATAATAGCAATTTATATTGTTTTTCTAATTTAAGAGAAATTGTTTCTTGTCCTCATCAAAACTGTGTGATTTTTTTTGGCATCAGATGTTAGCTTGCATTTTTAAAATTTGTTAAGATATTAAGAGGTTTTAATTTTCGAACATTTCTCCTACCATAAGTGTCATTTTCTTTTTTATTAAATATTCTTAACTTTTATGTGAGCTCATGAGTTCTCCCACTTCTCTTTATACCTTTACTTAAAATTATGTTATTATTAAGTTGTGGCTGACATAATACTCTTATGTTGTTTATTTATTATTATTTGGTGTTGAGGATGGAGCCAAGGGCCTCACATGTGTCAGGTGAGTGATTTGCTAATGACCCAGAACTCTAGCCCATCTTTGTACCACTTAATGAAAATTTTTCCTTCGTTAATGTTGCCCAATTTATAGTTTTTTTTAACATATTTATGTAACCTTCTGAAAATAAACAACTGCTCTGTTTTGTGGTTCTTGAGATTTTAATCAAAGTTGACATTACACTCATGAACATCGCCAGGCATTTTTTAAAAATCTTATATAGAGACAGGTTGTTGGCAAGTGGCCAAGCTATCCTTGAAATTTTAATCTTTATGCCTTAGTCTTCCAAATAGATGGCATTAGAGGCAAGTACTATGACATTTGCTATATAAATCCCTTTTATTCATGCTGGGCATTGAATGCAGGGGCAACTGATAAATGAATCACATTCCCAAGATTATTTTATATATTATGTAGTGACAGGGTCTCACTGAGCTTTTAAGTGACTCTTTTTTATTGTGGCTGGCATTGAACTCACAATCCTCCTGCCTCAGTCTTCAGCGTTTTGGAATTGCAGGCATGTGCCAACACACCTAGCATAAATTCCTTGTTTTAGTAACTTTTGACAGATACATGTGGGTTATTGAATCTAAGCCACAGCCATATACCCAGGCCATTCAATATTTTATTTTGAAGCAGAAACTTCCTCAGGGTGGCCATGGCCTTCCTGTGTTGATGAGGCTTTCTTTGAACTTTTGGTTCTTCAGCCTCTACCTCCCAAGTCATTGAGATTATTTGTGTAATACCATCCACAGCTGTATTTTATTTTTATATTGAAATGTATAATACTTCTGAAAATGAGTTTCTTCTGGTACTAAGAAAGCATATAATATAGGTTTCCCCCAAAATAATTTCTTGTCCCATTGATTTTATTGGAATGAATGTCATATTTCTATTTCTGCAAAACACTTCACAATTTCTCTAAATTTCAAATTTCTTGTTCTTTGTTTTGTTTTGTTTCATTTTTTTTATTAATAAAGGTTATGTGTTACTAAACACATCTATTTATTCATGTTATTATAAGGTATGTAATTATTTCTATAAGTTCATATTGTGCAACAATATATGGTAAAATCCATCTGTTGTTCAGTGATGTACTTCAAGTAAATATAATATGTAGCCTGAACATTTTGCAATAAAAAATTCTAGATGTGAGTGTTCACTATGACATATAAAAAATAAGTACGATAAATTTTAAAAAAAAGTTTAAAAAGTTTATATTTTATTTATTGTAATGTATGCCTATTATTAAATGGGGCATATTTGGTAGAGGCACATATATATTTCTATTATATACAATTAACATTTTATTGCTACATCTCAAATTAATCATATCTCTTTCAATTTAATTTGTCTTATGGAAGCACCCATCAATGACACTCTATGCAGATGTACACTTTTTGTGGTGTGATAATTTTGTTTTTGCTTGTATATTCTGCCCTTTACTCTCCTTTTTATGAAATTGTCATTTCAAAATTATTCATTTTCCTGAATTTTTGACCTTTTATTTTAACTAGTTAAGTCTGTAGATTTTCTTTTTATTCTGAGCTTTAGGTGCATCTTACTATATAAATTTTTAATGTTCTGTAATTGACCTCTAATATTCTGTAAAATTTACCTCCAATTCTGAGCACTCTGGACTATTGATGTCTGAATGAAAAAAAAAATCTCAAAATTATTCATGCAAAAAGCAGGAAATGGATGGATCAGAATGTAAGACTGGTGGATGCTAAGTATGTAGGTGACATTATTTTTTTAAAAGTATTGGTGGAGGGGCTGGCCTCAGCTCCAGATTTCTGGACATAAGCGCATAAGAGGCCCTGTGTTTGATCATCACCACCACATAAAAATAAATAAATAAAATAAAGATATTGTGTTAAACTACAACTGAAAATAAACACATTAAAAATTGTGGAATATATGGGGGTAGGGAGAAAAAGATAAATAAAAAAAACTTGAACAGCAGAAGGGTTCAGATGCAACAAGTCTACAATGGCATCATGAGGTTTGAGGGGTAGTGTTCTTGGAAGCAGAAATAATATTTGGGAAGAAAGAAAAAGGTAACTGTTGCACTATTCCAAAGTGAGAGAGTCAGTTGAGTGGGTTCTGTTTTTAACTCTTCACATCTATAAGTGGAATTGACAGTTCATGAGGTATGTCTCAGTATGTAGTAGAGCACCATATTGAAGTACCTTTACACTTTTTCAAGACTACAAGCTCTCTTTTACAATTGCAGTCACATTAAAACTTTGTACTTTTTAGTTATTTATTCATTCATTCACTTATTTATTTTTTTTTTATTTACCAGTTTTTCTTGTCATTGTGTTTACATTACAAGTGATTATATAATGGTATAAATATCCTGAAGGTTAACTTCTACAATGTTGGTTTATGTGTTTATGTATTTACTTATTATTTGAACAATTTTCCCCTTGCCAAGTCAGATTTATATTATATCTTAATCTTGTTTTATAAATACTTGATAAAAAACACATTCTTTTAAACAGCTGAAGGATCTATCTCCTGAACATAATTCCAATCACAAAGTAAAGTGAGCATCTGGGTCAGTTTAAAGCTGTGTGAAATCTTTTCTTTTTTCCTATTTACACCTTACAGTAGGACTCCTCTCTCACTTGTATATGTTTGAGAACATACTAATTTCTCAATGCAGCATTTAATAAATATAGATGAGTTTTCATCAACAAACCCACTATTGTTTTTTAATTGTTCATATCCTTGACCCTGAAAGTTTCACTGATTACCCCCTCACCTCTCTCTCTCTCTCTCTCTCTCTCTCTCTCTCTCTCTCTCTCTCTCTCTCTCTTTCTGTCTTATATTACAGATTGAACCCTGGAATGCTTTCCTGCTAAGAAACATCCTCAGCCCTTTATAAAATGTTTTATATAGAAAAAGGGTTTTGTGGGGTTTCTTAGAGCCTCACTAAGTTGCTGAGGATGGCTGGCTTTGAACTAGCGATCTTTCACCCACAACCTCAGAAGACTCTAGAATTACAGGAATGCACAACTGCACACAGCTTTTGATACTCTCTTTAAAATAATCAGTCACAACTCTAATAATTGAAATTGCATTTACATCACTCTTTTCTAATGCAGTAATATATGACCATCTAAAATATTTTTTTAAACAAATGTATTAGATGACTATTATTTTATTCCCAGAGTTTATTCTGTTACCTCTTTAGGATTGATAAATGGTCTTCTTTCTCTTCTCTTTTCTTCTCAGATATGTGTGGTCTCTTGTTATCAAATGGGTCTATGATAAGTGTGTTGAAAATTATGATTCTAAACCTATCATGAATCCCAACATTTCCAAGAGTATTGAGAGCAGAAAAAGAACAATATTCATAATTAATGAATCACTTTCAGTGGAAGCATAATACGAGTGTCCAAGGTGTAATGCAATCAAGATGCTTCAGTGGTAAGATGGTGTCTGAACACCACCCTAGGGATTTGGGGACCTCTAAAGCACCATGTCCATATCAGAATCTTTTATTCAACTTTTAAATACAGTTATTGCTGCTTCCATAAAAAATAAAACACTATGTGTATAAAAAAGGTGAATGAGAATTAAATCCTCTGGAGGCGCCAAGGTTGATCTTTAATTCTAGTGGATAATTAGAAAACTAAGAAAGACCTTGCAATAGCCCCATCTTTTCCAACAACATGGAATAGAACATTTAGATGTACTAAACTGAAGTGACAAAAATGCATTTCATGGAGGTGGTATCAAAGAAATTTTAATGGCAGAACCCTGGAATTGTTAGATAAAAATACATACATATATATATATATATATATATATATATATATATATATATATATACAGAGAAAAAGATAAATGATAAGCTCATAAATGCAAGGGTAAATTCAGTGTACATGAGTTGTATGTACAAGGTAATGATAATAGCATGAGTTGTATGTACAGGGTAATGATGGAACTTAAAAAATCAAGAAAATAGTAATTGAGGTGATTCAGAACTCTATAATTGTGGGGAATAATAATAAAAATTTAATAAAAATAGATACTGTTATATCCCTTTGGGTATGCCTCTTTCCTCTGCTGTTCATCTGAATTTGATTCTCTCAAATAAGCTTAGGTGGGTATTTTGTCAGCTAAGTCTTGGAATGCCCAGTCCTGAACTCACTTTTGTTGCTTTTTAAAAACTTATTCTCATCTGCAGTGGCACAAACCCACTTCATTCATTTTGTTCAACAAACTGACTTTTTTACATCTTTGCAAAAAATGTTTGGAATAGTCAGTCTATAGGAGGGTCTTCCATATCATATAATATGGTTCTCAGACCCTGTGGGAATTGAGGGTAGTTCCCTGCTGTTTTACTATCATCTTCCCTGTGAGAAGGCTTATCTATCTTTTGTATCTCACCAACTCAGAAGAGAAGTATTTGTGGTCACAAGCTAAAGAACACTAGAAGCTATAAGATTTGATAAAATGCAAGAAATAATTTTCTCTTAGACTTTTATAGGCAGTATGGCTATTTCATCAACTTGATAAAAATTTATATACTCACAGTCATTCACACTATGAAAGTCTTGTATTTAAATAATCCATAATTGTAAGAAATAATTTCTGGTTATTTCATTCCTATAAGTGACTTAATTTTTTAGCTATATTAAAAATCAGAAATTACTGAAAATTAAATCTATGTATTCAAATTTCCATCATGATAATGTGATCAGAATTAAGTAGGAATTAAAAGAACATTGAACAAAGTTGCTTTAAAACATGATTGAAACTTCCCTGCCCTTTCTGAGTGTAAGAATCAGGTTGATAAAGCAATGTCAAATTTCTGAATAGTATGTAAGTTTATTTGTGATTCATTTTTTCAGTACTAGTTTCCAGGGCTGAGGATATAGCTCAGTTGGTAGAGTGCTTTCCTTGCATGCATAAGGCCCTGAGTTCAATCCCTAGCACATAAACACTCAAGAGAGAGAGAGAGAGAGAGAGAGAGAGAGAGAGAGAGAGAGAGAGAGAGAGAGAGACCTGTTCCTTTGTGATGTAACTTATTGGTGGTCTTTGCTAAACCATTCTCTTCATGTTAGATACTCACATGTTCTTTTTGCTTTTAGTTACTTTTGATAACTTCTGCCTTAACTATTATTTTCTTATGAACCTAATAGGGATTCATTTTATTATTTGGAACTAAAAAATCTGCTTTTCACAAAAGGAGGTTTTCTACTGTTTTATATATATATATATATATATATATATATATATATATATATATATATATATATTTTTTTTTTTTTTTTCTTTTTTTTTCTGATAATTCTAGTTTTATATTTTGGAGATTGGCTGTTTTCTTTTCAGGTTTTTAACCTATTCAATTTAAACTTGGTCAATTTGTTGGCTAGTTTCCTATCATTTGTTTCATTAAGTGAATGTAGTTTTATCAATTTTTTGGTTCCATTCTCTACTTTTCTAACTCATTGATATTGGTTTCTTCAAAGTTTCCCATCAATCAATGTTTCTGATTGGTGGTGGGAATAACTAGGGACTAAACTCAGAGCTACTGGAGTACTGAGCCTCACACCCAGACCTTTTTTGTATTTCATTCAGTGGCAGGACCTCACAGGTTTGCTTAGTACCTTGTTGCTGAGGATAGCTTTGAAGTTGAAATACTCCATCCTCAGTCTCCAGAGCTACTAAGATTCTAGGCTTAAGCCAACTTACCCATCTAGATCTTGCATGTTGTAATTTGATGTCCTTTTAAAATTGCAAATACAAATATGTTGCACTTACAGAAATATATTTTGATTCATTTTGCAACTATTATTGTGGTAGCAATTTTGGGGGGGCTAATGTGTCTCTATAATTTTTTCTGTTGTACTTATTAAATTAAAAATATATCTTGTTAATGTCATGTTATTGACAGTGTTTTACAACATTTATTATTTTTGTAGCTATGTAGTATCTAAAACTGAATAAGCTCATATTTCTTGAATCTTATATGACCCCCCAATATAGCTAATTTCAGACACACTTTTTACTGTTTGTACTCAAATTTGTCGTTTTATGATTAGTAGGCCAATGACAAAATTTAGTTTCCTTCAAAATATAAATATTTAATTGTATTAATTCAGGTTATCATAACATCTCATAAGCCTTTAAATAAAATAGTAGTGTGACTACTTCATAGGTAATTGTGAGCTGTTTTAGTAATTAATATTTTACCACAATGTGTCCATTAGAAACAGTTCATAATTTACTCAGTGTACATTCATTAAAATATGATATTTTAGAGACCTTTAGCATGACAGCATGAAGATATTCATGAAAGGTTAGCCCAGCAGAACTAGTGAACAGAAAAAAAATTCCAACTATTTATCATTGCTGGTCCAGAAAAGTACCTCAAGATAATAGACAAGTAAAGGTATAAACAAAAGTATAAAAGGCAATAGAAATACACATTTTCTACTTTCTTAATGGATATTGAAAGCAACATATAAAACTGCATATTTAGAATATATGTCCCTAGTTCCTCAAAAAGCCTAACCTAAAAAATAAAAACAAAAACAAAAACAAACAGAAAAACCCCTCTCACTATGTGGTAAGCATTCTTAGTATTCTTCTTTATATTGTTTGACACATGTTTTGAGGTTTCTAAAAAAAAACATGTAAAAAATAGACAGTGTCTTCAGACTGAAGTGTTTAATATTTTTTCTCATCACCCACACACACATACAGTTGGCTTGGTACAAAAATCCTTGTTTAATTCTACTAATTTGCACTTTTTTTCAGAGTGCAACCAAAAGTCTCAGGATATGTATCTTCTAGTCTAGCATGTACTTAGTGCCAAATTAGTTATTCACAAATGGAAATCAGTACTCAAAAGGCCCTGATTAATTAATTAATTAATTTTTAATTTTACTGTGGTATTGACTTTAGTAAATATGAGGCTCTTTATTTTATTCTTCTTATTTTTGTTCTTCTTTGTACTGGGGATAAAATCTAGCAGTGCTTTATAATTGAGCAAAATCATCTCTGCCTATGTTTCCCAATTAGTCTTGTACTTTCATTAGTATCAGGAATTAAACCCAGAGGAACTTAACCACTGAGTTACTTGAAAAACTTTTTTTTTCTTGGTTAAATTTCTGAGGTTGCCTTTAACCTTGAGAATTACCTGCTTTTTTCTTCTGAGCTATGGTATTACAGAAGTTCACCATCATAACAATGAATCTTGTACTTATTTGGTTGGCCTCACCATCACAACTTACTAAAATTATAAATGTACACCATCATGCCTGGTGCTTGTGGAGCAAGTGTGAGGTACTGGGTTAAATTCTAAGCATAACATATACATAAAAAAATAAAAATTATAGATGTACACCTTCATGCCTGGTGCTAGCTGAGCAAGTTTGAGGTACTGGGTTCAATTCTAAGGATCACATATACATGAATAAATAAAAATTAAAAGTCCATCCACAGCAAGATACATACTTCACATTTGTTTTTTTATTTTATTACTAAATTAATATTTGTTAATAAAATTGGTTATTAAATCCATACTATTATAATTAGGCTTTATAAAACTGGATAATGAACTAGAAGTAATGTATATGTTTTGGTCTCAGGAGATTACAGTTCATCAGTTATTTACAATGTATATCTTTTTCCTTTGATTTGCAACTTTTAGTTATCTCCTTCAAATAGAAATTAAAGTAGAGGGTAAAAAACTTGTAGGCCATATTTGTTTCACCTAAGTGCTAATTTTGTAACTTAAATAACTATTAGATAATTAATTCATTTTTAGTAAATTTCAGATGTTAGTCATTTTAAGGGCTCTGGTGATTGACCCCATTGACACTTTACCAGTGAGTCACAGCCTGAGAATTTTCAATTTTAAGACAATGTCTCTCTATGTTGCATAGGACCTCACTAAGTTGTTGAAGTTGGACTCCTACTTGCAATCCTCCTGACTCAACCTTCAACATTTCTGTGATTACAGTAGTGTTCCACTGCCCCCTAAATTTATTAGATTTTAAGAGACCATTATTGGAAATAGAATGACCTTGCTTAGTTTGCTTTGTATTTGTAATCCTCTGACCTCAGAATCCAAAATTGCCAGTTTTACCAATGTATGATAAATTGTGTAATTTGCGTCTTTGTGAATTACTCATGTAACTTATGTGTAAATAACATGTCAGGAAACTTAATGATCAGGATCTTTTTTCTCACGTTTCATTTGGTCTTTTAGTAAATGCCTTGTGACTTCTTTTTCATAAATCTGACTCCCTATGCATAGTTTCTTCTGTCTGAAAACATGGCTATGAGTTATAGACGATTTTTGGCTTTTTAATGCAGACTTTTTCCCTGCTATGTTAGAGTAAGACCCATGACATATGCAAAAGCATAGGTAAGAGAGATTGCCGACTAGAGAAAAAGCAGGAGTGAGGAGGCTCAGGAGCCCAGAGAACTGAGGATTGTGTGCGACTGAGCACACTAATCATCAGGGAGAGCAAGTTTATATTCTACATAAAATAAATAGGCAATACAAGAAAGCATATATGTGAAGTATTAGAAGATACTAGTTAATCATGTGAAATTTTTATTCACTCATAATAAAGCAACAACAATCAATAGAGTATTAGCAGAATGTTAATTAGAACAGAATAAATGTTCACGTTTACAATAAGAAATATATATATATTACAGTTGAAAATTTGCATTAGATTCCTTTTCAAAATGAGATAAAAAGACAGATATTGCAAGACATGCCTGTAATCCCAGGACTATAAATTAGAGGCAAGCCTAATACACTTAGAAAAACTCTCTGCCAAAAAAATCAAAAGGACTAGGGATGTAGTGCAGTGGTAAATGACCCCAGAGTGCCCTCTGTGACCAAAAATACAAAAGAGAAAAAATAATAGAAAGATAGAGAGTGAGGGTCTAAGAGAGAGACAAAGAGAGACAGAAAGAAAGGGAGAGAGAGAAAGAGAGAGAGAGAGAGAGAGAGAGAGAGAGAACCAAGATTAAAAATATACATTTTAAATGGGTTGTGGCAAAACAGTCAAAGACCTGCCATGCTTGTGCAAGACCTTAGGTTTGATTTCCATTGCTGCATGCACACACACACTCACAAAAAATGAATATTAATTCATATAAGAATATTGAAACTTGACTACTTTACAATAGTGGTTGATGTATAGACCTAGTTTTCTTATATGCTTATTACAAAGTATAAAGTAAAAATAAAAATTAAAAAAGTCACAGTATATTCACATAAATGTAAGTGGATCTCATAATGAAAACTCACTGGGTTTTTTTTAACAGTAATAAGTTACATTTTTATTTTCCTATTTTACAGGCTTTAGTTTTGGCTGCTTTATGAATTCCATAAATTATTTATTATTCATCTTTTCATTTCTAGAAAGCACATGTGAACTTAAAATTAACTTTATAAATATTTTCAGGGTGTAATTCTTTATCATTTAGTATATTCACATGTTTACCATCCCCAACATTTAGTTTCAGAAAGTATTTTAGATTAAAAGAAATTAGTGTCAACTAGCAGTCTTTCCTTTTTTTATTTTTCACAGAGCTCTAGGCAATGACTTATATTTGTTTTGGATTCATGAATTCACTTGTGCAAAATTAAATATAATATTAATTGTAAAACACATTACAGTTTCTCTGCTTACTTTCAATTAGCTAAAGGTTTCCTTGTACACATTCATTGTAACATTTAGTGCTCTCATGAATCCTACTTGCTCAATATGGCTGGGATCATAACCCAGAGTTAGAGTGCTTTCCTAACCTGTTTGAGGCCCAGAGTTCAATTTGTAGCAACACAAATATAATATTCCTTAGTAACAGTCTACTGTGAGGATTTACATGTTTCCATTTATCTATTTACCTTGAATTGATTTTATATATTGGTTCTTATGTATAGTTCAGTAATTAATATTCCTATATGAATGACAGTCTCAATACATTTTTAGTTACTTTTGGTATATTTCTGAAATAAATGATTTTTCATCTAGTAATTCTTTATTTTACCAAGAAACCATCAATGTAATTTTACTTTTGTATCAGAGAGGCATGGAATTTTCAATATTCTGCATATTTACATTTTTTTTCTTTATTGTATTGTTTTATTTTAGGGTATTTTTGCAAATATTTATAATTTTTTTACATAATATAAAACAGTTGCTTTGGATGGGTAAAAGGAAGAAAAGAATAATGTCAAAAATAAACAAATAGTTGTTCATTCAAATGTATAACAAAGATATATTAGAACTGTGGTAGCAGTTCTATGTAATCTTTACAGTATACTATGTACTATGAAGTAATCTAGATTTTAGTAATCATCATTGACTTAATAGCTTTAAAAATTTGGGGTCTCTGGGATGTATAACATTTTTTTCAATGGTTTAGTCCCATATTGTTGGGTAATTATGAAGGGTGCATTTTGGCACTGGAGTATGAGAGTCTAAAAAGTTGATTATTTGGGCTCTTGGCTCAATCAGCCTCTCAATAAGGAGGAATGGAATGCCCTCCAGCCAAGGCTAAAAACTTGGAAAAGATAGGTTTTTGAAAACAAAAAGAAAAACTTGATAATTATGTATTCACTTTCATGGTGAGGTTATTTTTTGTACAGCAGTTTTTTCAAGTCCAATTTCTTATTTCTTATTTTTACTTTGGAAGCATAAGGAAGACTCCACAGCTGAATTTGATCTATAAATATGTAATTGTTTTCTTCTTAATATTTTATAGTTTTAGTTCTTATATTCTAGTGTAAAACACATTTTATGTTAAACATTGTATATAATCTCACGTAAAATCCAATAACAGTACTTAAAACATAAACATGCATTTATATCAATCTACATTAAAGAAGAGACTACTTATTCTCCATTTAATTTTTCTGACACAATTTTCAAAATTAAATTGACCAGAGGTATGGAGTTTACTTATAGACTTCTAGTTTTCTTCCATTGTTGTGTTGTTCAATCTTATTTGTATATATACAAATATATACACTACCTTTTGAGACACTGGGATTTTAGATATGTGCCACCATGTTTTGTTAGATTTTGTATTTTATAAAGATGAAATATTGTTTACTTGCATTATTGAAAATCATTCTCACTTATTAACAGAAGTGTTAATAATCAGAAAATTTTAGGATAAATATGGCCTCTTTAGTTAATAGCTAGAACTGAATTTTTATCTGTATACCAGGGATTACTCTTGTGACAGAGGGGGGTTTACTCTCTCAGGTTTATTTTAGAATTGATTTTTATTTAAATTATTATTTGTTTTCTATTTATTTCTATTTATTTTTTACTCTAACTCATATATGGATTTCTCTTATGATAGTTAAAATAATTCTTGCAATTAAATTTAAAATAGTGCTCTATTAATGCATATATATCATAAACATGGAATTCATTTTCCAATTATGTCTATTTGAAATCATTTTGTGTTGGCACAAGTTCCATGTAGCTTTATGTTCTTATATAGAAAGGCACAGATAATAATCTTATCATGGAATTCTAGTGTATTCTGTGGTATCTTGTTTAAAAGTGCTGTGTTCTTCTACACTCTTTCATGGGTTTTTAAATTTTCATTTTTAGCACTTTTGGGACACAGATGATGTATTCTTTTTCTAAAATTTCCATAGAATATTTTAATGCCATGCCTATAGGATGCATTGTAGCATTTTCATATTTCTCACATGGTAAGAAATTAAGAATATATTGTTGATTACTGATTTTTTTTTAAATTGAGACATCAGCCATTACTCAAAATTATTCCAAGTTCTTTTTAGAAGGCTCAGAAGAACACTCTTGAGTATCTTATCCCCACTGGTGATGTACACAATATGGATACAGATCCTGCTTTTTTTGGTATGTCTCTGTCCAAAACCTCAGAGAGTAAGCAAATTTGCATGTAGTATGTGGTTTAGTGGAAATCTTTGGGATTTGGAGTATGCATAGTTGATTCTGAATTCTACTTTTTCTGCTTAATAGCTGTGGATATACAAACACATTCTTTCCTTCAAACCATTATATAAGCTTCATGTATAAAGTAGGGTTGAATGATATAGAGTGCTTGATATCAGCAATTCTTTCTTATTTTCTGCCTTTATAAACTACATATTGTGATTTTCATCTTCACCTCTTAAAATGCAGAATCTATTCCTAAGTCTATCTAATATTTTTTTTTCCTTTTTTTCTCTTTCTTTTTTTTTTATTGGAGTGGGCGTGGAGTACCAGGAATTGATGTCAGTGGCACTTGGCTACTGAGCCACATACACAGCCCTATTTTGTAGTTTATTATAGAGAGGGTCTCACTGAGTTTCTTAGTCTCTCAACATTGCTGAGGTTCAGTTTAAAGAATTTTTTTATGTATTCTCCTGACAGAGTCTCCTGAGACACTTGTATTATGTTCAGGCACCCACCACTGTTATTTGCTTTTATTTTAATTTATTGTGGCTCATAGGAACCAGTAAAGATGAAAGTGAATAGTATAGTACCTACACTCAGAAGATCTTGATTTCTTTTGATTTTACTTTTCAAATCCTGTTGTGTCCAAAATAACAAGCCTACATTAGTGGAGGAATTATCAAAGCAGAGAATCATTGTGCTGCTTGTGTGGATGATAGCTAACCCTCTGAAGTTTACCAGCCGTCAGCTAACTTTTTCTACCAGAAAAACCCAGATAAGCCCAGCTTAAAATAATAAGGCAGCCCAATTATAATCTAATAAGCTTTAGAGTGAATCATTCAATATTTATAATTGGAAACCAAGATTCTGTCACATACTTGGAGAAAATTCTGTGGAAAAAAGCAGTTGCCTTATTGGTACTCCTTTCTTTTTTCCCTAAGTTAAGTCTTGACCATTATTGAGGTGCTATTTGCTTATGCAGACATGTATACATCAGATTGATGCAAAAACTGTCACAATACCTCATACAAACTGAAGAAACAGTACCACAGCCTAGGTAGGAATTAGGTCAAAGGCTAAGTTAAAAAATAAGATGTTTGTGTTTAATATATTTAAGTTTTAGAGTCAAGGCTGAGAAAAGATATACCAAAATGAGACAACCAACTCTTGGAACTCTCTGTTATGCTCTCTGACATCTGAAATGGGAATGATTCTGTGTCCAGCATCACATAGAAAAAAAAATCATTATCTTTTATACCTTGTCTTTTGTTCTTCATTCTCTTTCTGAGGGCAGTGCCACTACTGCTCTTTGATTTTGTGGAAAAGTATTTATTAGAAAGTGTATTCTCATATCTCCTGTATGGAATTCAGTGGTCCAGGCACTTTGATTCCCCAAAGACAGGGAAGCCATATTCTCAAAATGGAATGTGATCATTATGAATTAAGTTGTGCTAGAGCATTAATATTGAGAGTTGTCAGGATCGAGTTCTAAATCCATATATATTATTTATTAGTAATTTTATATTTTTCTCATAATAAGAATACTGTAAATAAATTCAGTTTTGTGATTAAAATAAATTTCAACTATGTCTTTTTTTATTTTATATACTAAAAAAGTTAAATCTACACCTGTGCCTAACATATTATTTGTAGTTGGAGATTAGGGGAGTGCTTCCCAGTTGAGAGCTCTAACTGTCTTTCTAGAAATTAGATAAAGAGACTTTAATAAATAAAATATTGCCCATTGTATAGTTTTCAGTAATTAACAATATGTATGCATTTAATTCATACATTGATATTATGCTATATAAAAGGATTAATGTAAATATCCTATTGCCATAATAGACTCCATAACTTTTAAATAAACTTGCCTTTTAAAAAAGCTGCTGTCTGTACTCAATTATAATCACCTTTAAATAATAAAGTAAATGCACACAAGAACATGCCTTTCTTGACTCATTCTGGCCTCATTCATTCCTGGAGTTGATGCCATCTACTGTTATTAGATAGTAGGCTCAGTGGATTCAGACTAGGAGAGAAGCAGTTTCCAATCAGGTGCTCTTGGATGATAATTGTTTAATCCAACATATGATAAGTACAAAAGCTATGACTTACACTATCTGATCAACTTTTAATATCTGGAGCTTGTCATTCTTTCAGATTCATTTCTAGGCTTTCTTCACAGTGCTCAGGAGACTGAGGTTCTCCTTCCTCCTAGATCATAATAAAATCTATTGGGAAAATGCAAGTCACCCTGAAAGCCAGGCAATAGTTAATGTGCAGGGTATTGAGACGGTATCTGTACACTGGAAAGGGAGAAGCACTCTGAAATATTGTGTGGAGATTATCTGGAGAGTAGTTGGATGCCCTGCACCTGAAATAAATCTCTTGAGACACCCTTCACTTAATTATTTTTTTTCTTTGACTATTGGCAATACTGCTACATGATAATGGGCATGCAGTCATTTCTTTTACTTACTCATTTTAACTCCTTGAATTTATATCCAGAATTAATTTAACCATGTTATATGTTATTTCTGTTTTAAATAGTTCAAGGAGTTTACATTATTTTCACAAGTGACTTTTTTATACTTACATTTTCACCAACAGAGTGCAAGGGTTTTCTTTTTTTCATATCCATAGTTTCTTGACTCTTTGTTTGGTATTAGATTATTGACAAAACTATTCTCTTTTTTGGGGGGTAGGCACTTGGGATTTAACTAAGACTCACATCCCCAGCCCTATTTTGTATTTTATTTAGAGACAGCATCTAACTGAGTTGCTTAAAGCCTCACTTTTTCTGAGTCTGGGCATTGAACTCAAGGCCCTTCTTTCTCAACTTTCCAAGCTGCCAGAATTACAGGTATGCGCAACTGTGACTGGTGACAAAAGCTACTCTAACACCTGTGTTCAGTATACAATTGTCCACTATTTGACTTGCTTATCAAATATGTCAGGGAAGATTGTGGAGCCCAGTTTGTCAAGTATTCACAGAGAGAGTGTGTGGAAACCTTCTCTGGGAATTAACAAATATATGTGCTTTATAACCCCTTATCTGAACTACTGCGTGGGATTTTATAAACCCATTTAGATGCTTGCAAATCAATAGTAACCAAATATTTTGTTATCTAGGGGAGATTTGCCTATAATCAGTAAGCTTCATTCCCAGAACTTGAGCATATGGAATGGCTTTTTATTTGGGTTTCTCTGCCTAAGCCTCCTACTTTTCTTTCTCTAGAGTGTTTTCTTATATGTGAGGTAATGAGTTTCTTCAATTGAATGGAAGATGTTGAGATATTAAATCACTCAATAAAGAAAAATTTTTCTTCTGGGAAAAATTTGCTGTCATGAAATTTTTAGAGGGGCAAGCTGAAGACTGGAGTTCTTTGTGTGCTGAACACCCTTAAATGCATAAACCAAGTTATTTGTGATTTAACTTCTCTTTCCCAATCCCAGGGTCTTAAACCCATGGAAGCCCTTGGAAGAACATAGATAACTATTATTTTTTTCTGGCTTCTTAGTGGTATTAATGTGCAGATCCTTCTTCAGCTCCAGCAAAATTAAGATCTAAAGCACAGAAAACAGTTTAGAGGTAGAGTGTTAAATATATAGTCTTAATCTTCCTCTTCTTGGGGTTTCACTAGCTGTTGGTAATTCTGTTCCAATTACATAGCACATTGCCTAAGGCTGGACTGAGATCCAAGCCTACACTAGCTTTTTAAGATCATCAAAGGGTAGACATTTTCCAAGTTATACAGTTTTTATAAATTTTTCAACTCATTTTTTTCACTTTGCCTAAGAGGAACTTGAAATATAATATACCCTTTTAATGTATTCATTAATGGAAAGTGAGTCAGGAGCTACTACTTATTTGTATTCCCAACAGTGCCCTCACTTAATGTTTGCCTTTTATCATTGGGCTATTTTGTAATCCTGTGTTTTGCAGATTGTACACAAACTTCACCAGTGAGTTCTGCCCCCATGTTGATCTTTCTTCAGGTTGACCATGTTAACCATTCACATGTGATGTTGTTCTTGAGGTGTTTCGATTTATGTTGACCTTTAAATTCCTATTAAGTATATATAAAGTTTTACATACATATACATTCGTCTATGGATTTTGTTTTTTATTATTGTAAAATAAGTTCTTCTTTAAATTCAGAATTTTCGGGTTGCTGGTTTCATATATAACATATAACATTCTGGATGAATTTTAGAATTTTTTCTCTGCTCACTTCTCTCGTTAAAAGTAAAATATTCTAATATTTTAATGAAGTGATATTGTAAATTTAGGGGAAATTTTACATCTTGGTAATGATGAGTTTTATCATGTACACAATGATGTGTATGATAAAGTCATTTACGTTCTTTTATATATTTTTATTTTCACAAACTCTACATATTTTTATACATGCATGAAAGTAAAATAACACATATATGTGACATCTACATAAAATTATGTGATGACTCATATATTTGTCACACTGGATGTATTTTGATAAAAATGGGCTTTGAAAATCATTTTCTCACTGTATTCCCTTTGCCTTTCTAACCCTATTCTTGTTATATCTTTCTCAATGTACACTGCCTTTTCTCCATGTCCTGATTTTAGCTTTTTTTACCAATATGGCCCTATCCTTATATGTTATCATGGTTCAGATATGCTGTAATTTTAATGAGCATATGCTTCTGCTGGGGAATAGACATGTATTTTCAATAGCCATTTCTTAAAAGAAATTATAATTTTTACTCTCTCTTTAGTTCCTGACAATTTACTTGCTCCATATTTTTACTTATACTATTTTATTTTTGTGCCACAGATATGATTTCAATTAACATTTTCAAATTTTTAAAGCTATTGAGCTATTTTATGTTTATTGAACGATATGTTTATTTTCAAAGGTGGCTATTGAAGTCTCATCCCTTCATTTTATTGGCATTGAGCATTGAGTTCAGAGGCACTTAACCCCTGAACAACATCCTAGATTTTTAAAAATATTTTCTTTTGATACATGGTATCACTTGATTGCTTAGGCCCTTACAAAACTTCTGAGACTGGGTTTGGACTCACAATTCTCTTTCCTGTGTATCCTGAGCTGCTGGGAGTATAAAAATATGCCACCAATCATAGCTCTTACTTTCTCTATTTTGGAGTCTCTGTGTTTGATATTCTTTCCATTTTTATTTACTATTTTGGTGCCCAGTTTTAAAATCAGAGATTCTTAACTACTGTGCTACATACCCTAATATTTTTATTTTATTTTTAAAGTTTAAGACAGGGTCTCTAATTTGCTTATGGGCTTTGATGTGTTGCTAAGGCTTGGAATCCTCTTGCCCTAGCTTCTGTTACACATTTTTCTTAGGTGAGGCATACATTTTGTCACATGTGAGGCAATTAGTTTTTTCCCAATTCATTACTTCAGTTTGTACCCTTTAATGATATCATATTATAAATATGATTTGCATTTAAGTATTTTCCTGTTTTGTTATAAAGGTATCATTTAGTTGCTGGGGATGTGGCTCAAGCCATAACATGCTCACCTGGCATCCGCGGGGTGCCTGGTTTGATCCTCAGCACCACATAAAAAAATAAAATAAAGATGTTTTGTCCTCAGAAAACTGAAAAATAAATAATAAAAAATTCTCTCTCTCTCTCTCTCTCTCTCTCTCTCTCTCAAAAAAAAAATAAATGTATCATTTCACTTTGAAAATAAATAACCATATGTTTGTCTCTTAATGTTATTATTAGTTTATTATTCTTCATGATTAAAAAAAGGTGTGTCATACTACTCAGACACATTCACAGCCATTTATAAAGTTTATTTTGATTAAGCATCTCACTAAGATGCTTAAGCTGATCTTAATTTTGCAATATTTCTTTTTCTTCCAAGTAGCTGATATTACAATCACCAACGATTATGTACACGAAATAATTTCTTTCTTGTAAAAACTTTGGAATATCTTATATTTTTCTTTTATATTAAGGTATATTTTACCAGTGAATGATTTATTAAATAATACCAGGAAATGATACAATGGCATTTTTTTATTATGCAGATACTCCAATGTTTAAACAGATTTTTTTGGAAAGTTTATCTTTTTTTTTCTCCTTTATGGTAGTTCTGTTTCTGTGTTATATCCTTGTCTAAATGGCCAGAGTCTTCTTCAGTATTCTGTCTTTAGTTCCACAGGGATAATAACTCACCTCATTATGATATCTATATTGATTGCTATAGTGTTAAATCCAATAGTCATATGTAGCACAATGTTTTCATTAATGATGGACTTTATGTACTCTAATGGCTAAATTATAACCTAGGTGTGTAATGGTATATACCATGTAGAATTAAGTAAGTAACCTGCATCAATAGTAAAATAACAGAATCACCTTATGGTGTATTTTCTATAATGTATCTATATAATTAAATGAGGCATCATTATACATACCATACATTATACAAGTATACAATATATAAATAATATAAAAATCTTACTTATAAAATTTACCAGAGCTCTTTTAATTTTAGTTGTGTTCTCAATGCAACATTTGGAATTACTGATACTTTTTATGCTATATTAACTGTTAATATGTTCAAATATTACTCCTTTGTTAGTATTTTCTCTATACACTCTACCTATAAAAATTGCCTTTCTCAAAATATTGAGACTGATATTTAGTGAATGAATTCTTACTTTTATATTGAATTTATCATTTAATCATGTAATTTCTAGTACCCTAATTTTTTTGTCTCCCTTATGCTCTTCCTCACCAACTTTTATGTAATTAATTTGATTATATTTAACAATGCAAATACTTGATCAGCATCACAGTCTACCGATCAATGAATTATTACAAGTGGAACATACTATGTGACTATTATTTCTATTAAAAAAATAGAACATTAATGATGCTACAGAGAACAGCTTCGTGTCCTCTTGCTTTCACTATACACTCCAGTCACCCTAGTGGTAACTTCAACTTTTTTGTTTCAACTAGTTATCTTAAAGTATTATTCTTTAAACAAGCAAACAAACAAACAAACAAAAAACAATTGGGACAATTTATTTATTTTATTAATTGTACAAGAATTGAGTAAAATATGTATCTCATTGTGTAGGAAACAAAATCTTACACCAATTATGCCTGAAGCTTTTTTGGTGAGGCAAATAGGAGGGTGATCCAGGAGTCATTAAAAAAAAGGGGTAGCTCAAAATATCAGGGATGGAGCATGAACAGTTATGAGGGGTTACCTGAGTATACTTGAGTATAAGGTTTGTGGAATTGTTTGAAGAAAAAAGAAAAAAAAAAAGCTTAGGTATGAGTTAATGGAGACAATCTGAGGGAGGTCAGATGGAACAGGTTCAGAAGTAGAGGACCAGCAGATTTAAGTTGGATGAGCAGTGCCTGGAGAGGGATAAATTCGAAGTCTTGAAAGAAAAGGAGAGTGACATTTCTGGTAAAGCTCTAAGAGCAGGAAGCCAGGTGTGTGGCATACTTGTTTGATTACAGCATTCTGATTTTCAGGAATGTCAAAACATAAGGCGACTAGGGTAAGTATCCTGCTGCCACAATATTTCCTGTCTTCTTTCCCATGGGATCAACCTCTTTTCTTATATAATACACAGTTAGCATTGTATTCATCCTCCTTAGATCCATTCTTTTAGTCATTCACCATTTTTTCTTCTACTTGTTCCAATTTGCTTTTTCTTTCATTGTGTCCATATTCAGATCCTTGATTCTCAAGGATGCCTCATTTTTTATGCTTTACTCTAACATTGTTGTGGGACTGGGCATGAGCTCATGGGAATCTTGGTAACCAGGGCCCTGACTTAGAAAACCTGGACAGTGAAAGATGGTGGCAGAAGCAGTGTATTTTCATGATGAAAACAGCAGTGGCAGTAACCTGTTGGAAAATTCAGAATATTTTGTTGTCCAAGAGTAGAACTGATGACTCATTGATGTATACCTATGTAGGCAGTACCAAATAAATTTTCCACAAGGCTTGTAAATTCATTTTTTTTTGCCTTTCTATTTCATGTTCTCCTTCCTGATTGATATGCAATAGTGAATTTTTTTTGTAAACTTGTCTCTATAGTCATGATTTATACTCATTTTTGTAATTTTACATAATGGTTTAATGTTTCCTCTTTAATTAAGTGAATTTAGAAATATTTTGACTGTAACTTAATCTTTTGGTATGCCTTCATTTCCTCACAAATATAAACCACTTTCATTCGGTCATATCAACTTTTTGCTACACATGTACTTTGCAAGTATTTTCTCTCACTTTATATTTTATCTTGGATACCTGAGTGTTTCTTATCTACAACATTAAAAATTGGCCTTCACATACATAAATCCATGAAAATAAACAGGAAAGCATCTTAAAGATTGAGTAATATAGATCACTGATATAGTTTCTCTTTTCCCAGTATTCAAATAAGTTCCATGCACATTCATTTTAAGAGGATGACCAAATACAGGCTGAAAGTATAAATAGGGTATTAGTAGGAATAATCCAAAGCTCCATGTAATTGAGTGGTTTACAGGGTTTCAAGAAAAAATAAATAAGACTTCCACTCTGTACACAGCTCTGTCCTCTGCTCTGCATCTGGAGACAGTGTATGATGTCACATTTTAATCTTTCATAGTCAGTTTTGTGCATAATTAACCTGTCTTGCTACATTCTCCTGGATCAGTGTCACCTCTCTTCCTTCATCCACTGTGCATGAAATTTTATTTTTTGTGATTCTGTCAAATACTCTCTGAAAAAATAAAAATAAGCTCAATGGAAAATCTAACATCTATGTTGCTATAGTTTTCAGATTCTATGAGGCTTGAATGTTGTAACTTGTTATGACAGCACCATTCTCTTTCTCTCTCTCTCTCTCTCTCTCTCTCTCTCTCTCTCTCTGTGTGTGTGTGTGTGTGTGTGTGTGTGTGTGTGTGTAGTCTCTCTTTATTTTTTTGAAGGCCGTATCATTACTAGGAGAAGGGAAACATTTGTAACCACAACAAAAATAGAATAGCCATTAAAAGCTGGAATGATTTTCTTCCAGAGTTTCTGAAGGAGTGTGTATTTGATAAAATTTGTTATTAATCCTCTGTCTTGATAATAAAAACATCCATTACTATAAAAGAATGAGTTTTTATTGTTTTAAGCTGTTATATTTGTGATTATTTTTTTAGTAGCAATAGGAATCTCAGTAATTTTTTGCAACTTTAATTGACAATGTAACCATACCGAATTCTCCTAAAGTGGTAGGTATCAAATATAAATACTGATTGTCCAGGTTGTTTATATATATTTGCAAGTTTAATTGAAAGCTGCCTAACATATTTTCAGAAACAGAATGAGTTTGGTAAGGCAAATTCTTCGGTATTTCATTCATTTATTTAATATCTTACCTGCTGCTTACTGCAGATGTGACTCTATCTTTTATATAACTTCTCATTCTTTATAAAATATTTTGTTCTAAAATACTTTTCAATATATTTTATTTTTGCAGTTTTCAAAAGGGTAGGGCTGATTCTGACAAACTTCCTGAAAATATGTTTTTATTTTCTAAAATTGGAGGAATTCTTTATTTCTTCTGTCAACTACTTAATTGAGAACAGAAAATTTACTGGTCATGTTTCTTTCACTTCTTTCACTGAGTGGATGTATTTGTGTCTCTTTGGTGGTCTTTTTTTTTGTTTCTGAATTGTAGATCTTTGAGATTCAAACCAACGTTTTTAATATGGTAAAAATAAGGTATATACAAAGTAGCTTACTTCTGTCTCTTGCTATTTAATTATGTTTTTTTCCACAAATGAGTTATAACAGAGCTAAAAAAGTCGATATTTTCAAGGTCACCATAAAGGAGGTGTGCAAAAATAGAAAAAAAATTAGACAACATGGAAAAGTCAACAAAATATATGCACTTGGGCTTCTGACTAATGTGGTGAATTTCTGGCTGAATGTTATCTAAAGTGTGCTGTCATTGTGTACATAAAAATTTGAAAGTAAAGACTTAAATTCAGGATGGTCACATAGAACTCTTTTTCATCTCTAATGTGTCTTAGAGTTTTTACCAGAGGTATTAAAGGATCTCTATACTCCTTATTGTGTAGTGTTCAGTGACTTTGAAACCGTTTATGAATTCACTTTCCTGAAACTTTAAAAAGTTGAGAAAAAGTGTCTTGTAAAACATAAAACAATCAGTATAAAATAACACTATATTCTGTTTTTTAAATGGTATCTCAACCTATAAATAACTATATTAAAATCTATACTTAGAAATATGTGCACATAGGAAAGAAAATTTAACAAGAACTATTAATAATACCTATTAATATTGAAGTCAAAATGTCACTAATAACATTTTATAATTTCTCAGTATTATCTATTGAATTCTGTATGTGCTGTATTATTTTCAAAGTTTTACCACACTGCAGAAATTTTGTAATATATTAGAAATCTTTTTTTTTGGTACTATTGATTGAATCTAGGTACACATAAGCACTGAGACAAATCCTGTGCTCCCATGCCCTTTTTATATTTTTATTAGAGACAGTGTTTTGCTGAGTGACTTAGAGGTTGCTAAGTAGCAGAGGCACTATTTGACCTTGTGATCATCCTGCCTCATCCTCCCAAGTCACTTTAATTATAGGTGTGTACCACCATGTCTAACATATATTAGCAACCTTAAGATTGACACTTGTTTCTCTTTGTTTTATAATAATCTATGGTTATTTTGTACAAAAATTATGCAGTGTATTTTGGGATGTATAATGTGTACAAAAACATTTATAGTACTTGTACAAAGGGTACAAAAAAATAAACAGTCTGTGGTAAGGATTTTATTTTGTATTTAGTAAACTCATATAATATTGGCTCTAATTAAATTGAAATGATAAGATGGAAATTATAATTTTCTTAGTAAACAGTAAAAATAAAATGTAATGTCCTTAAAATACTAAGAATAAATAAGCTGAATGGAAAAATTATTTGTTTAAAATTATTGATGGCCCCATTCATCCTAATGATCCAAAATAAAAAATAACTGAAATGTTCTTGAATGTTGAAATGAACAATTTGTAGTACATCTATAAAATACAAAAGCAGTTATCAATATAAAGGAACATTTTTCTGATGCACACATGCTTATTGACTCTTACACCAGCTGTATTTAAATTATATTGCATTATGCCAGGCAAAATAAAATTATAGTTTTTATAATACATTACAGTAACATCCTTCTGGGGAAAACAAAGTTGCATGTAAAAGAAAATGTTTTTTTTTTTGGGGGGGGGGGCAATGATGTAAATACTCTGTGCTTAAAAGCAATGAAGGTTTTTAACATTCTAATTTTTTTAAAACTTTATAATGTATTTCTATGACATTCAAGACATGTACATATGACATCACCAAACATAAATATACAAGGAGGATGGCTGGCCTTTGTTGTGAAATGGGTAGAAGCATAGAAAAAATAGAAATGGCATATAATAGGCAGGTATTAAATCTGGGTAACTGGTAAAATATTTACTTTTTTAAGATACATTTTACGTTAATGTAATAAAACATTCCCATGCTAGTTATTAAGAACCTTTTTGCTCTTTGGGATAGTAGATGAAAAAACTGATTTAGACTGTCCTGAGCAAGGCTGATTCAAAATGTGTTTACTTTTGAATAACTTCTGAATCTTTACATAAATGCTTTATGTGGTTTTATATGGGCATCATACTTTCATGAAAATTTTAAAAGTTATCTTTGTGAAATAATTTTGTTTCTCAGAATACTAGTAACAATTGATGATTTGGTATAAATCTCAAATTGGTTTTCTTTCTATTTTCATATTTTATCATTCTCAAGCATTTATCCATGTTGTAACACTTGGACATAACTTTATTTATTTTTTTTAATTCAGCAACCATTTGGTAAATAATATTTTTTTATTCACTTTTTTTCCATCAGTACAGAGGATGGAATTAAGTATCACTAAATACACACACACACACACACACAAACACCAATGGAGATATATATATATTCATTCACTGGAAAAATATTCACTTTGTGAATATAATTTTTTTTCTTTGAAATGACACCATACTATGTTACAAATTCTGTCATTGAACTTGCAATCCAAAAGCATAAGGCACATTCATTGCTAGGATTATTGGCATGCAGCACAACACATGGCTTAACCCATTTTTTAAATAATTTTCTCCAATTAAATTATTTGTTAAAATGATGTGGTTCATAATCAAAGCACCTAAAACTGTGTCTGGTGTATTCCCAGTAACCTTTAACTGAGTTGAATTGGCAAAATGAATATCAATGATCAGTGTATGCAAAGAATATCAATAATATAATACAGGCACTCTGGTTTGAATAATTGCCCAATAGTAGTCCATATATTTAAGGTTTATTTTCAAGGGTGTTTTATGTAGTGAAAACTTTGCAAAAATAAATTATATTTGGAATTGTTTAGTTCATTGTACAGTATGTACTTGAAAGGAAATGTTCACACCTTGTGCTTCTGTTTTCCATGGGCTTCTGCCATAATGTGCTCACTCACATCAAACATAAATGTATAACACCAAGCATTTATCAACCATAATCTCCAGAACTTTGATTTAAAAATAATATTTTTTATTTTTATTTGATTATCACAAGTATATTTCATAGCTAAAAAATTCTGAGAAATTAGGTGGCCAAAGTCATGAGCACATATCTTATATGTCTTTGCAACTCAGTCTTCAAAAGATATTTATTTAAAGTAGTAGTTTTTTTTTTTTTTACTGCACATGGTAATTTATTTCATATCTTTCAAAGACACACATGCCTCAGTTTCTCTCCACGGATATCGATTACATTGTTTTAATGCAATATTTATATATTTTTTAATTTTTTTTGGAAATTAAGAAGCTCTTCAGGTGACTGTACACTTTAGCCAGAAGTAGGAAGCATTGATTTATAGTTGAAAACACATTATCTCTGTGTGGTTTCCTTGTGTGTTGTGTGGAGTTGTCCACTTCAGCCTTTCATGTGGGGATATATGGAGAATAGATTTGCCATGTTGAAAAAAAATCAAAGAATGTTTTTTTAAATATATCTTCAGGTGTTTATTCAAACTCCTTGTGGAGGACATATTTTTTTCAGTAGACCAATCTTGTTCTCTTGCTATCATATTAAGAAACTCTTTTATAAAAATAATGTCTAAGGTTATTCCAGGTTAAAAATCATAAGTAGACTATGAACACCAAAAAAAGAGAAAAAAGTAAGTTGAAGATACATTTTGTGTTATATGCATTTTTACTATTATCTAAGGATGAAAAATAAAAATGAATCATTTAGCTTTATTTTCAAAACATAGTCCAAATTGATTTACCCAAATTTTTCCCTATTAACCCCCCCCACACACATACACACACACACACACACACACACACACACACACACACAAACTTGAATGTTTTTAAAAGTATTTGAATAGGAAAATATAATAAAGGATGTAAGACCTAAAAAATTGTGCTTCTATAGCATAGGTGTAATTCTTCAGTTTCTTAATTTTTAGAAGAATTTTTATGATTTTTTTTTGGTGCTGATAATTCAACACAGGGTCTTTTGCATTCAATTGAACTATATCAAGAGCCCTATAAAAGTTTCATGATTATTGTGACTTGGGGAAAATCTGAGTTTTTGAGGCAGGCCATTGAGATTCTAAGTTTAAAACATGAATAACCTTTTAGTACCTGTGGCATTGTAAAGTTTTATTAATTAGGTAAAATATAAAAAGTGTTCTCTTAAAGAAAAAAAAGCATAAAATGAAAAAAAATATCTCTAGTTCCATATCCTTTCCTGTATCCCAGTAATTGGCAATACACTTTTATAGCTGTCCTTATGAAGAGGCAGTATCTCTTTGCCATTATGTGAATTTAAAAATAGCTATTATATTACACCAAGTAGAAGAGAGAGAATATGCAAATGTACTGGTATTGTGCTTAGATCTAAAGTGTCTTGAATTCTTCCTGTTTTTGTCTTTGTAAACCTCATCATCTTAAGAAGAAGAAGCTGATATTAGGCTTATGAAGGAGAAGAAGTTATGTGGATGAGAATGAAAAGACCACAGTAGATGAGAATGAAAAGACCACAGTGGACAGCCATCTATCTTCTAGAAACAGGGGAACCATGTCAAATAGCTGAGCTTACACTTGTAAAGTATCTGCTGAAATCAGAATAGCCGAGATAAACCAATTTCAAATTTGGCTTGCTCATAAACTGCTCATTTGAATTATGAATTACTTTGCTGGTAGTTTGTGATAATTAACAGCTTTGTAATACTTAAAAGCTTAAATGCATTTAATGGAAACAGGAAGCCAGAATTCAAAACATTCTAATTTCAAGTTAACTGCATAGATTTAGGTTTGGAAGAAGCACCAAACTTATTTTTCTTGATTTAATATTGAAAGTCCTATAAATTATATTGAGCATTGCCAAAATTCATGTAGACATTAAAATGTTATTAGTACTTTAACTCACAGCATACTCTGCAACAAAAGATAAACCAGACAACTATAGTTGGATCACTAGGATGAAGGCTCAATGAAAAAACAAACAAAAAATAATAATCTTTTTGTTCACAACTAAATTTCAATTTCAGGTGTAGACAGATATGAAGACATGAGGACACTTTTCCCTGGATTTGCATCATTCTTTGTTTTCTGTCTAATATATGAAAATTATACTGACCTTAACAGTTTTCAGTTTGGAAGAATGGCCTGCCGTAGAAAACTCTCACCTTATAGCACACTCATTGGTCTAAAAATACCATTTCTTTCTCATTTGGTTTAAAGGAGTAATATTGTTAAGGAATAGATATTTCCTCACCTCTGGTAAGAAAGGAGGATTTTAGTCATTTAATTATCTGCAGTCCAGGGAATCACAGCATATCAGATATACACTTGTGATGTGACAGCCATTTGCCACATGTGGCTAATGAGTTCTAGGAATGTGGTTGATCTACATCGAGAAGTATTAGAAGTGGAAAGAAGTGTGAGATTTGAAAGCTTAATGAAAAATACATGTAGTTAGCTAACAATTTTCATTGTTTGTATATTGGAATGATAAAATTATGGATATATTGGTTTAAAAATATAAAAAAATATTTAGAAATTGTAATCATGATTTCATTATATAATGTAATGTTTAATTATTTTATAACTTAAATTATTATAAAGTACCAATTATTTGTAATAACCTATAAGTTATAAGAATTTATAGGAATTTATTTATACATTCTTATAATTATTTATTTTATTTGTTTTCCTTACAAACTCTAAAAGTTCAGCTACACATATATTTATCATTTTATTTCTTCCAACTATGATGCTGTTGAAGATTGTCTACTTCTTCTAAAATCTAGTTGCTTCAAAATTTCTGAACAAGAGCTGGTTGTGTATTTGCATTCCTGTAATGCTGGCGATCAGGATACTAAAGAAAGTTCACAAGCTGAGAGACAGCCTCAAAGACTTAGTGAGATTCTGCCAAAAAAATTTTTTTTCAAAACAACTGGAGATGTTCCTCAGTAATGCATCCCTGGGGTCTATCTCTGGAACAAAAACAAACAAACAAACAAAAAAGCCTTATTTAGTCAGAGTATGAAGGTTATGAAATCCAAAAATGTAAAGTAATTCTCACCCCATTATTCACATTTGTGAATCTGTCTTTGGTATTATTGTCATTGATAATTGATATAAAATTATATTCAACATTAAATACTTGTGTCCCCTTTTATGGCCAGGTATTCTTGCACATAGAAAGCTCTGTCTGCGAAGGGATATAAATAACATTTTGTTATTTTTGGGTCTTATAGCCTGAATTGGAATTATTCATTTTACACTCAGAGGCACAGCTGTCTAAGCATGGTATTTTTTCTATTCGGATAAAAATTATAAAATAAAAATAATTGAGGTGATAATTATTGAATCAGATGAAAAACTAGAGAATAGAGGTAAAGCTTCAAATTCTGGGAAACAATTCATCTCTTTCTCAGGCAAATATTTTGATCCATCTCCAGGTTTTTGGATGCCTGGGGGGCTTTGTAATGGGCTCTTTCCCTCTGACTTTGAGAGTCTAGAGTATTTCAAAAATAAGAAGACTTCAGGGCTGGGCATTATAAAATAAAAACAAATGGGCTGAGTAAAAGTATTCATAACTAATTGTGAGAATCTGCACTTTCCTGAGGTCACTTCTGTAATATTTTAATCCTAGTTTAAATTTGATAGAGCTCAATATACTTCCACATCTGTCCCTAAGAATGGGGTTGACAGTCAGGATTCTACTTTTTGTCCTCTGAATGGTGACCACTGTCTGGCTTGAAACCAGCTCTGTACTTTATTACCTACACACCTTCAGAGTTGTTGTTAAATACAGGATCAGGACATGAGAATTTTGACTCATATAAATAACTCATATTTGAGAGTAGTTGTGGTCCAAGGAGTTTTCAGTTTCTCTTTCCTTATCAGGGGGCACTCACTTTTTAAAGTGCATCTTCCAATGTAGGCAAGCATGAGTTTCCTAAATGCCATATTTTCTCTGCTAATTCACCATATTATGAAGTATTGTTCCCTGGAACATTTCAATTTACATGGAGTTTAATTCATCTTTTTCTCTTACTTTTGTATGGAATTATAAAAAGTGATTGTGTGTGCGCATGTGTGTGGTTGTACTTTTACATGAGAGGAACATGAGGTTATGACATGAAACTCTTTAAAAAGGATTTGTACCTAATGTCAGGTGTTAAGATGCAAGTTCATAATCTCAGCATTTTAATAGGCTGAAGTGAGAGAATTATTATATTGAGAATAAAAAATATAAAGGGGAGGTGAATGTTGCTCAGTTTGTAGGCACTGCTGAGTTTAATCCTTGATATTAAAATAAAAAAAAGATCTTTGAAATGTTTATTTGTCTTTCATAAACATAGACAGCAATTTTAGGGCCCCCTTAAGAAAGTTTAGAGAGTGATGTCTCTTCAGTATCTGCCATGTCTTTTAGTGGCTATGGGGTAAAAGTTACATGAAGCTGACCCAAGCTCCCCACAGGTTCCATGTTTGTTGAATTACCTAGAGAATGCCAATCTGTGTGTAATCCTCTCTTCCTACACAGAAGCTTGTTGTTAGGGAATGGAACACCTTTTTGGACTAGCTGGATACTCTGGATACTCTAGAGAATCCAGGAATATCCTTTATAGGTTTCATCTAAATAGTTTAGGTATTGGAATATTAATATTATCTTCCCCAAATGTTAGGTTCAGCTCCCCAGAAACACATTATGGCTCAGATCTATTGATTCTGTAACTGAAAAGAAAGGCAAATATGATTTTTGTTCTCCTTTTTCTTACTCATTTAGGGAAGATTGATTATAAGGTGCCAGAATTTGAAAGGAGAATAAGCTGTAGCAAGGATTTAGAAAAAAAATCCTAGTGTGTTTATGCAGAATTCTTCAAGGAGGAACTCACTATATGCTTATTGAAAGACATAATGTAATGCCTCAAGTTTAGGGTGGTAACTGAATATTTAAGTAATTAGGTTGGTGGATTGAACATGTCTCATTTAGTCTAATATTTTTATTACCTATAAAATGGAGTTTATCACTAATATTTGAAAGATTAAAAAAAGTTTCCAAAGAGAAAAGATAGAGGCAAATTTCATATAAAATTGTATTCAAACTAAGGTAATTTTTTGAGTCTGAAAAAGAACATGACTGAAGGTTAAGTTAGATCTTAGGTGTATCTGTGGCTATAATTTTCATTGCTGTGGAGCTTTTTGTAGAATGTCAGATTGGAAAAAATTAAGAGATAGGTAATAAGCAGCTTTTGTTTTTCTAAATCTACATTGCAATACTTCAAATTCATCAAACATAAGATTTGGATGCATCCAAAATCTTAGGCTGTCAAGGGCTTTTTAAGAAGAAATAGCAAATTAATAAGGTGAAATTAAAATGGACCAAAGGAGGTTAGAACATTAATATCTTTCTGGGCATATTGTGACATGCCAGTAATTACAACAACCTGGAGGTTGAGGAAGAAAGATCAAAGCTGAAGCTTAGTGTAGCAACTTAGTGAGAGACTGACTCAAAATAAATAAATAAATAAATAAATAAAAGGTCTAGAATATATCTTAGTTGTAGAATACCCCTGTACCAAAAAAAAATTAAAAAATCAAAATTCCAAATGAAGTATCCTTTACCTTGAAGCCAATGAATAATTAGGAGTGTATGTTGTTTTGTATGTATGTATGAGTGTGTATGTTCATTTGGGCTGCCATGAGATGGCTCAGTACTCTGATATAAAGAAAATTATCTAGAGAATGCCAACCTTTTTTTTAAACAAATATTTTGTTCTTACCTGAATGTAAAAGTGTTAAATTAAATATTATTTTATATAAAACAATGGGAATATTCAAAATGAGTATCTGAATCAGCGTATTTAAAATAGTGAGGATCTTCTAACTCTTATTGGGAAAGTGCTCTTCTATGGCATAACATAAAAATTGGAGGTAATATCTTCAACCACTTATTTCCGAAAATGGCCTATAGAGTGTCCCATTTTCCTCTGACATTTTTTTTATGTTTTATGGAAGGTTTTAATTATCAACTTCCAGATTTATATAATTAATAACAAGCTGGTATACATAAGTGAGTTATTTTTTATCAGAATAAGTAACTTGAGTGAGTTGATGTAGAGACCCCTAATTTATAGAAAATGAATTATAAATATAAATATTGTTCTATTCTGGAGCTTAAAACTGTCACCTCAGTTCATAAAATTTGATAGTAGTGAACACCAAACTTTTGGGATCTGTACTGGATGGTATCAGAACTGAATTATTGGACTACTAGTTGTTGAAATATTGGTTGTTATGCAAGTTTGCACATTTGGTATCAAAGATGGTTGCAGAGTCAGGAATGGTGGCACAAACCTGTAATCATTGTGATGTGGAAAAATGAGGTAGGAAGAAAGTAAATATGATTCAAGACTCAGTAATTTAGAGACCCTAAGCAACATTGTAAGCCCATTTATCACAATTAAAAAATATCAAAACTTCTTGAAATGCATTTCAGGTGTAGAATGCCCCTGGATTAAATCTCTAATTTTTTTAAAAAATAATTCTGTTTCAGAAGAAAGACATCACAGATCAGAATGTTAAATTAACTTCATGTATGTGTTTGTTCCCTAGTGATAACTGAGACCCTGGTAAAAGGAATATTTCCAAGCTGTCAGAGAGGCATTTATGATGCCAGAGAATTTCAGATTTTTTTTTCTTAACTGGTTACTATTCTCTCACTTTCTACTTTGAAATGAGCCAAGTGAGGATACAGTTTCACAGTGAGAGTGGCTATACATATCTGGGAATGTTAAACCTGATATGTCAGTTTTCTTATGAACTGAGAGATTAACAGTCTATTCCCTTAATTTGCTTTTTTATTTTTATTTTTCATTATAACTTTGTGCCATGTGATTCAAGTTGACCCAAGTACCTAAGTGTTTTGTAATAGTTTGCTAGTTAAAAATTTTATTCTTATGTTTTAGAAGTGAGTTGTGATGTTGTAAAAGTAGTTTTTTAAATACACTGTAGATTTATGTTATATTTAAATAATGAGAAGATAGACAACTTTGGAGATAAACATTCAAATAATTATGTGGACTGTTGAAAGTTTTGGTGTGTCTTTAGTGATATCTTATGTCTTCCACACACTAACGCAACCACCATCATATGAGTATTATTATTACTTATAATTTTGTTATGCATGTCTCAAGTATTATTGCTTTATTTGGTTGTGCTTCTTTTGAATACTCAATAACTAATCGCAACTATTTTTTATCCGTTGGAATTATGTTGGATTTTTTCCCACTTTTTTTGCTTTAGTGTTTTGCTTTACACGTGCTGCTCCCTGGGTTTCATTATAACAAAATTATCCACCAATTTTACTTCTCATAATGAATTATTGGGGCTGGAGATATAGGTCAGTTGGTACAGTTCTTGCCTTTCATGCAAAAGGCCTTGGGTTCAGTCCTGGGCACAACAAAAAAAGTATCTTATTGAATGGTTGACAACATTATCATATGTGAAAGCCACCTCTTTTAACTCTCATTAATAATTGTATAAAATTAAGTACTATGTCATTAATAATATGGTTTATGTAATATGTATTTCTTCATTTTTATTTCAGGAACCATTGACATGAAGAGATGTGGTCATTGAGTTTTCGGAAGAGGAATGGAAATTCCTGGACCACTCTCAGTAGACTTTATATGGAGATGTGATGTTAGAGATCTGTAAAAACCTACTCTATTGGTGAGCCTAAATTTCATTCAGAATTTTTAATTCAAAACCAATATATTTTTTTAACTTTATAGAGTATCTTATGGTAGCTTCTATTCTGCATTAAAATGTTTGCTTCTTGATTTTAGTACAAAGATTGGGCATTTGTTTAGGTAGAAAAGAAAATGTTAATTTTTTTTCTTTTTATGTTTAATTTATCTTTTCTAAGTAGTGATCACAATGTAGAGAATAAAAATGGTTTCAAAGTGTTTTAGTGTTTTTGTCTAGAAAAAAATATTTGAGAAAATAATTTTGTAGACTCTTATAGGATATTTTCTCTTTCTCTTTTTCCTAATGAGTGTAACATTAAAAAGACTTGTTTAGTTACCAAGAAAATTACAAAACGTGACATATTCCATCAAAAAAATTGATGTCTCTATATAATCTTTGGTCACCATTTTGTCTCCAATGAAATAACCTTGGGATTTGAAGAGAAAAGTGAGAGTACACATGTCAAATTGGGTAGAAATCAATGAAGCAGAGAATACACATAAGAGGTCCAAAATTAAAGAGGAATTCACATTTAAAAATGTTAATTGATAAGCTAAAATCTGACAGAAAATATTTTTGCAAGCCTAGGATTGTTTCAGTTGCAATCATTAAAGAGCATTTCATGCTCTCCATTTACCATGCATATCAATTATTTAAGCTCCTTCTTGTTCTTCAGTGATCTTCCTACATTTAAATTAACAAAACATTGTAGGAAAATCAAAAGAAGAGGGGCTGGGGATGTGGCTCAAGTGGTAGCTCGGTTTGCTGGCATGCATGCAGCCTGGGTTCCATCCTCAACATTGCATACAAACAAAGATGTTGTGTCCACTGAAAAAAAAATAAATATTAAATTTCTCTCTCTCTCTCTCTCTCTCTCTCTCTCTCTTTTCACTCTCTCTCCCACTCTCCCACTCTCTTTAAAAAAAAACAAGAAAATCAAAAGAAGACACAGACAAGTGGCAGAAAATGTGGTATAGTTACAGAGAGGTCAAACTGCCTAGCTTTATTTATATCAACAGGTTAATTTAGGTCATTGGCATTACTAGTACATACTGTTCATTTTATTACTCGGCAGGTTACAAACTTAGCAACATTATGCAGCTTATTCCTCAGTTATATACTAAGTTGCAATGTGCAGTGTTAGGAGTTTTGTTTAGCTCTCAAGAAAGTCCATTGTATAAACTTACTGTTATATGGACAGTTTTAGACTCAGTGAACCATTGTGCTTGTCTAAAAAGAGAGTTTCTTTATTCCAAGGAGTTGTGTGCCCGAGATTATGTTTCAGGCTGATAACACTCTAGTGCACAGCCTTTTCAAGCAGGGCACTGCCATAGCAGCTTTACATTGCACATGTATTTAATTACTTGACTATTTCCTAGGGAAAATGGCGGGGCATTCTAAGGCGGGGCAACAAAGTCTTGTCACCCCTACAAAGTATTCCACAATGACTTTGAGGATATGCATAACCTGGTATTTATTTACATTTGGGAGCTCCCTTGAAAATCTGCTCATTTCCAAATAGCTCTAGGCAAAACCAGTGTAAGATATTAATATTACAGGAGAGTTTCTTTAATATAATTTAAATATTTATTCATTCAAATTTTTCTCATCAGAACTTTATATGAATGCTTATTCTGAATATTCTGTGAAGTTTTTCTGCCATGTAATGAATAGCAGTATTTCACAATACCTGCTCCTAGTGGTTATGTAAGTATAGCTGATCAATGTGGTTTAAAGAAGAATTTTCAGGGCTGGGGCTGTAGTTTAGTGGCAGAGGGCTTGCCTCACACATGTGAGCAATTGTTCTTTATCTTTAGCACTACAAAAAATAAATGGATGAAATAAATGCATTCTATTCATCTATAGATACAAAAATTAAAAGAAAGATTTATATTGTAATACAATTATTCATAATATTGTAGGTAAAATTTCTCTAATTCTTGTGTCTTTTTTGACTCTCACTCTTTAGAGAGCTTCAGTGTTGTTCATTATGTTTTCTAACATTAGTGATACTGCTTTTGTTTTTATATCCATATTTAATAATTGAATAGAAATTATCATGACTTGTCACTTTAGGACAGCATTGGGTAAAATTAAACTGCAGGTGACCCATAGGCCATCTTTAAATCAAGTTTTCTATGCTTTTACTCACAGGTATAAATATTATCCCTGTTTTATTTATGATCGTATGTAGTGCCCTGATTATTTGCTCTACTTTTGTGCTTAATCATGTAATGTATCTAAATTTTGTAGATATATATATACAAACACACACACAGACACACACACGCATACATACATACACACACACACATACATACATACAGCAGATTGAACACAGAGGTTCTTATAATATTGAGCTACATCATCACACCCCTTTTGACTTTTAATTTGAAATAGATCTTGTTAAGTGGCAAAAGTTGGAATTGTATTTCCATTCCCAAGCCTTCAAAGTAGCTAGAATTAATGGCATATTCATAATCTCTGCATATATGAATCTGTTCTTTTGTCTAGGAGTAAGACTTTAGCTTTTTAAATGTACCATAAAGATGTTTACAATTTTTTGTCTTTTATATATTTGTCAAATATGTAATTGTGGTCAAAACTATATATCTTTGCTGAACTTATTGTCTTATAAGTTTTAAATTTACTGGTCACTTCTGTTCATTCAAATTTTTTGTAAAACTTTTTTTTCTAAAAAATTTGTATCACATTTTTTCTTCAAACAAGTTCTCCTTTTCCTTACTTTTTCATCCCTAATGCCATTCTTTTTGGTCTTCATATTTGGCTACAGTAGATATTTCTCAGAAGTAGAATTACCTGCTATTTTGGAGTGTGTGTGTGTGAATTACTCTTTTTCTTAGCATACTCTCCTGAATACTGATCATTATAGATATTATATAATTTACTTATTATCTTTGAAAAGATTTCTAACATTTTCATTCAAAATTGCCTTCAAGTAGTCATTTGAAATGATATTTGATTGGCTTGCCACATTGTACTCTTTGAATGTTTTTTTAATGAGAATTGGTCTGTAAATATATTTTGTTTTGACAATCAAGTTGAGGGCTAATTGATATACTTTCAATTTTATTACTCATGGCTTTCTCATTTAACCTAATTCCATTGAATATTGTGGCTTTTATTATTTTATATCAGGAAATATTTTTTATGTGTAGTTATTGATGCACCAAGAGTATTCCAAAGAATTTTTCAAATTATTTATTTTGTTTACACAAAAAAATATTCATTGTTTGATGTTACACATACTTCTTAGATTTTGGGAGGTGCTACTGACACTTTTTTAAGAACAGGTTCTTATCCACTGAGCCACATCAAAGCTCTTTTTGGGGAAGGGTACTGGGGATTGACCTCAGGGGCATTTGTCCACTGAGCTACATCTCAAGCCCCATTTTTTTATTTTACATAGAATCATGATCTCCTTGATTTTCTTAGCACCTTGCTATTGAAGAGGCTGGCTTTGAACTCACAATCCTGCTGTTTCAGTCTCCCAAGCTTCTTGAATTACAGGTGTATATTACCGTGCCTAGCTTGCAGCTGTTTTTATATTTTGTTTTGTGACAGTGACTAGGTAAATTGCTTAGGGCCTTGCTTAATGGCTGAATTTGGCTTTAAACTCATATTCATAAATTTTGAATATCACTTTCACTTTTGCTTTCCAACTTATTATTTTATGTTACAAAGCAACTTCAATATTTTAATATCTTTAACATTTCTTTTGTATTTTTAACCTGATCTCTTTGGAACAATATTCCATACACTATAAAGAATATTGCCTCTGTAAACCTAATTAGTTTTTAATGCTTTCTGAAGTTTTTTTCATTCTCTGGGTACTAATGCAATAATATTTTTTATTTGCATCAACTGGGGATTGATGTGTCCTACATTACTGTGTTGCTTTTTATGCTGTTGAATTTTTTTTTTCTGTGATTTCTTTCTACAATTTTTTTTGTGACTTCTTTATATATATAAAAATATGATTGGAGTTATAAATATTTCTACTTTGATTATATTCCAGTGATTAGTCATTTTTATCTTTATATGATATCCTATTTTGTATCTCATTTATATAATTATTATCACCTTTGCAATTTTGCATATAATATTGTTATATCTTTTTGTTTTTAGTCTTTTTGTGACCTTATATCTTAAGAGAACTTTCTGTAGATTTGCATCTGACATAGTTAATATATTTTTATTTTTTTAATATATTCTTATTAATCATATTGTTTTCTGATTAGTTTTTTCAAATTAGTTTATTTCTACTTAAATTACTAATGAGAAATAACTTACTTCTGTAGATTTCAAATTTTTTTGAAATTTTATACATTTTTCTACTATGAAAAAAACTGCCTTAATTTGTATTTAATAGATTTTATGGTGATTATTTTATTTTATTCCCTTCGATGTTTATTTTATCATTACTTTGGAATTATATAAAAGTACATAGGATCTCACTGCGGTATTTAGTGCCTCACCATTGCTGAGTCTTTCTTTGAACTCACGATGCTCCTGCATTATTCTTTCCAGATACTGGGATTACAGTCATGTACCACATCTTCCAGCAGTACCTGTGTATTTTAATTGATTCTAGCCTTTGATATATTGTCTTCCAAAAATTTCTAATTTATGAGATGGTGCGTATGTGTGTGTGTGTGTTTGTGTGTGTGGTGTGTGTGTGTTTGTGTGTGTGTGTGGTGCTGGGGACTAAGCCCATCTTTTTGCATGTGAGGCAAGCATTCAAACATGTGATCTGTGTCCCCAGCCTGAGACATTGTTTTTAAAAGAATATTTTTAGTATATAATTTCTATCTTTTCTGTTGCTATTTTTTTCTGATTTTTTTCCCAATTTTTTACATTGTCATTTAGTTTATTAAACATATTTCAGGTGGTTTTCTGGCATTACTTAGATAATTAACAACATCAATTTTTGAACTCTCAATTACTAGTATTGCATTGTTTGTTTGCTTGGGTTGAATATACTCTATTGTGTGAGCTATTATTTTCATTGGGATTTTTCTATTCAAAATTGGTTCAACTAGATCATTATAGTCATTTTGGAAAATATTTGGAATTACAAAGTAAACAGAAAAAGCTGATGTGCAATGATATATAAATTTAATTCCGTATAACTGGAAAGCTGAGACAGTGTAATGCCAGTTTAAAGTAAATTTCAGCATCTTTTTGATAAACTGTCTTTTAAAAAAGTATACAGATATAGATATAGAAATATAGAAATAGATATATAGAAATACAGAAATGCCTGTGGATCTAGTTTGGTGATAAAATACCCCTGTATTCTCTTATGAAATAATCCCCCCAAAGATAAAAATATAAATAACCAAATAAGAAATATTCATTTTCTGAAATATTTGAGTCACAGGTGGAGTCTGAATATGTTGAAGTGAAGGACTATGATTTGACATTGTTGTAGTAATATTAGTCAGTTTGCATTTTATCATCATCTGTGGTGCTATAATTTCTCAAGATTATTTTCAAAGTTCTGAAAGCTTTTGTCATAATATTGTAGTAAATTCTATATATTTTTTGAGTAATAATGGCCTTGAATCATACTGTTCTTTGGCTATTCCCCCCACTTTGATAAAATTTTGTATAATTGCAGAGTTATTTACCATAGTAAATGTAATAACTTCCTATTATTATTTTAGGTATGTCTTCTAATAAAAACCAAGAATTTTCGGAAGAGCAAGAAATAAAATATTCTTTGCAAAACTTGAAAAAGCAAAGGTATGGAAAGCAGGAGAGTTAATACTTGGTTTTAAACAAGAATTTGAAATTGAAAGAGAGGGAAGTTCATAAACTTTGTCTTAATGAATGGATAAAAACATGAAAATTATTTATTCGTAAATTACAAGTTCATCAGTTTATACTATTACAAACATCTAAAAAGACTGACTGCTCAACTAGTGCCATTCAGTTTTTATTTGGTTAAACTTTAAATTACATTATTGTAATTCTAAAATTTTTACTACTAAGTATTTTGTGTAAAATCATTTGCAATATACAAAATTTTAAATTGCAAAAACATGTATCAAATTACATTTACACAATGTTTACAGGGCATTATGAAGCTGTATCTTAAAAATACCTTTAGAAAAATAAAGACTCAACCAGTTTTCTCAGCTTTTAAACAGAATTAGAATAGAAATTGCCATTTTAATGAAAAAAACTCAAAAAGTTATTAAATGCTTATAATCAGTTATGTTTTTAAACCTTTTAATAATCTCTACATAAGTGCAGGTTAGAGAAAAGTGTACATATCATTAATTTAAAGTTGCAACATTCTCATCTGTCTTTCTAATAAAGTAATAAGGAGATTTTCTACACAGTATAGAAAAATTGTCTTACAATTTAAACACATGCATAGTATTTTTAATTAACGAAAAGAAAAACATGCAGATTAAGGAAATGCTGCAATAAGCCTTACTAAGACATTTGTGTTGAAAAGAAAATTCAGTAATTAAATGTGTTTACAGTGAAAGTTTGGTAGGTATTGCTTTTTAAGTGCAATAATAATTAAGCAAAAAAAGGAGAATAGAAGCAGTTGAATCTTTCTAAAACCCATCAAATAAGCAAAGAGCTCATCTGTCATGTATGGCAATCGAAACACAGGAAAGTCTCAGGAACTTTTAGCACAGTCTCCCGGAAAACCAACAGCCCAAATGGCTTGCAGGAATGCATCACACCCCAAAAGCAGACATGAGGGTCTTGTGAGAATTGTGAAAGGCTTCTGACACTTTTCTGGGATCGTGCTAAAAGGTAGAAAACATGCCTGGGATAGAAGTAGTAGGAATGGTGTGGGGCAAATGAAGAACAATGAAGGGCTTAAGCTAATAATTGTATAACCCTTTGAGAAAAGTAAAGCAGCCACAGTGGTGATTTAAACAACCTTTGAATGAGGAATGGCTTACCATTAAAGTTCTCCTCTATAAGAAAAAAAAAAAACATCTCTAATATCTTTGTCATTTCATGATTCTGTCTACCATTGCAGAAGCCCATTTTTGTAGAACCTTCTCCCTGAAACTTGATAGTTTGAATCAAAGGCACTTGTAAATATTTATTTATAATTTTAATTCAACTGCAAGCAGTCTTTGTGTAGTAACCAATTTATTTATGGCTCATAAGTGAGCATAATTACTCCATGTCATGGAACATCAAGCATCCCACCAGAGTAATTTCTTTTTTGGAAGGTGATGAGCGATCTGAATAAAAAAAAATATAAATATCTGAAATAATTAGTAAAGAAATATAAGACCAGGCAAGAACTTATGTTTAAAAAGGCAAAACATCTTATAAATTTTCTAGACCACATAAGTTCTGAAAAACAATTGCTAGATAATTTTTTCAGTTCTTTAATTAAGGGAGTGTGCATCAAAGTAGGAATAAGATTTCAACAGGAAAAGTCTATCTTGAGACAGTTGATTGGCATTCTGACATGTCTCACCAATCTCTGTGATACTAAGTGGCTATGTGGCTCCAATGGATGATACCATCTCCAGTGCCATGCTGAATTTAGAAAAAACTACGTAGTATATAACATGTACTGGATAGTCTCAAACCAGCTGGATTTCAACTGTGAGTTCCGAGATACCAGACTTTTTTCCCTAAAGGCTTCCATGATTTTTTTAAAATTTCATGCACAGTTTATAGATATCTTTCAGCAGCTCCATCTGACATGTACTGCTTCATCTTTCATATCAACAGGGATTTTGACAATACTCCAAGTGAATATCCCAAAAGATCTATGCATTTTTGTGGTTATTGGTGGAATGGGTAAAACTTTCCAAGTGTGAGAAACAGAGACTTTCTGGATCATATACATGTCCCTAGTGAACTAAATCCTGTTGTCATTAGATTTTTCTGAGGCCCTAGGACTACTTATCTGTGTATCTCAAGGAATATGTTTAAAACAAATCAAAAGTATTCTCTAACTTATTTCAGTGAGCTAGTTACATAGAAATAATTTTAAAAACACCCTCAGTGATAGATATTTTTGCTGGAAAGTTGAGCAGCCCCGCTCAGATGAAGTTTGCTCCTTGGCTTAATGAAGAATGCTCTGGCACATCAGGGCAATGATTATGTCCCAGTGCCTGCAGGATTCCCCACAAATTAAAGCTAGACAATAGTGTTTTGGAGGCAAGGTGGAACTGTAGGGATGTATGGCATTGGCTAAGCTGGAGAGAGACAACAACACATATGGCAGTCACATTTGAGGACCTTTGTGTGCTTTTAAATATATTTGAACAGCATTTGTAAATATACACTCTCTGTCTCTCTCTCACACACATATATGTTTATAATATTGTGTTTAAGATAAGCAGGGTTTGGAGATGAATTATGGTGAGTGTAATGGTGAAAACACCAAAGACAATTGCTGAATTTTTTATTTGAGCACTCTAGGGTAGTTGCTGATACCCAATCCTGTATGGGGCACAAAGACCACATGAGGCAGGAAAAAGAGTGCTAGTCTTGAGGAAGGATTTTGTGTTGATGTTTGTGATTTCTCCTAGATATCCATTTGAACATGTCTGAAGGTGACAGGAGCGTACTGGGAAGAAAATGGATAGTTGGGAGGCAGGGGAATTTGTAAAATACTTCCATGAAACTGAGCATGACCCTGGGTGTGGGTGAAGATATAGGAGTACAGGAAGCATTTCTCTGGACTGGGGACACATCTATATTTAGCAATGGAGAAGAAATTCTATGAAGAAGACAGAGAGTGAAGAAATAGAAAACCAGGGAAATGACATGACATAGATTTCTGAAAGAGATAATTTTCAAAAGAAAGGCAGAACCTCTTGTTCTGAAAACCACTAAAAATGAACTACAGGGTGGCAAAGGAGAGACCTTGGGATTTGGCACCATAGTAGTTTCTGATGATCTCAGTGAAATACCTGTTTTTAGGTGGTGGAAACTAAAGCCAATTGGATGGTTTGTGGAAAAATTAAGGTCAGCATAGTGAAGGCAATAGCTGGAGATTGTTTATCTCATTGTGTACAATGAGATAAAGGGAGATTTAGCCAGGTGTTAAAATGTATGGTCTCTGAGATGTGGGGAGAGTTCATTCCTGCAAATGATTTTTTGTGGCTGCACAAATTTTTTTTTCTATTACCATGTTTGCTATTTGCACCCTTGAGATTTTTTTTAAAGTAATATGGAAGCCCAATAGTAATTTCTGGAGAATATGAAGGGTGCTGGGGCAGGGAAAGGGATGAAAATAAAAGATAGATAATTAGATATGATCACTGTGTACCATGCATTTGGAAATATTATTCTTGAGTTCATTAACATATGCAATAAATATTTGTTAATTAAAAGCAAATTAAAACTAATTATTTTATTTGATCACTGACATCTTCAAGACTCCTTTCTTTAAACATGTATGTGTATGTGTGTGTGTGTGTGTGTGTGTGTGTGTGTGTGTGTGTTTGTGTGTATGTGTGGGTGTGTGGGTGTATACAGAGTTTTGTAGTCACTTGGTAAAATTGCATTAATTAACACAGCCATGACATCAATTTGAGTACTTTACCGAAGCTTTTTAGTCCACATCTTAAATTTTTGATTCATACAATGCTTAAAGAAGTTATAATTTCTATTAGAATCTCTATATGGAAGTATGAAATGATGGGAAAAAATATTTTAAAACTCTAACTCTCAAATTAATGAAATTTAATTCTAATGGAATTTAATGTTATTTAGACTCTTGACATAATACTCCTGAAATAAATGTAAAAACCTTGGAAATAAATAAAACACACAAGGATCAGTCAAGAGAACTGTCACAGCCCCATGAGAGCAGGATGAAGTTTATGAAATACTTCTGAATTGAAAGCTAAGTTCCATGAAAATTGGAATCAACATTTTTCATGTCTGTGTGTATTGGGATAATTACTACATTAATATATTTAGGTGTTTGTAAAGTAGGAGAATATAAGATACTATTACAGTGCTAAGAAATAGGGAAATAGAGGAACACTATCATAAACAGTCATGTTGAATTTAGCTGGAAACTCAAATGTGAAGCCTAGAGATGTTTTGTCAAAAACAACAAAGTTAAGCAACTAGATCATCAGTTTTCTTGCTACTGAGGACAAAGTAGAAGGCAATATTTTACACACATACTTTTAATAAATTTAATTAAATGCTTCATTTCAAGGGAAACTAATAAAACAGGCTCTGGTAGAAGGAACTGTCAAGTTCAACTTGTTAAACTGTCTTGTACACATCTATGACTGAGAAGGAAAAATGACTATTTACCATGAATAAATTCAGCAATAACAGAAAGTCTTGTTAGATAAATGGCTACATTTTGAATAATGCTGAAATATTCATTAACTCAGGGAGCTCTTCAGAATAGTCACTCCGTGCCTGAAAGACTCATGGGTACATTGAAGTAGGTACTCAGGGCTTTGAGTTTTCTTCAAGAAAAATTTTCTTTTTTCCCAAGCTTTGACCATCCTGACATCAATGTATGAATTCACATATTCGGGGTAAAGCTGTACTTTGATGATCCAGTAACTTTTCTCCTTTAAAATTACAAATTTTCTATAGAAAATGCTTACTTTACCTGAACACCCAAATCCATTGTCATTAATTGAATGAATTTAAATTGTTTTTGAAAAACATTTTTTTTCTTTAAAGTTTCCACTGAATAAAATCATCCTTTGATATTTGGGTGAAAAATCAGTGAAAATTTCTTTGAATGTTTGAATATTTCTCAGGCAAAGATAAAATAACTTTGTCTAAATTATTATAAACTGCTTTTATTACAGAAAAGTCAGCAATGTGATAGAAAATAATTTGTTTTTATTGCTTTTTTTGGTTGTTGTGGTGGTTTCTTTTGTTTTGTTTTGTTTTGTTTTTCTGGTTCTGTTCCTAGCAAAGAATGTAAGGCCTCTCACTAGACCCCAGATATGTACAGCTTGTTCTTTTAAAAAGTTAATTAAAAATATAATGTTTCATGTGAATGTGTATACTCTTAAAATATATTTTTCAGGTTTTCAATTGAAAACAATTCAGAGTAATGACATGCAATATAAAAGTATATGCCTCTCATAGAGCTTTTTTTTTTTTTCAAATGACTAATTTCTGAGAAGTAAATATGGATAGTGAACTGAGACATCTTCTCTTAGAAAGAAATCAAGGAAGAGATGAAGAGTGAGAGATAAGAAGAAAATAACCAATGAAATGAGGAAGAAAGAAAGTAGAGAAGAGAGAAAGGAAGCAAGAAATATGACTAATGATTTTTCTCATTTGGGAATGAAGATAGCTTAAAGCTCCTTTTTCCTGAGGGAGTCAGTTTTTCTTCCAGTTTCCCCTTTCCATTGTAGTCCATCTTCTCATTCTCTCACCCTCATCATATTGAATATTTAGCAGATATACATTGTCATTATGGACCAATCTGTGCTTGAAGATAATTTCTTCAGCTACTGTACAGTCCAGGTTAGTAATGAGAAGTAATTTAAGAACTGTGAAAAAAAATTTACCATGGATGCCAATAATGCAGGATTTACTCTTTTCCACTCTAGATACCAAAATGAGAAACTCCTTTCTGTTAACCTTGGCTGAGAAATATAAGGAAAGGTCCTGACTGGCCCTAGTGATGTCTAACTCTACTAAATATTGTTGTGAGCATAATGAACTTGGTCTGTACAGAAATGACTCACAGGCCATTATCTGTTTCTGATAGGTTAGTGCAGGTAACTACCATGGCTCAGAAATGCAAGATCTACATGGAAAAGGTTAAGTTATAAAAAAAATGGAGAAAGAATATGAAGCTCTCAGTATCACCAGATTACTACTATTTATCAGATCAAAAGGACTGTGTTTCTCAGTAATATCACCCACAATTTATCTGACCCTTAATGTGTATCAGCACACCTTTTTACTTGGACTATCTTTATTTATTTCAACCAGAGATTTGTTGAGTAAGAAAAAAAAGTACCCTCATTTTATAGGTTGCATATTGGAAGTGAGGTAGACATGAAAAAAGATCTCAGATAATTTTCTCATGAATATGAATGTAGTAAAATAAGTTTAGATCATCTTTTCCTTAGTATTCAAAGAATTACTATCTATGGAGCAGAGTGATAAATAATCAATTTTTTATTCATATAAAGCATATTTTAAGTGTAAGGTACTAATTTATTCAATAAGGGCTTATGTTCACTGTTCTCTAAAAAAATAATGAAAATTCTAAAAATAGAAAAGAAAGAAAAGCAAGGTTGCTGGAAATTATTTACTCTCAGTACAAGTTTTATTGTTGAGGGCCAGTCCTAGGGCTGGGCATGTTTGAGGCAAGAAAAATCAGTAAGCCTTCTCTGATTGTTTTAATGAACAAACTTTATTTTATGGAGAGTTGTAGATTTACGGGGAAATAAAGCACACAGTACCATGTTCTCATGTGCCTTCCCTTATTTGGAGTTTTCACTATTTTTTGCTATTTTTTTCTCTGTATAATACTGAGAAATATTCAATGTAAGCACAAAATCAAAGTATGTTGCCAATAGTGATTATTTAAGTAATTATTAATGGCAATAAATTGTTGAATTATTTATTAAAACACTAATTTTACACTTTTTTAAGCATTGACAAAGAATTATTTCAATTTTCATCATGATGACATTTTACAGAGTAGATTCACCATGCCAGAGGTCCCTGTTATTCAACTCTTTAGAATCTTCTACTCCCCTTGATTTCTTGGCAATGTTTAACATTTTTAATGTTTTGACTTTTTTAGAATGTCACAAATTTGGAATTATGCAAAAATGGCATTTAAGACACTGTATTCTTTCTGGCAATATGTATTTATGATGACTTCATGTGTTTTTATGTTTGATAGTAAATTTCATTTTTAAAAAAATTTTTAATGACCCTCCAGAGTATAGATGTATCACAGTGTTTACATAGCTACTGTAGTCTCTCTTAGCTGCTTCCTGTTCTTGGCAATCATGAATGAAGAAGCTGTGAATATTTGTATGTGGGTTTTGTGTGGACGTAGCTTTCAATTCCATTGAATTAACACTGAGAAATACAATTAGTGGCCATATTAAGTGTATATTGTGATTTTTAAGACTACATAACTGTCTTCCAGAATGGTTGTTCAATTTTGTGATCCCAACAGCAATGTATAAGAGTTCTTGTTCCCCATCTTTTCCAGATCTTGATATTGTCAGGTTTAAAATTTTTGAAATTTTTATAGGTGTGTTTAATTTGTAAGTCCTTGATGACATATAATATTCAGCATTTTTTTCTAGCTTTCCAAATATATACTTTGTTTTTCTGAGAAATATGTTGATTTCTTTCATTCAAATTTAAAACAATTGTATTAGGGTAATACTGACATAAATTAAACTATACATATATAATTCATACTTTGTCATGTTGGGACATATGTATTTGCCAGTGTAACAATGACCACAATCAAGTTTTTAACAATGATAGTTTATGCCGATGGCTCTTGGTGCTTCATTGTAATTTCTACCTTTTGCTTTCTTCTCTTTCTGGAGGAGGGGAAACACTGACTGACTTTTCACTGTGATACATTATTCAGTAAATTGGAAATCAAACAAAATAATTGTCAGATACAGTCTGCATAGATGGTTACCTTAGAAAAATCAGTCATCCCTCAAACTTAGTGTACTCATCTGTAATATCAGAAGTCTTGCAATCAGGAATGAAGATACTGGAAAGATAAGGACAAAGTAAATAATGAATCAAGAATTCTGCCTGAGACAGGGAAGACTCTTGAATTCTGGTAACCAGTGTTACTCTCCATGCTTTAGTTTGGTGATGCAGAGTACATGTGGGAGACTATTACTTGGTAGTTTTTTTCTTTTTATTTTATTTGTCCTTTTTAGATATGCATGATAATAGAATATATTTTGTCATATTATACATACATGGATATAACTTATTATATTTAGGATTATTTTGGCATATTATACATACATGGCCTATAACTCATTGTATTTAGGATTCTATTTTTGTGGTTCTGCATAATGCAATGCAGTTACTCTGGTCGTGTGTTCAAATGCAAGGATAAAGAACTTACGTCCAGTTCCATAGTTCATTTCTGTCATCTCTAGCTATAATTGTATAGACTTCAGTGTTCTCAAGATATTTTTCTTACTGGTGTTATTGAGGTTGAATTCTCATAAGAGTGCTCATCAAAAAAAATAAGTTAAGTAGTGACACTTACAATGTTGTCGTATACTTACCACAATTACCTTGTTTTAAACATTTTAACCACTGAAAATAAACCATGTAATCGGTTAATCAAACACTCACTTATATGCATGGCAAACCCCTGGTAACCAACTCTCTCCTTTCTAACTCTATGATTTCCAGTTTTGGGACATATAATATAAATGTAGTTATAGCACAGGAGAAATTCCATGTCTGATTTTGTTTAATTTTCTTAATATTTTTGATATTTGTCTACATGGTCACCTGTATCAGTACTTCATTTTTATGGCAGGTTAATATTCAAACATATATATTTGAATTCTATATACAGATATATATTTATTTATAAGAATATATCTATATGCACATGTGCTTACTCAAATATGGATACATATAAATACATAGACACATTTGTTTATCATTCTTGAAGGAAATGTTGATTTTTATATATTTCCTAGTGGAAATGGTGATGCCATTGATATTCATGTTCAAGTGTTTGAATATCTGATTTCAGTTAATTTGGAAATACATCTAGGAATGAAATTTGTAGGTCATGTGGTAATTCTATGTTTTAAAATTTTAGCCATCCTCAGAATTATTTCTATACCTACTATATCATTTTATATATTTAATAGAAGTGTGTGTGGCTGCCCATTTTTGCACATGGTGCCCAACACTTCTTTTTTTAAAATAATTCAGGCATTCTCTTGTTTATGAAGTACTCTTTCATGTTTTTTTTTGGATTTTTGTTGTTCAGGTTGTTGTAGTAGTTTTGGCATAGGGAAGTTGCTGGGAGCCATCAGCCAAGTAGGTATGACAAATTCCTTGCCAGCTTACTCCCATGCTGTCTAGTGGAAGGACTTCTGAAAGGTGACCTTGCTCAAGGACCAGGGCAGGATCCGTGTTTAGGGTGTTCCCCCTTTAGAATAGGGCAGTTTAGCATAATAGGAGAGTAGGGTGTTTCCCCTTTAGAATAGGGCGGTTTAGTATAATAGGAGATTAGGGTGTTCCTCTTTTGGAATAGGGCGTATCCTGCTGCTGAGTTCCTCTTGAGTGCTTTGGGTCAGACAGTATATTTTGGGAGACAGAAGCCCATGCGGTGTGGATTTGGGCAGAGAACGTGGATTCCCCCAGAGCGTGTTTGTAGTCGGCCCGTGTGAGTTCGGGAATAAAGAATTGCTGTTTGAATCTACAAGCTGTGTGGAGACTCGTGATTTGTGCCCAGCCAGAGACTGCGGCACTTCTCCATAAATTTGCTAAAGAATGTCTATATTCCTTCCAATTTAAATTGTTGTTGAATAATTTGCTGTCAATATTTGCACATGTAAAAGTGGTTTATCCCATGCTTTGAATATAACCCTTGTAACTCAGCCACTGAGGTTTTAAAGAAAAAAAGGACCTTTCTATCTATCTATCTATCTATCTATCTATCTATCTATCTATCTATCTATATCTCTACCTCTATCTCTAATATTTTGTAACTTGGGTGCTAGGACAAAAAGCCTTGAGAACACACCCACCAGAGGCACCAAGCAATTCAGACTTCAAAGACAGCACAAGAAGATCTAAGGTATAGCTATCTCCCAAATTAACAAGTGAATCACAATTTCTTTACAGGATGTTTCAGGCAGGCAGACTTTGAATAGCTTATTTTGAAAAAATCCTTTGTTCTGCCAGGAATGGTGGCTCATGCCTATAATTTCAGTGGCTCAGGAAGATGAGGCAGGAGGATTGTGAATTCAAAGACAACCTCAGCCAAAGCAAGGTGCTTCTCCTTTACTAGCAAAGCAGTAATATACCTGCTTTGCCTTTTTTTCAAAATCATTTCCTCCTTCTTAAATTGGTATCAGGGAAAAAGATCAAGGCTTGGTAGCATATACACCATTTCTGTAGTCATCAGTTAATAAATGTGGATAAAATGTGGCAGTGTGATCATTGGATCATATGGTAACTTTATTAAGCATAAAAAACACAATGCTTCTTTCCCAGAAGGCTGTGTCAGCATCCAAGAAACAATCAGAGACTTTCTGAACTCTGTAACCAATCAGTATTTGTTAATTCTGTGTTTTGTGTGAGTGTGTACCATTTATTAGTGGCTACAGGAATCTGCTAGTAATTTTAATTTTATTTCCCATTTGACAGGTGCTGTTTATCATCTTTCCATATGTTTTCATGCTCTTTCTAGAGCTTATTTTGTGAAGGGTCTTTTCATGTCTTTTTCTCTTCTGTACTTGTCACTCACTGGAACTCCTGTGGCACAGCATCCCACTCTTTCAACTAATTGTACATGTTCATTAATTGAGGAATTATTAGTGTTTATTTTGATTATTTCATTATTTAGAAGATATGCATATACAACCCATCTACAAATTAACTGAACCAGTTATCAATTTTCAGTTGTTTGTTTATGAGGTCACAATTTTAAATCCAAAATTACTCACAAAAGGAATAATATTATGAGGGAGTAGAATATAAGATATATATGATATTTAACATATCCCACAGTACATCTTTTGATATATTCAGTGACATAAAATACTGACATCTATTTAGAAATGCAACTTTAATAGTTTTTTCTTATTAAAATAATACTACAACTCCATAATTTTCATGGCATGAATTATTAAGGCCAGACATTTTTCATGTATTTTTCTACCATTTAAATTTTACATTTTGATTTCTTGTGAAACATATCACCCAGAAAATGAAGAAACTGTTGCTACTCAAGGAAACATAATCTTGAAAGAGTGAGCAGCATAGCCTGATGCTTAATTGAATCCATATTTAGAGTTCCTCCTCTTTCTTTGGAGAAATTACAATGTGGCACACTTCTGTAATCTCAGTTACTTGGGAGATTGAGGCAGGAGAATCAAAAGTTTGAGCCCACTCTCTAACAACCTAGCAAGAGCCAAAGCAACTTACTGAGACCCTGTTTTGAATGAATGAATAAATATATATTTAAATAGGGGCATGGTTTAATGGTTCATTGCCATCGGTGGGAAAAGAAAAAACAAAAAAGATATGAACCCAATGTACTAAAATGCTTTATAATTTTGAGAAAGTATACAAATTATATATTGACATCTTTAGAATCATGACAGATAAAATTCTTTTTATTTTAGAGAACTTTTTCACAGCTGTTTATGAAGTTACTGGAAACTTTTTAATATATATTTTATATATGCATTTTGTGGGATACATTATGATAATTCAGTCCATATATATAAGTAGTAGTAATCAGATTATAGAAATAAGTATTTTTATCTCTTTAAATGTTAATTATTTTTATGTATTGTAAATCTATTTACTAATTTATTTATTTGCTTATTTATTTCTTTATTGTTTAATTGATACTGGGGTTAGAACTCAGTGGTACTTAGCAACTGAGCCACACCTCAAGGCTTCTTTTATTATTTTACTTAGAGACAGGATTGCTGAGGCTGGTTTTGAACTGAAAATCTTCCTGTCTGTGTCCGTGAAGTTAGTGGGATTACAGGCATGTGCCACCTGCCAGGTGTAAATTTTGTTTGGAGACATATTTTAGGTTATTTTCAATAATACTTACACAACTGTGCTGTAGAAGTACCAGAAGTGATTTCTCCATTTTGGTCTTTGTGCTCTTCAATGAACTCTTTTGATTTGTCCATTTCTACTCTTCCCATTCTCCTGTGATTACTATTCCATTCTGTTCTACTATATTTACTTATTGCTTTCTACAAATGAATGAGGACCTTTGGTGTTTGTCCTTCTGCACTGGAAACATTACACCTAACATAAAAAATGTCCTGGTGTACTTCTTGTTATGGTAAGGTACACAAAATAGAAAATTTAACATTTTTATCTTATCTTTTAATACCAAGATCATTGGTTTACAAATATTATACATATATACATATGCATATAGAAGTTGCAACCCATTAAAATTTTGTTCCAATTCTTTGGTTGAAACTTTTGATGCTTTATAAGAGTGCAGATAAGGGACAGTAAGCACATTTGTACTATTGTGAAAACATTCACCATCCATTCCATTGATTTTTCTTCTTCTCAAAATATCCCTGATTTATTTTCTCAGCTCCTGGAAACTGCCATTCTGTTTTCTGTCTGTAAGAGTTTCTACTCTCAATTCCACCTTCTACATTAAAGTCTTACAGCATTGGATAATTAATGACTGATAAGTCACTTTCAATGATTTTTGAAAGGTTGTGAATTACTCCTGAACCATTTTTTGTTGTTGTTCCAATATGCATAATATTCAACGGTATGCCCATGACATGTTTTTCCTATAATTTCATGTGTTTTGGGACATTGAGGTTTTTCCATCAGGGGTTATTTTTTAAAATGGTACTATGAGAACTGGTGTACATTTGAAAATTTCAGTCCCTACATTAATATTTTTGAACTTAATTGAACTTATTTTTTAAACACATGACAGCAGAATATATATAATAATTCTTAATATACATATAGAGCACATTTTTTATGTTTCTGTATCTATATAAAGTATGTTCACATCAATTCATGTCTTCATACATGTACTTTGGATAATGATGTCTATCAAATTCCACAATCATTGTAACCATCTGCCCCCTGTTTTCCCCTCCCAGCCCTCAGGCCTATATAGAGTTAGTCTATTTCTCTCATTCTCCCCATCAACACCCATCTTTGAGTCAGTCGCCTCATATCAGAGGAATATTCTGACATTTGTCTTTTTGGGATTTGATAATTTCACTTAGCATTATCTTCTCCAGTTTCATCCATTTACCTGCAAATGCCATGATTTTATTCTCTTTTATTGCTGAGTAATTTATAGAGAATATTTTATGTATATAATCACGTTTTTGTTTTATCCATCTCTATACTGAAGGGCATCTAATTTGGTTCCACAGTTTAGGTATTGTTGTTTGTCTTCATAATTGCTGCTATTCTGACTAGAGTGAGATGATATCTTTGAGTAGTTTTGATTTGCATTTCTCTAATTGCTAGAGATTATGAACATTTTTTCATGTATTTGTTTATTGATTTTTATATCCTCTTCTGAGAAATGTCTGTTCAGGTCCTTGTCCCATTTATTGATTCATTTATTTGGGTTTTATTTATTTATTTATTTTTTTTTTGGTGCTTAACATTTTGAGTTATTTATATACCTGGGAGATTAATGCCTTATCTGATGTGTGAGGGGAAAAATTTGCTCCCAAGATATAGGTATTTTATTTACCTCACAGATTGTTTCTTATGCTGGGAAGAATCTTTTTAGTTTGAGTTTTTCAATTTATTGATTCTTGATTTTAACTTTTGTGCCACAGGAGTCTTATTAAGGAAGTTGGAGCCTAATCTCACATGATGAAGTTCAGGGCCTAATTTTTCTTCTATTAGATAAAGAGACTTTGATTTAATTCCTATGTCCTTGATCTATATTGAGTTGAGTTTTTGTGCATGGTGAGAGATACCGATTTAATTTTATTTTGTTGCATATAGATTTCCAGTTTTCCCAGCACCATTTATTGAAGAGGTTATCTTTTCTCCAGTGCATGTTTTTTTGTCACTTTTTACAATATAATATGATTGTAGTTTTGCAGGTTAGTCTCTGGTTCCTAAATTCAGTACCACAGGTCTACTAGTCTGTTTTGGTGCCAATACCATGCTGTTTTTGTTACATTGCTCTGTTGCATTGTTGAAGATCTGGTATAGTAATGCCACTCTTCCTGCTAAAGATTGCTTTAGCTATTCTATTCTCTTATTTTTCCAGATAAGTTTCATGATTGCTCTTTCTATTTTTATGAGGAATGCACTTTGGATTTTGATCAATTGCATTAAATTTGTAAAGTGCTTTTTGTAGTGTGGTCATTTTGATAATTTTAATCCTGCCAATCCAATGTCAATGCAGATTTTTTTTTAATCTTCTAAGGTCTTCTTTAATTTCTTTCTTTAGGGTTTTGTGGTTTTAATTGTACAGATATTTTACCTCTTTCATTATATTAATTCCCAAGTATTTTTTTGAGACTATTGTAAATTGGGTAGTTTTTTTTTCATTTCACTCTCAGAGGATTTGTCACTGATATACAGAAATGCCTTTGACATATGAGTGTTTATTTTTATATCCTGCTACTTTGCTAAATTCCATTACTAGATCTAGAATTGTTCTGGTGAAGCTTCCTGGTTAATCTAGGTATAGAATTATATCATCATCAATTAGTTCTGATTTAAGTTCTTCTTCTCCAATATGTATCTCTTTAATTTCTTTAGTCTGTCTAATTGCTCTGGCCAATGTTTCTAAAACTATGTTAAATAGAAGTGGTGAAAGAGAGCATCCCTGTCTTGTTCCATTTTTTTTTAAAGAATGCCTTCAATTTTTCTTAATTTAGAATAATGTTGACCTGGGGCTTAGCATAAATAGCATTTTTCATATTTAGATATGTTCCCATTATTCCTAGTTTTTCTAGTGTCTGGAACAAAAAGGGTGCTGTATTTTGTCAAATGCTTTTTTTGCATCTATTGAGATGATTACATAATTCTTATCTTTAGGTCTATTGATGTGATAAATTACATTTATTGATTTACATATGTTGAGCCAACCTTGCATTCTTTGGATGAATCCCATTTGATCATAGTGCACAATCTTTTTTGATATTTTTGTATTTGATTTTCCAGAATTTTATTGATAATTTTTGCATTTATGTTCATTAGAAATGTTAGTCTAAAGTTTTCTTTTTTCTTTTTGTTTGTCTTTGCTGGTTTTGGAATTAGGGGGATATTGGCCCCATAGAATGAGTTTGAAAGTGCTCCCTCTTTTTCTATTTCCTGAAATAAATTGAATAGTTTTGATAGTAGTTCTCCTTTAAAGGTCTTGGCAAACTCGGGTGTGTATTCATCTGGCTCTAGGCTTTTCTTGGTTGGTAAGCTTCTGATAGCGTCTTCTATTTCATTGCTTGATTGTGGACTGTTTAAATTGCGTGTGTCTTCCTGATTCAATCTGGGTAAATTGTATGTGTTAAAAAATTTGTCAATGCCTTCAATATCTTCTATTTTATTGGATTATAAGTTTTCAAAATACTTTGAAATTATCTTCTGTATTTCTGTAGTGTCTGTTTTAATGTTACCTTTTCTATCACATATGCAGGTAATTTGATTTTTTTCTGTTCTTCTATTCTTTAGTGTAGCTAAGGGTCTGTCAATTTTATTTATTTTTCCAAAGAACCAACTTATTGTTTTGTCAATTATTCAATTGTTTCTTTTGTTTTGATTTCATTGATTTCAGCTATAATTTTAATTATTTCTTGCCTTCTACTGATGTTGCTGTTGATTTGTTCTTCTTTTTGCCAGAACTTGGAGATGTAATGTGGGAAAATTTATTCAATGACTTTTTCTTCTTTAAAAGAATGAACTCCATGCAATGAACTTTCTTCATAGTACTGCTTTCATAGTTTCCCAGATATTTTGATATGTTGCATCTATTTTCTCATTTACCTCTAAGAATTTTTTTAATCTCCCATTGATATTGTATGCAACCAATTGTTCATTAAGTAGCATATTGTTTAGTCTCCAGGTGTTGGATTAATTTTTATTTTGTATTTAATCACTGATTTTCAATTTCATTTCATTATAATCTGATAAAGTGCATGATAGTATCTCTACTTTTTTGTATTTGGTAAGAGTTCATTTGTGGCATACAATATGACTTATTTTAGAAAGGCTCCATGTACTGCTGAGAAGAAGGCATATTATCTTGAAGTAGGTTGAAATATTCTATATATGTCAGTTAAGTCTAAGTTGTTGATTGTATTATTTTGAGTTTTATAGTTGTTTTGTTCTACTTTTATGGAATATCTATTAAGTGGTGAGAAAAGTGTGTAAAAATCATTCAATTCTTTATAGCAGATCAGTAAAAGAACAACGGTTGGCTCATAAAAATAAATTGTGAAATATTTATTTTGGGGAAAAGCAACCAAATTAGATAGAGAGAAGTAAAACTATCTCTATTTGCAGGTAAATAATCCCATATATAAAAGATGCCAGATAATGTAGGTTAAAAATATCACTGCCACAGCCAATATAATGAATTCAGCAAAATAACAGATTACAAAATAAATAATGAAAAGATCATCTGATTAATATAACAGTAATGAACATTTTAATGTAAACATCTAAAAAATTATTTATATTTGCATAAAATATAAAATGCATAGAACAAATAACCAAAACCAGAAAAAAAAACTTGTACATAAAAATAGAAAACATTCCTCAAATAAAATAGTTCAAAATATATAAGAAGATATTCCATGTTCATAGATGATGTAGTTAGTTTGACAAGAGGGAAATGCTGAATAAAATAATCAACAGCTCTAGAATGATCTCTGTCAAAATTCCAAATACATTTTTTTTTATTTTGCAGAAATAGGATAGCTGGTCATCAAATTTAAAAGACTGGCAGTTCTAGATTTAAACTACTTTGTAGTACTTAACATATTTCAACTCTTCTTATAGCAATTCATAAACTCAGGGACACACATAGTAAAAATCTTAGCTAACATAATATTAGCAGTAGTAGTCATTTCAAATAAAATATGTAGTTTGTGTTTATAAAAAACATTTTGTTCATTGAAATGTTTACAGTTTTATTACATGTAATGACTAATTATGTTTTTCACTATCACATAGATATTATATTAAATTTGAACAATCTCAGTGCCTTTTGAGACTATCCTTAAGAAAAGGAGAGGAATTTGAATCAAAATTGAGAAAAAGATCAGAAGAGTAGATAAAATGTATTGAAGGGGAGGAAGAAGAGACAGGAAAAGGGAATAACACTTGAATTAATCTGCCCAAATTCTATATGTGAATATACCACAATGAGTAAAAACATCAAGTGTATCCATCACACAATAATTTTCAAATAAAATTTCTACAGATATGTTGGAACAAGTGTATGGAGTACTGCATACATGGAATACATTAAGGGTGTCTCAGTGGCAGACCATTTCCCTCATGCAAAGTGTGTGAATGGCACATGGCTTACCCCATATTCACAGCCCTGGACGTGAGACCATGTGTTGCAGACCCTACACTTCCTTCATGGCCTACTTCTCAATTGGTCCCTGCAAGGACAGTTAGCCAGAAATTGTATTGGTGGCTGCCTATAATCTGCTTAGCTTATGCCTGTGTATATATACATGGTATCTGTGCACTAAATTCAGACCTGCTTCCAGCTTAGTCTCTGCAGTACTTGATTAGTGACTCTGCAGCCACACTCTCCTCTATTCTGTTCCATGAAGCTTCTCACTTGACAAGAGAGGCCACACAGCTGGTCATAAGCCGGGACCTGAGGTAATCCTATAAGACAGGGCATTTTCCCTCACAGAGTGGTGAGGAAGGGGAAATGGGGAACCTACAGAGTTCCACCAAAGACCTGCAGCTGCAAATGCAGTGTACTATCATAGATACAAAATGTTTATCCCTGAATAAGAGAAAAGTCCAAAAGTCCTGGGACTTAATAATAAACATTAACCCATGCATCAATGCTACTGATGTTTTTCATCCTATAATATAGGACAAGTTAATGCAAGCTCTAGTGAGACAGGGGTATAATTTACCAATACATATTTTCTGTATTGTAACCTTAGACTTTTAGATAATACTACCTATAGTCATAGACTCCCCCTTGTCAAAGAACAGTAGATTAAAGACATGGGGAGATGGAGGGAGAATGGAAGTGCTGGGGAATAATATTTGCCAAATTATATTGTTATACTTTGTGCAGGTAAGAATGTATAACAACACATTCTACCATTATATACAACTATATGCACCAAACAAGAACAAAAAAAGAAAAAGAAAAAAAGGACCCTATTGCAATAAGAGAGTTGTTTTCTGGTTTGATCAGTTTAATAGGAGAGGAAACCAAAGACAAGAGAGGGGAAAGTGGATTCTTGGGCACTCTGGGTACCTATAAAAAAGGTTCAAAATAAATTTGTAGAAACTGCATTTTGACAGAGAGATTAATAAAACATTATATAAGCCAGGCACAGTGGTTCCTGCCTGTATTCCAGATGCTTGAGAGTTTTAGACAGGAGAATGGGAAGTTCAAATCCAGTCTCAGCAAAAGTGAAGTCCTAAGCAACTCAATGAGACCCTCTCTCTAAACAAAATACAAAACAGGGATGTGGCTCAGTGGTCAAGTGCTCCTGAGTTCAATCTTCTGTTCTAAAAAAAATTATCTGAGTCCTAGGTCCCCTATGATGAGGCAGTATCTTCAATATGGACTTGGTCCTCAAATTGTGAACCATGAAGCTTATGTGACATGTGATTTTAGTACTCCTATTTCTTTCTCCAATTAAGCAGGGACATACACATCTCTGAGTCATACTATTGTCTGCAGTGATATGAGGTGATTTTCAGGCATATGACAAAGGCTAGTGTGGTGCTTAGTATCAAAACATTGATTACTGTCACTTGTTTATTTCCAAAGTGGAGCAGAATAAAATAATTAGAACATTTGTACTAGACATGGATTACCTGTGATCTGATTCTATCTCTGTCATTTAGTAGCTGTAAAACCTTGAGTGAATTATTTTACCAGCATGGACCTCAAATGTTTTGTTCATAAAATGATGATAATAATTCTACCACTTAATAAGAATAATGGGGGAAAATGAGAATTAAATTAGTTACTCAAGAAAAATAATGTCTGGTGTATAAATAGTCAATAAGTATTAGCTGTTATGATAAAAATCAGAACAAGCAATCCAAAAAAAAAAGAAAAAAAAAAGATGGCAGTATATACAGACGACAAATAAATGCAGAAAAGATGCTTAACATTCTATGTCATTGGATGTTAAGCTGCATGGTTCACACCTTGAGGATCAAGGCCACATTGAAGATACTGTTTCATCATGGGGAACCTAGGACTAGATAATGCTTTTTTTGTACAGGACATTGAAATCAGGAGCCCTCAGTCACTGAGCCATAACCCCAGCTGTGTTTTGTATTTTGTTTAGAGACAGGGTCTCACTCAGTTGCTTAGAACCTCACTTTTGTTGAGCCTGGCTTTGATTTTGCCATCCTCTTGCCTCAGCTTCTTGAGAAGCTGCATTACTATAATTAGAAGTTACATCTTGAAGCATGGGTAAATACAAAAATCTTACAATACCAACTGCTTTGTGTAAGTGGAGGTTCAACAGGAACTCTCATTTATTGCTAGCAGGATAACAAAATTGTTCAGACACTTTGGAAAAGTTGGGCATTTTCTTACAAAGCTAAACACAGTCTTAACCACAATTGTCACAACCACTTTTATAATTATCTAATGGAGTTGAGATCTAATGCCTACATGAAAATCTGCATGCACATTTTTATAAGGTCTTAAGTTGTGGATACAGTTAGGTGGAACTTCACTTGCCTAGTGTGCATGAGTTTCTGAGTTCCATTCCATGATTACACAAAAATAAAAGTATTCATAATTCCGTTATTCATAGTTGCCCAGAAAAGGAAGAAAACAAGATATCCACATTTTTTTAATTAAAAAGTGTCATTTTCATCAAATGATGTGTTGTTCAGAATACAAAATCAATGGGCTAACAAATATGAGAGGACACAGAGGCACATTTAATGCATACTGCTTAAAGAATAGCTGATTTAAAATTTTATAGCTCTGTGAGTTCAAGTATGTGACACTCTTAAAAATGCTAAGCAATAGACAATAAAGTATTTATGGTTCCATAGATTCAGGGGCAATAGAAGACAGTGAAAAAATGAAGAACAGAGAACTTTTACATTCTGACACTGTTAATAATGTAACAAAATGGTGGACACTCAACAGGATATTTTATCAGTTTCTTCAGAAATAAATAACAAATAGTCCAATTAGTCTTGGTTGCCATTTTATTGGTTCTCTAATGATAATGAATCTTAAATGAATAGGCAGAATGTAAATAATGGAAAGATCTGCGTGTAGAGAAGGCATATGGGAACTCTTCTCTATATGCTAAATTGCCCTGTAAATGTAACCTTATTTGAGAAAAATAATGCCTTTCTACAAAAACAAACAGAACACACTGGGGGTTCTAAAACCTCAGCTATGAGCTATGCCTGGATGGCCCTCACTCAGTGACACAGATGCCTTCATTCTATAAATTAATGACCCACACAACTCTGTCTTTTTTTTTCCTATGAGGTTTTTGTGAACCTTTTGTAAGATATAGAAAGTTCAGGCATCCTTTTTCAAAATATTGTATTTTAGTTTTAATTGTCAACTCACTAAGGATATACAAATATCAGAAAATAGAAAACAGAACAAAGGGTCACCAACAGGTAACACCTGATTGTGGCAGACAGGAAGTGAGTGGAAATGGTCTTGCCTTACTAACACTGATCACTAACACTGATCACACAATAAAGGAGGGAGGACAACTAAAAGGACATTTATTTAAAAAACCCAATAGAGAGAGTTTAAGTTAGGCAATGTTAAGGAATACTGTACATCTCACATACTCACCAATGAGGAACAAGGGGAAAGGCCTTGTGAACTAGAGAAGGAAATTCTCATTGATTCTGACTGTTCACCTAGACACTGGATCTTACAATATTATCAGTAAAAGCCTCATTTAATGCTATATATTTTGTCTCTTATGAGTACTTGAGGTTGTTTCTCACACTCTCCTACCAAAAGCATTGTCAAAATTTTCAATCTCTTTATAGAGAATGGTAAACAAAAGACCTTATAGGGAAAACTAGTATCTTACCTACTGAAGAAAATTGATTCAACTTTAACGCAAACATGAGTGACATGTTATCTTCCTGTAAAATAGATAGTACTTCCTTAAATACTGAGGACATTTGTTCCAATGTAATTTTACTACATTTATACTGAAGAGAAAATGATCTGAAATGGCTTTTTAGAAAGTCCATAGCAAAGTGAGGCACAGTGATGCATACCTGTAATTCTGGTATCTTGAGAGGCTGAGTCAGGAGAATCATGATATTAAAGCCAGCTTCATCAACATAGCAAAATAGTCAAATATTCTGTGTATATTAAAACTGGCTGAGGATGTTACTCAGCAACTAATAACTCTGGGTTCAATTGCTGGTACCAAAAAAAAAAAATTCCACCATGTAGCTTATAAAATGATTATGCTGGGTTGGGGTGGTGGCTCAGTGACATACCTTATGAATACACACTCAAGATCACTCCAAGTAAACAGTACTGCATGAAATAACCACACAGAGGCAGAGTAATACCTTTTCAGGGGATTCTGTGATGACTCTTCTGACCTACAGGGGTGTGTGGAAATAAAGAAAGGAGCATGTACTGAACCCTTTTATTGTGAAGTAGCCATTGAAATGAGGGAAGGAGTAGCATTACAAAGGAACATGTGAGTGTAACTCAACCCGGTGGCTTATGACTACACATGTAGATCTTCCTTGCTATCTGAGCAGGGAGAACTTCCAAGTTACCAAGAGATGTAGTGACTGGTCAGAGCCTTGTGTTTTAGGGATGCAATGTGTGGTCACTCAGAGTGACTTTCCACTTATCCCACCTTTATTAATATAAATTAAAAAGTCAACTGGGGAATTTTATCTCTCACTGGATTTTTGATCCAAGATCATCATCATAGAACGTGTTCATAATTTTTACTTTCCTGACAAACCTAGGAAGTGGTATGTCTAAAAACTCTGTATCTGGGAGTTTCAATTTTCTGTGTCAGGTTTTTCAGTCATTTTCACAATTACTGGGTGAAACTCTACCTTTTGAAATCTGATTAATTTACTGATTCATTTTTAGTACCTTAAGACTCTCAGTATCACAATTAAGAAAATGTTTGTAATATGTGTAAGACTTATTGTGTCCTATGGGGCTCTGTTTCTGCCCTTTTCCTCACTTAATAAAATTGAGTGGAGGCCTTGTGTCAGCCATAGTATCATTAGTTTAAGTTATAGATAATAGTACACATATTTAAATAACAAGAAAAGATTTACCATCTGTAGTTGGTCCTAGATTTTGACAAAAGTTATTTAAAGGGACCATGACAAATAGATATTTAGGTTTTACTATATGTATAATCTGATTTTGACTTTAACAGAATTATCAAAATTAAAGAATATAATAAGATGTATATAAAAATGTGTATTTTTGAAATTAGCTCTAGATTAACTTAAATAATTGTATTAATTTGGAATTTTGACTGTGACAGAGTGTTTAACTTAGAAGCAGTGGTCTTTATTAGGGACATGAGAAATTATATCTATCCAAAATTGAAATTACATATGTTAAATAAACCTAGATACCTATCTATCTATCTATCTATCTATCTATACACACACACACACACACACACACACACACACACACACACATATATATACACACACATATACATATATATGTATATAATATATATATATTTACTATTTATATATAAATAACCTATAATATATATTATGATAATCAATTAATACAATTAATAAAAAATGGTTTAGAAAAATGTATAATCTTTTGTCTACCAATCCATGAAAAACTGTCATTATTATTATAAAACTTAGTAAGTAGGGGCTGTTAGAATCTCAAATATCAATGGGTAAACATAAGGCAATAGTATTGTTTTAGATAGTGATTAAATTAGTATTTTATGAGATTGAAATTGCAATTACCTTGAGGGATCTTTGTTAAAGCAATTTTGTTTATAAATAAACAGTTATATAAGCATGTTAGATAACTATAGTTAATGTACCAAAATTAGCTTTGACAATTATGTATAATTTGTGGCCTTATGAGTTTTAAAAATATAAAGTATTCAATGTATTATATCATAATATTAAGGATGAGAAAATATTCAACATTGTAGATTTCTTATTGAATTAGCTATCGACTGTTGAGCTGATTTATTATTGGCTTTCTGTTTTATATTTAGGGGCAACTAGTTTAGGCTTATTTTTTTTCAGTAAAAAACTGTTGATAGGGTTAAGAAATAAAGCCCTGTTTTAATGTTTAGAGGTCTCTAAAATTTTCTTCTACCTTAGAAGATGAGTAAAATTTTTAAGTAGAAACCCTATTTTTCTTGGCATAAGATTAGCATTTTAATTCTTTTGTCTGGAAGTTTGTCTTTTTTTTCTTTGTTTATAAAAAATACTTAATCATTTAATTATGGTGTAATACTAAAAATAGACTAGAATTATGTTAACCTCTGTAACTGTCTTGGAATATCTAGGGCTAACTGGGTAGTAAACTCATATTTTGAAAATGGGTGACCCCTTGTAAGTTAAAGGTGCTCTATTTTCTCTTTAAGTCTCTCTATGAAAGGAGCAAAATATTTTAAAGGGTAAATAAATTATTTTTTAGGCATTTTCTCTATTTAATACCAATATGTCCCAGGGAATTCTCTGTTCTCCATACTGTCAGACTTGTCACTATTGTGTGTTACTGGGACATGGTTAAGATAAATCTTTCTTAAAATGGTTTTTGACATGATGATCTATTTTAAAGTTTAGCAAAGTAATATACATCTGACATAATTTTTGAAAGATACAATATATGAGTTTAAATTTTTTGAAAGTCTCTTTTAATTTCTTTTGGTCTATATTAAGTTTCAGAGATTTTCTTCAATTTTAGTTTCCGGTAGGCAATTTTAAAGGCCATCTCTCTTAATAGTAATTGATGCTAGTTATGATGATGAGACTTCTTTTATTAATCACTGTAAATTTTTTGTATATAGCATAGATGATTTATTTTGATATTATGTGTAATTTGACAATTTAAAAGGAACCCTCAATCTCTTTTGGAGAGAAGGTTTCAAAGTATCTTTTATCTCTTAGAATATCATCCTTTGAATAGGTGTCTCTTAATTGTCTTCTAGAATATATGATTAAGGTAACTTCCCAATGTAGGAAGTAGCATATACATATTACCATATTTTTATGGATAATAGGTCCTGTCAGACAACTTATGTATTTTTGAATTTCCAACAAATTTTGTAATTTTTATTGTTTAAAACTAACATAGGACTTTAATTTAGAAAGCATCAGTCCTAATAAAATGTTCTGCCATATCTTACAATATCCAACAAACAGAAGTAATACACAAGAATCAGCAGTGACTTTGAGTTAATCAAATTAGTCTTCAAGGAGAATTGTCAAAATTGTAATCTAAGTCAGTCATTTACTATATTTAGGGTTTAATCAAAAACATGAATTTATTTATTAAAATTAATGCATCTTAAACAGTAACAATCATTAGGCAATAAAGTCACTACTTAAAGAAAATTAACTTAACATTTTAATAGGTCTTTATTATGTCAAAATATGGAAAAAATCTTAGCTTACATCAGCATAATAAAATCATGGAAATAACCTGAAATATCCTTGAATTAATCAGTTTATATTTTTATAATCATCCCAGTTATCTGTTTCTCAATTGTTTTAACTTTCTATATAATCTACAGAGATAATGATATAGATTTTTCTAATTAGGAAAATAATTTTATTATTAAAATTTAGAATATAAAGATCTTGTTTTAATCAAAGATGACTTCTTTTTTTCTCTGTGGAAATATCTTCGTTTCCCTTTAGAATTCTTACTGGTTATATTCTGGAATAATTCTTGAAAATCTTAGAATATAAACAAATAATTGTACATTGATAAAGAGAAATAAAATACAGTTAAATTTTAATTAAAATATAGTTAAGGCCCTTAGATAATTTTGTAGGAATAATTACATTTGTTTTTCGACTTATAAAGTTTGTTCAATGATTTGAGAATTAAAAGTCACTTGATTATCTCTGGAAAGTAAGTTTATAGTAAAATACATTTATGTTAAATATTTCTAATTATAGATAGAGAACATCATATATATATATATATATATCATTATATATGCATACATGTATACATATATATATTTACACATATATTTATATATTTATGTTTTCTGTTGAAGAAAAATGATTAGATAAATATATATTAACTGAATAAATAGACATAAATGCAAATTATTTTCTGGATTAGCAACTATTGGTTATCCAAATACCAAGAAAAATACATATTGAGAATAAGGGCATAATTTATAATTGTATTAACTTTTTTAACAATGTGTTTTTTAAGACATTTGAGTCCATTTCAATTTTCCTTGGATTAGTAGTGCACTTTTTTATATTTGTGAGGTCACATAATAAGATCTTTGTGCATACATTTACTTATTTCTTCTAGTTATATAGTCAGTGATGAGAATAGCATTTTTTGCTCATCAAAGGTCTTGGCTGGCTTTATTTCTTGTGGTGAACAAATGCTTTCTTTTAACCTTCAAAATTGAAAGTAAAATACAAAGAAACATATGTTTAATACCTCTCATCAATAAAAATTATTTAGTAACAGCCATATATAGAAAAATGAAAGATCCTAAATGAAGCTGTTGTGGGATAAAAAACAGTCAAGTTGTTTAGTCTTGAGAGCAAGTCAGGCTTAGGGCTGCAATGTAGAATCCTGTGGAATTAGATTTTGCCTTAAAAAAAGATACATTTTGTTAGCATTTACAGGTGAGAATTCATAAAAATGTAGGCTCTATGTAGTTTCAGGAGCAGGTCTGTGTGAAACTGAAAGTACAGTTTAGTGACTGGAGGCAAGATCAGATGTCCTGGTTGAATGACAGGGGAAATACCAATGGGAAGCACCCAAAATGTAAAAGAAGAAACTAGGAAGACTAATTGGCTATCCAGGCTTCCTGCTGTTACCACGGTGATGGAAACAGCTTGGAGTTAGTTGTTCATTGTCTGGGAAAAAGGCTTCAAGAGCAGGTTTAATTTTATTTGATTTGTTTGTATTTATCTAACTAGAGTGAAGTGGCTTGCTTTGTCTTTACCACCTCTTCTTGCAGTGTGTGTTGTCTTCTTCTTTGTATTTTTCCTTGCAGCACATGGGCACTTTAAAAGTGAGTTTTAATGGCAGATGCCAGTGTTACTATCAGATCTTAGAGCAGTTTGCTTTTGGCATTCAGGCCAGGTTGTTTAATGGTTAAAAGCACTGCTGGTTGTGGGTCTACTTACAGACCCCATAGGAAAAGCAGCTAAACTCTTTTGTCCACAGAGGCTGGGTTACAGCCATTCTGATAGGTAGAACAAGAATGTGGTAAAAAGTTGTAATATAAGTTGTTAGAGCACTTTTTAAACATCAAAATAACTAAAATATAAAAAAAATTCCCTCTCAAGAAGTAGAAAATTTTTCTTTTACAGTCTCATAATAAATAATCATAATCATAATTCTTTTTTACTCTTACACTTTCCAAGCATGGATTTCTAGCATATAAAACCCTAAAATCTTTACCTATTTTTTAAGATGTAAAAATTCATAGAAACAATCCAAAAAAGTCCATAAAAGCAATTTTCTCATGGGAGAGGACTGAATTTAACAATATATTCTGTTAATAATCTTAATAATACTTTAAATATTTTAAGGTTTCTAACATTTCAAAATTTTCATCTTTCTAAAGATAAAATATTCTCAGATATTTATAAAGTTCAACATCACAGATTTTTTATCTAATTCACTTACTTTCTACAATTGTGTCCAAAATATTTTGAAACCTTAAGTGCACTTAACATATAAAGAGATGCCAAACTCATTAAATTTCTAGAATGTAACCTGGAGACCCAGCATTGGCCACCAATTGTCAGGTCTAAGCACTAAACACTCAAGGTGACTCTAGGTGACCTGGGCAGCATGCAATAACCACACAGAGACAGGGAAATACATTTTTCTTTGCATCCTGTGATGGTTTCTCTGACCTATGGGGGTCCATGGATAGAGAGAGAGGAGTATTTGCTTAATCTTTTTATTGGGAAGAAGCCATTCAAATGAGGGAACAGGTAGGGTTACAAAGGAATAGGTGAGTATAGCTTAATGCCCTTGGTTTTGACTACACCTGAAGACCACCCTTGCTATCAGATCTGGGAGAAGGCCCAAGTCAACAAGAAATGTATTGACTGGTAAAAGCCTTTTGTGCTTTGGTAATGAAAGGTGTGGTCATTCAGAGAATTTCTTCAGAGTAGAATGCTTGTTTCACATGTGTGGGGCACTGGGTTCAATCCTCAGCACCATATAAACAAAAAAAATATAGGTAGTGCATGCATTTACAAATAAAAATATTTTAAAAATAATTTTCTTCCAGCTACCTGATAAGATGTGATGGGTATTCAGCAGGATAATTTGTGTAAGTAACAGTGCTGGAACATATTAAATACAGTTTTTTCTGATGTTATAAACAGAGCTGTTGATGAAAAGAGTAATTGATATTTGGCATTGGGGCAGCCCCACATTTTCTTCTCCATTTTTTAAATAGCATAACCCTTCCAATTTCTGGACTTTAGTAGTAACTGACACTATCAACCAGTAGCATGGATAAAGGCCTGTGAGTAAATTCTGTCCCAATAGGTGGACCCACCCATGGCTAGTTTTGAGCTTTCCCTATATTAGTTAGCCAAAGTTAGCAGCAATGACATTTCCTTTTACAGAGACTAAAGTGAGAAGGAGAGAGTACTCATGGACTGAAATCCAAGATTCTCACATCATCTGCTCTTGGCTAATCTCCAATCTATAGAAGGTACAGAAATTACCTCCAAGAGAAGCCATGGCCTGTGTAGGTTTTGTGATGGATTTCAGTACAACAAAAAGAACAAATCTTAAAATTCAAGTTTCACTTGAATGAGAGAAGTGAAGAAATGGACTAAAATGGTACAATACCTGAGGACCCACAGTTATTGAGGAAAGTTACAATCACCTCAGTGCAGAGAAACCTGGCTCCCTCACAGGCAGGAGGCCTCTTTAACCTGTCTTCCTGTGCAATTATCAAAATCCCATTAGTCATGAATTTCTTCCTTTCTTCTTAATTCTCTTTCCTCTATCTGTTTTTTCTCATACCTATTAACTGTTTTTGTTTCATTCTAGAAGTAGTTGTCCCAATTCAGTCTCCATGTTTTCTTCTAACAACCAAAGCATTTAGAATTTAAATCTCACTGTGAGGTATATAAATTGATAATGGGTGTCTTAATTTTTTTAGGAGACACATGTGATGTCATCAATTAGTTTTTTATGATTAGTACCCACATAAAAAACCTGGGGTCACTTTCCTTAGAAAATGAGAAGTGCAATCAAAATTTTTTATCCAGATAGTGCTTCTTTATTACTGAGAATGAAAAAAAAAAGTTTTCTGTTTACAACTGGGGACTCCCTCTCTGTCTACAGTAATAGAGCTATTCTCAAACCAATATTTCCAGTCTAGTGAGATGAGGTAACCTATTGCCACTATATAACCCCATCCTGAAATCCTCCACTCCAAATCTGGATAGAGAGAAAATAGAGAAGGCTCCTGGGTAGGTGGTAGAGGAAGGCATTTTCAAGTCTATTACTATATCTTATCCAAGACCCAAGTATTTATTCCCAACATGCTACAAAATTTATTTGAATTAAAACTTATTCCATGTTTTATAGAATTACTTTTGTTATTACTATAATGTATAACATGAAAATATTATCTTATATAATTAAATTATCATACAGAATTGTTTCATCATTAAGACTCACAAGTAATAGAAATTCAAATGGCCAGTATAACTAGACTTATATAATTATCTAGAACTTGAGATATTCAGGGCTGAGTTTTTATCTCAGTGGCAGAGTGCTTGTCTAGCATCTGTGAGGCACTGGGTTTGATCCTCAGCACCACATAAAAATAAATAAATAAAATAAATGCATTCTGTCTTTAAAAAGATGTTCAAAGTACTTATTCATATTGAAATGGTAAATTCAATAACAAAACATATGAGGGAAGATTCAGAAAATATTCTTATTTTATAAACTGAGTTGTACAGAAACTCTGTGTAGAAAAATGGTGCGGTCCATATGAAGTGTGTTGTGTATAGAAAAGAAAATGACATGCATGCAGGGTACCACTGAAGTTTCAATGCACTAGCAGCATGATGGACCATCAGATCAAGATAAAATCCAGCATGTAGTATGTTTTAGCAAATCAAATGCTTCTGTTGTTGTTTTGTTATGAAGTGTTGATATTTGACCTCAGGCTTTATACCTACTGAGCAAATATGCTCCCAATGAGTTACACCCCCTTCTCCTGAAAAATATAGTTTTATTGGAATGCCATCATGCATTAAGTTACTATATATTGCAGTTTTATGCTATGATTGAAGCGAACTTCTGGTCCACACAGCCAAAAATCTTCATGATATGGTCCTCTGAAGAAATATTTTGGAAAAATCCATTGATATAATTTTAATACCACCAAATATATTGAAAGGTTTTTGGAACATGGATCCCTATGTGCAATCCCCAACAGCATTCTAGTTAATTTGGGAGTCAAATATTTCAGCATTTATCTGCTGGTAATAAAAATCTAAATCTAATTATGAGTAAAATTGAGGTAACCAGGTAGAGTGTGAGTATGGCAGTAAGATTCTTTCTGCATCTTGGCAAATTTATAGAAATATTAGAATAAAATAACCTTAAAATTTTTTATCACACTCAGTGTTTTATTTTATTTTTTATTTTTATTTTATTAGTTAATTTAATCATTTCAACAAAATCTAGAATTGAGCAGAATTCATTCCCATGTAGCTAAGAAACTTGCCAAATGCAAGCCCAATTGTACTGTCAGAATTGGAGCTACATTTCCAGATATTTCTAGTTTTAAAAAAATCTTGGGCCTGGAATTGAAGCTCAGTAGATCATATAGGTAGTATGCACAAAGATACCCAGCACCAGTAGAAAAAGAGAAATTCAGCCCTGTCCTAGACCAGCTGAAAGAGTACTGATAATTCACTAATGTTCCTTGCTAGTAAAGTATGGGTCACTGCAGGTGGCCACTGAGGCCTATATGAAGGATAGACAAAAAAGTTGAAGTGTCTTGTGTCTCTTTTTTTTTCTTTTAGTTGTAGGCCTTTGTTTTCTTTATGTTGCTGAGGATCGAGTCCAGTGTCTCACACAAGTGCTCTACACCCACTGTCTTACACAAGTGCTCTATGACTGAGCCACGACCCTAGATTGCCTTGTACATTGAAGACCCTTCTATTCAGTCCCCAGGTGTAGGCTTGCTCCAGTTGGGTTAACATTTGTTAAGCACTTACAATAAGTGTCAGAAACATGTATTGTCTCATTAACTTCAATAAGGCCCATTATAGACAGGTCCTTTAACTATGATGTAAAAATTAATTTAACTTGACTGCTATATGGAAAGAAATATTTTGCATTAAGTTAATGGCATTGTCTGAACCAGAAAGTACAAAATAAATATCAGTTGTCAGCAGGAGCCTGGATTGATGATAAAACTCAGGAGGCAGAGGATCACAGTTCAATGCCAGCCTCAGCAACTGAGACCCCTCTGAATAAAAAAGGGTTGCGGATGTAGCTTATTAACAAAGTGTCCCAGGGTTCAATCCCCAAAACCAGAGGTCTGAGGTTGGGGCTTGCTTATGACATAGTACTCAATTTTGGGTGAGTAAAGAACTGGGGATTCCAGCCTTATGCTGCACCTTTCCTATTTAACCATCAGGAGGCAGCAAAAGGTCTCTTCCAATGCCTGCTGTGGTTCCCCCTGGTGCCCACCAGATGGCAACAAAGCAGGGCAGCTGATCTTGTGGTCAATGTGGCAGCATTGCTTCTCTCAGTGATCCTTTGCATAGTTAGCCCCAACCTCCCAGGGCCTTAACTAACTCGGAGGAGACAGGCCAGAACCAAGTTAATAAATAAAATTCAGAATTTATTAAAAATTAGAGCTCCCATTTTGTGCCTTCCTGGTGATAAAGAAATAAATATCCATAAGGGACACAGCTGGGGAAAGAAAATCAATCCCAAGACAGATTTATTAAACTGCACCTCCCTTTCCAACCCCTCCCCCTATGGCTCTTGGGACATAGCACATGAGCAGGTACCTCAGTCCAGGTAAAATGTGGGCGGCACCAAGGCTTACCTGCCCTGCCCAGGAGGGGAGATAGGTCCTAGGATCATTTGTTTCCAGCCCTTGAATCCCATAGACCTGCTTCCAGCAGGGGCCAGGGCTGAAGCATCAATTGGAGGCACCTGTGGGTGGTGGTGGTAGGGGGAGAACAGGGTAACAACCTAGGCAGCATAAGCAGCTGAAAGAGGGTCCAGCCCCCTCTCCAGGTTCAACCAGTAGCCTGATAAGTCATGTATCATCCATACCCCCTTCGCCCCTTGAGCCTGCAACCTCTGCACTAAGCTGAGGATCTTCCTGGGCAGTTCAACAGAGGCACGGATGAAAACTGCATCACATTGCACATAGTTTCCCTTTCGGATATCCTGGTGGGAGATGAACTTGGGATATCCAAAGCCCGGAGAACTCTCATCCAAGGAGCTTTACCACGTGCCTGGCTTTTGGAATTTTTTTCATTTTGAGTCAGAGTGGAAAGTCTCAATGAAAGGCTATGGATTAGCAAGCCCTGGGTTGCTCTGATATAGCAGGAAGAATGTGACATGACGGGCAAAATGCCACTCAAGGAGACTGTCAAAGGTGCCTGGTAGCACATGAATGTACAGAAAGAGATATGTGCTCTCACTACTGCCGTTGCCAATGAGGAGTGCAGACACCTGTAGTTTGTATCCATACTTATATGTTTTGAAGGCTGGTCTGAAGCACTCAACGTTAGGCTTGGCCTCTTGAACCCTCTGCCCATAGCTGCCAATCTTCCAGATGGGCACTCCATCACTTCCTACTGATAGTTCCTCCAGCTCTCCACACAGTTCCTGCAGCTCCTGCCACTGCTGGCTCACCAGGGCACACATCATAGCCAGAGGTGGCTTCACACTCTCCTTCACATGCTGCACCATTGCCAGCTTAGGGCACTGTTGGCAAAGTCCCAGGCAATGAGGAAAGGGAGAACTGTTACCAAAAGGGAAAGACACAGGGGTAGAAGGCGCCCAACTCTCCATGATGAAGACAGGGTGCTAGGAAGCACCTGTAGCCGGACATCAGGGGGAAGGACCTCAAAGAACTAAACTCCCAGGAACCCTATCCTTCATTCAGGACTTCATGGCCTAAAGAAGGATTAACAGGAAGAAGGGGCATCTGACCCTGTGCATGCAATCAGAGTCTTTGAACGGGTATAGCACCAAGGCAGTCCTACCGCTGTCCATCCGATGATTTGGCAGATCCTCCTGAGACACAGTGCCCATGCCACCCTGGTTAGAGTAGGGCACAGGCAGCCTTGGGCACTGGTACTGGTGACTCTGTACCTATTGACTTCCTTTGTGCAATAGGTACAAGGCTGGGTGCACTTGGGGCACTCAGAAGTTGCATGCTGGGTCAGTAGTCACCGCATCATGCAGGCACCACTCTTGTTCTCACAGTACGCACTCTCTTGGGGGCACATACCCTCATGGCTCTCAAAGGCTTCCCCACTGAAATCAAAGCCACAGAACTCGCAATTGAGGCACCGCTTGGGGCAGTCGTGTTGCAAGTTTGCAGGCAGATCACAGTGACTCAGCTTGGCAGGACAGCGATTGGGGCAGGGAACTTCAATGAAGCTGCAGCTATTCAGGTGTCTGTATAAATAACAAAGTGGCCCACTCCAGCAGCAGCCCTCCTCACTGTGGATGCAGCGAATGGGCAGGCCTAGCATCTGGACCTCCAGCTCTGGGTCTGGGTAGATCTTGGCATAGTCCAGTGGAAGTTGGTCCTCAGGGCATTTGAAGACTCCTTCCCTGAGCAACTGCTGCAGGCAGGTTTCGCAGAAGCGGTGGCGATAGGTAGAAACCTGCAGGGGCTCGCGCATGGGTTTCCTGCACATAGGGCACAGCAGTCGGTGCTTGGGCTTCTCCAAGAAGTTGTAGTGGAAGCTGCGCATGGCGGGAGAGTGGCAGACGCCGGCAAGCGGGGCTGGGCACGTGGTGGCCCCTGGTGGCATGGACTGGCAGCCCCGCCCAAAGCAACTAAGTGTTTTAAATATGCTTTATATTTGAAATACTATATAGTCTATAAATCTCTCTTCACTTAAAAAATGAATGCGTGCTACATTATTTTACAGACATAAAAACAGAATTCTTCAAGAATATTTGGACTATTTCTAATTCATAAGAAAATTCTAAATAGAATATTTCTTACATATGCATATGTAGTATATCAGTATAAATGTTTTATATGAATATATACATGCAAAATCAGGATATATACAAAAGATTCTTGCATGTTTTCTATATGAAATATGCACATTTGTGGATGGGGTTATGGTTCAGTGGCAGAGCACTTGCCTAGCATGTGTGAGGTTCTGGGTTTGATTTTCAGTACCATACATCAATAAAGGACCATTAACAACTAAAAGAGTATTAAAAATTTTATATATATATATATATATATATATATATATATATATATAATTGTCCTTAACAGGAAAGCTCCAAATGCAATAATGACAACCATCACAAATACTGGTCAGACATTCCTCCTCTAACAGAGAACAGACTTTATAGGATAAATGGCTAATTACAGGTCTGGAGCAAAAAAAATAAATAAATAAATGATGTGCATAAAACACCTTATTTTGTGAGAAACTGAAAAGTACTCCAGGATAAATGGGAACACATCAAAAAGATATGTAATCAGCTTTAAATAGCAGCAGCTGTTTATGTATAGGCATGTGAGTACCAAAATTATAAGCTTTATCTTCTTGCCCACTTATGGTTGGTTTTGCTATATTTGTTTATGCAGAATCAAATTTTAAAAAATTATAATTTGGCCACCACATAGTAATCATTTGACACAAGAAGGAATCATCTATAAAATATTAATTTTAATGGATGAAAATTTAAGGACCAAACAGATATTTATGAAGTCACAAAGTGTCACCTCCCGAAATATTTATGAAATACAAAGGGTATATAAATACTAGGTTTATCATGGAACAACCTGGCAGATACTTCTTAAGCAAATAATTTGTGAAAAATAACCAGTGATGGAACAAAGTGACACTACATCCTTCCACAGTTTCTTGTGTCTGTGTCATTGAGGCCCCAAATATTTGCTTACTTTTAAGTAGAGGCTAACTCTAGATCCTAGAAGTTTTCCACCATTACTAGAGGCTAACCATAGTTTGTTACCATGTCTGTCAGTGCTGCCAGAATATGCTCTAGTGTAAGAACTAGGCATTGTATGCATGATGTTCTTCTTGTAATGGCATAATCTAAATCCACTCATGAGAACATATCATATGATTCTAAACTGAAAGAAAATTTAAAAAACTACTACTGATATACAGCATTCAAAATCATAAATATTATAAATAGCCCATGAAAACTCACTATTGTCCCAGATTAAAGATGCAGAAAAAAAATGAGACCACTGGGCACAGTGAATAAGTGATACTAAAATTTCTCAAAATTGGATTGATTTTTGTTCAAAGACAATTGTTGAAATAACTGACAAATTTTGAATAAGGTTTGTAGAGTAGATATTCATAATTTAATTTTCTTATTATGTACCTTTTTTGAAATGGAGAAAAAGAGATAAAACAAGTTAATAAAATAGTAACATTTGAGAAATATTTCCTATGGATTCTTTGCTCTGCTATTATAAATCATCTATAAATCTGAAAGTGTCAAAACAGAATATATCTGAAAGAAAAATATTTCTTTAAAATATTAACAAGTAACAACATACTCAATAAAATAAACTGTGAATCTGTATAGGTATAATTAAATAAAAAAAATTATTGGTTGATGATTACAAAGAAATTTATAGTCTCAAACTCTCTCCCTACAAAAAAAATTAATTACAAATTAAAATACTGCAAATACCACCTTAATAACCAATATTACCATGAGCAGTACTGAGGATATTATATGTCACATGATGTGACCCAAAAAGAAAATCAGAGAATTGATTCTATGATACTCTTGCCAAAAAAACATGTAATCTACTTCCAATCATAAAGAAACCAAAAAATCCATCTTCAGCACATTCTACATGCTTTCCTCCTGAAAAGATTCAAAGGTAAAGAAGAGACTAAGAACGATTTGAACCTGAAGGCATCTATAAAATACAACAATTAATTTCATTTCATGGCTCTGAATGAAATATTTTGCTATAAAGGACAATATCATACTACTAGCAATGAATGAAATTAATTTGAGGATTAAGTGGTTAAAGGCATTATGATAGAATGTATTATTACTGATTTGAGGAAAAGCAATTGCTTAATGTTTTTTTTTGCCTTTTCTTTTCATAACATCTTGAAATATATTAGTAAAGTTGCACATTTTAATTTAAAGTACTTTTGTCCATTGAAGCATTTTAAAGTGAAATGATGACATATGACATCATCTATGATATATTTAGTTTTTACTTCAATAAGAACATGCTAGATAACTACAATACAACCTTATTATAAAACATATATGATTAACAAGTATTCTGTTAGTTGCTAATATTTGAAAAATCATTGATAATGAATGAAGGTTGTATTGTAGTTATCTAGCATGTTCTGATCTGTAGAAAATACTAAAAATATCATAAATGACAGCATATGTCAGAAATTCACTTTAAAATTATTCAGTGAACAAAAGTACATTATATTAGAATCTGAAACTTCACTATTATTTTCCAAGATTGTATAAACAAAGAGAAAATTTGAAAAAAAAACTATTAAGCAAATACTGATTTTATTAGAAACGTCTTAAGTCAATGCTTCAAATTAAAATTATAAAAATTGAAAGGCTCTATGTTTGATGAAAGTTAATATGATAGTTAATATAGTAAATGGAATATATATATATATATATATATATATATATATATATATATATAAAAATATATATATTAATATAGTTAATATAGTAAATGGAATATTTACCTAAATATTACCTAAATCTCTGGATACATATTCAGGGACACATTTTTTAAATACATATAATCTATCATTAATGCGCTATTTAGATTTACCAAATTAGTGTTGACCATTTGCTTGTTGAATGAAGTTTAAATGTTAGCATTTAGACAATTTGAAAACATCTCAATAAAAACTGGTTTGGACATGCACTTCAACTTTTCTTACAGATGTATATAAAGCTTCATATTTTGAGAATTTCATTATATATATGATACATCCTTTTCAATGAAGTGTTCACATCATACATTTCATCAAACAATAAAAATATTATATCAACTGTCTGAAAAACACAATATTATTCTTCTTATGCTTTTTCTTAATATCTCTGTATATCCTTATGGTTTTTTTCAAAAGTGGAACTTGTCTGGGCTTACTAGTAATTGTTCAGGCAGAAGCTCCCATAATCAAGATTCAAATTCTGTAGCAAGTGGAGAGAAAAAGAATTATAAGTTGTCTCAAAGATTTTATAATCATGAATCAGTAAAAAAGTTGAGAACTTTTCATTGCTCATAAGAATGGAAAATTGATATGTATGTCCACAATACAAAATTACTATGAAAAGCAATATGCCCATATTTTCATACAACGTTATCATTATGACTGTGTATCAGATCTTTTGATTTTCCACCACTTATGCATGAATTTGACAACCATATTCTAGGGTATTCTGGCAAGCAGTGGGATGACAACATGAAAATGATAATGAACACCACTCAACAGTCATATACCATAGCTTGAAAAGCAGGAAAGTAGTTGATTTCAATACAGAGTCATTGGCATTATGACAGGGATAAAACAGGATACTACTGGAACCCTTAGAAGGGACTTCAGTCCCAAATTTGTTTCAGTGTTTGAGGTACTTCAGGGGAACTAATATGTAAGGTAACACCTGAATGAAAAGGAGAAATTGTGACACAGAGAGAAGAGGGGCATGAAGACAATGAAATAAGAAAGAACACTTGTGTAATCACCAGTGGTGCAATGTCACTAGAATCTAGAGCAATGTGACAGTAATGCAAGTGTGGAAAGATAAATGTGAATAACCTGACAAGAATCCAGTTGATTTTAATTTTTTCCTAAAAAAAAATTTATACTTTTCTTGAGGGCAAAATGTAAACTAATGACAGAGTCATGACAGGGTATTTAAATGCTTTACTGTTACTAGGTCAGTCTTGGCTTTTGGCCATAAACCGCAGAAAATGGGTGATGCTGCTTTTTGTCCACAGAAGACTTTCAGCATACAGGCTAAGAGTTTCATAGTGGGGCAGAAGCAAAAAAGAGAGGCAGTTTCAAACGTAAGATCTTTTATATGCTGATTTTCAGACTTCGAAAAAATATATAGCTCTTTAATTGTAATTGATTTCTTCTCAGAAGTGATGACCAAAATTTTGGAAGCATTTGGTTCATTATAGGTGTGCACTTGATGAGAAATGTGTGAAAATACTTTCAACTCTTGTATAAGTGTCACCATGTAGAGTGGTCTTTGTATAAAAGTTGTTCTCTTATTAATTCCCCAATCAAGGTCAGAAATAGATTACTGAACATAGAAAGTATGTTATGGTGAAAATAATAATATGACACCCAATTCCTTTACACAGGAATTTGATGTGATAAAAAATGATGTTGATTGACAGAATTCCCATTCCTGTTTTTCTCTTTTTATTTCCTTTTTTAAGTGAAATTATTTCAAAAAAAATGCTTACTGGTGCATTTAATTATACATAATAGTGGAATTAATTATTTAATATCCACAGATTCACACAAAAATAATTTGATCACTCTTTATCTATAGCATATTTTTTCTCTCCTTTCCTCCCTTTACCTTTGAAGGCATTCTAATGTGATTAATAAGACATATTTTTGTCTCTTGATAGAAGAGTGCTTTTTAAGCTCTCTTATTAAGGCTAGCATTATATGGCCAATTATTGTTTCACAAAAAATCTACAAAATATTAGATTAAGTTTTAAGTAAACTAGCTTATGAATAACGAAATAATAAACACAACTATCTCCCAGAAATTATGGGAAAGTAATCGATATCCTTTTACATTGTGGCTACATTTACACACTATTTATCACTGTTTTGCATAATGGTCAATTATCTCATTTTTCTGGTAAGGACTAATAAGAACAACTTATACTTGTAGCATGCATAACAACTAACTTTTATTTTATTTTATTTTATTTTATTTTATTTTAATATGGTCATCCAAAATCATGACTCTCAAGCAATTCAAATCTGATTCTCTCTTTTTTTTCTGAAAAAATATTTATGTAAGCTAAGAAACGAATATATATATATATATATATATATATATATATATATATATATCTGATATACATAAATATGTATATATGTATACATAAATATATATATATATATATATATATATATATATATATATATCAGTTATTAAATTACATTGTAATTTGTATGTTAAAACTTATTTCTTATTGCCAAAAGTATTTGACTGCACCATAGTCTTTAAAATTTAGATTTGTTCTCCTGGATTTTTTTAGGTCAAAATGCTAAATAAAAGAATAAGGTTGAGGCAATTTTTAAAATAGGCATGCAAGGTTTTACTGTGATTTAAGAAGTTCATTAAAACTCCATGGAAGTAGGGCATGCTGGTGCGCACTTGTAATCCCAGTGGCTCAAAAGCCTGATACAGGAGGGTCTCAAGTTCAAGCCAGCCTTAGCAACTGTGAGGCCATAAGTAACTCAGTGAGACCCTGCCTCTCTATAAAATACAAAATAGGTCTGGGAATGTGGCTTAGAGGTCAAATGTCTTTAAATTCAATCTGTGGTACCAAACAAACAAACAAAAAAAAAACCACAAGGTAAACCCTAAACCAACATGCCATAAATTGGGTATTCTAACAATAATAACACCCAATGAAAGCAAGAGGCTATCTTTAATTTTTTTTTTTTTATTTTCAAACAGATATTTCATTGTTGGAATTTTTGTGCTGATTTAAAAATAATTACATATTATAGAAGTATCTTCAAATGGTTTCAACATAATTTATCATTGTTTTTTTTGGCAGCTCTTAAAAATATAGCCTATCATTGTTTGAATAAGATTTGAAATTCCCAAATGAAGTCTTAGAATGAAGGAAATCACATAGATATATTGAAGGGCTTCTGTTACAAAATGCAACCCTAACCCTAACCCTAACCCTAACACTTCAGATAGAGCTCTAACCTCTAGAGTACACAAAGAACTCAAAAAGTTAAACCACAAAAATAAGTAAATAACCCAGTCAACAAATGGGCCAAGGACCTAAACAGACACTTTGAAGAGGAGGATATACAATCAATCAACCAATACACACAAAAAAAGCTCATCATGTCTAGCAATCAAAAAATGCAAATTAAAACTACTCTAAGTTACTATTTCACTCCAGTAACAATGGCAGTCATTATGAAGCCAAACAACAACAAGTGTTGGCGAGAATGTGGGGAAAAATTTATACTTGTAAATTGCTGGTCAGACTGCAAATTGGTGCAGCCAAGTTGGAAAGCAGTATGGAGATTCCTTGGAAATCTGAGAATGGAACCACCATTTGACCCAACTTTTGCCCTTCTCAGACTGTACCCAAAAGAATACAAAGTGCACACTACAGGGACACAGCCACATCAATGTTCATAGCAGCACAATTCACAATAGTTATACTGTGGAATCAACCTAGATGCCCTTCAATAGATGAATGGATAAAAAAAATGTGGCATTTATACACAATGGACTATTACACAGCACTAAAAATAAGAAGATCATGGCATTTGCAGAGAAATAGATGGCATTAGAGCAGATTATGCTAAGTGAAGATAGCCAATCCCTAAAAACAAATGCCAAGTGTCTTCTCTGATATAAGGAGGGTTACTCAAATAGGGGTAGGGAGGAAGAGCATGAGAGAAGATTACCACTAAATAGGGAAGAGAGGTGGGAGGGAATGGGAGAGAGAAGGGGAATTGCACAGAAAATGGAAGGAGACCCTCATCATTATAGAAAATACATGTATGATGATGTGAGAAAAAAAAGAAATGTGCACATTAGATTGGGTTGATAAAGGTGATGGGAGGGGAGGGACATTAAAGGGGGGATATGTAGGGCAGCAGAATAAAATAGACACTAGTATCACTGTATGTATAAACGTGGCTCTATAACCAACGTGATTCTGAAACCTGTGTACTTGGAAAAATGAGAAATTATACCCCATTTGATTCAAATGAATGATATGTCAAGATCATTGTATTGTCATGAACAATTAATAAAAAAAAGATTATAATATATGAAAATTATAAAAATTTATTATTTAATTATCAAATTGAAATTATCAAATCTAATTATCAAAGGTCAAAAGAAAATAAAATATGAATACTGGTTTTCTGGTACACACAAGTACATATGTGCAGACACACACACTTTCAGATACATTACATAGCTTTACCATGTAAAATGAGACACATTTGTAGAATGCAGAGGGCAAAATATCTGTCATTTCTGCTGTGCACCTCCTTCTCTGACTTAGACTGTGAGTGTGGGACCCTTTCTCAGAATAACAAAAAACAAGAAGGCCCGGATCTCCAGTACATTCTCTGTCTGCTAAAACAGGGTCTTTAATGACAAACAGTATCTCTGAAGGGTTGTCCACACGATGGGTTTTCCTTTCAGGGTTAATGTGGATGGTGAGAAAAGAAAGCAAAGGGAAGATGTGCTTTTCACTTTCAGTTTCATACCGAGAATCAAACCAAGAAAATTCTGTAACCAAGAGCAATACCATTTAAAAAACACTGAGAAATTTGGATAGTACCTTTAAAACTGCATAACTTAAACTCAACCCAAAAGGCTTATTTCACTGCTACTTCATCAGTTTTTTTTTTACCTACTGCTATTATGAATTTGAACTGTTGTTAAAAAAAAATTAAGAAAATGATTTTCATTTCTCCAGACACATGAGAATAATCATAAATGCAAAATTTTGCTTGTACTAATTTGAATTAACCCCAACAGGAAAATTCCACCACTGCCTCTTTCTGTCTTGAAATCATTCAAAAAAGTAATAACACAGCCTTTCTTCCTCCTGGGATCCAGGGTATTGATATTTCAAGACCTCCCAACAGATGTCTGAAACCTTGAAAACTATAAACCTCCATGCACAAAAAAGGATTTTTTTAGGTACCTTTCATGCTGCCCCAGAGTACAGGAGTTAATCTGTTCTTCATATTTTATGCCCTGATACCTCCTTTGTATCACTATTTATATGCTTTGGGGGCAATTATTAAGTAAAATAGGCTTATTTGAGCACAAAATATTATTGTGACAATCTGATAACACCCAGATTGTGTATAAAACATGAAAACACTTGACAGAGTCATCATTATGTTCTCATTGGGAAGAAACAACATTTCATCACTATACTCAGAATAGCACATATATAAAACTCATGAATTCTTTATTTCTGGAATTTTCCATGCAACAGTTTAGGACTGCAGCTGACCTAGTAAATAAATTATGCAGAGGAAAATGAATAAGAGAAACCTCCTGTAATAATAAAAAATTAAGAAAAATAGCAAGAAAGCAAGAAAAGAAGAAAGCAAGAAGGAAAGAAAGAAAGAAAGAAAGAAAGAAAGAAAGAAAGAAAGAAAGGAAGGAAGAAAGAAGGAAGGAAGGAAGGAAGAGGAAGGAAAGAAAGAAAGAAAGAAAAGTTAGGATGGTCTTTCTATGACTTAGGTATTTCTTCAGGTTCAAAGATTTACATATTTATACACATTTTTGAACAGGTTATACAACAGCAATCCTGATTCAGGCATTATTATTAATATGCTATCTTTACTGAAAAGGAAACAACAATCCTGAGAGGTTGACTAGAGTGCCCAAGACTATATGGATGTGCCGTGTTAGAGCCAGGACTTGAACCAAGACAGTCAGTCAGATTTCTAAGTCCACATTCTTACCTACCATTTTGTATTGCCTCTTTCCAAGGTTTAACTATTATATATTCCTAAAGATATTAAGAAGCATAGTAATAACACAAAACTATAATAAATAAAAGATGTTTTTTGATAAAGAATTCAGAAAGAGGTTTTTTTTTTAATTTTTAATTACTAGATAATTTTCAAAAATTGCATGATTGCGAATATTCTTTATTTCATCACAAGATGAAAGAAATTATTTCTTTGTACCCAGGGAATTTACAATTTATTCAAATTCATAAACAGTCTAGTAGATGAAGGCTAAGCACTAAATAACTAGATAGTCCACTCACAACCAAGGATCAGAGATCAGCCAAAGGCAGGTTGCCAATGCCGCCTTTCACTTCAAATTGAATCGACACAAGTGCTTTTTCACATTCATTTCTACAGACAAAATTCTTAAATTTATCAAAAATATGACTAAGTAAATTCAGTTCAAATATCATAGCTTCAAACCAGACTGAAATTAAGAAAAATATTAATAAAAGTATCTGGAGTGAATTAATTTTCCAAAGTTCTTGGCATGATGTAGATTTTGGGATATAATACTAAATTCTAAAAATCACTGGTAAATGATAATTAAGAGTACTAAATTAGGCAATAATGGTCAATGGTTTCATAGAATGAAAGATAGGTTTTAAAAAGACCATGAACACACACTTCATAAAGGTGAAATTCTAAATACCAAAAAAATACTCACCATAAGTCATTCTAAAAATGGCTTCATGCATTCATTTATAGGCTCCAATTATAAAAATATACACATTGTACATATCACCAGAGGACATAATTTTTCTCTCAAATAGAATAATTTAACTCTTCTAATAATTAATGTGCAAGTCTAGACTGAAGGAAAGATTCATGCTCTCAAAAATAAATAAGTTCTAAGAATGCTTCCTAATTTATAATCATTCAAGGTAAAACAGTATAGTTTTGTGAGCAGGCACAAAAACTAAGCACTAAATCATGAAGTATAATTATACTGGGTAAAGGATGAACTAGTACTGCTAGGGTTGTCTAATCCAAAATTTTCTAATCTTTTTACAGCACATTTTTCCCAGGAGGCTTTCCAATTAATAATTGTTGTGAGAATGGAGCTGAACTTTTACCAACAAAGCTGTTGAGCTAAGTCTGTTACAAACAGATTTTATTCAAATATGAGGGAAACTATAAATTCAGGCTCGCCCACGCCTTGCTCTTTGCTTCTCACTTTTCTACCTAATGCCTTCCATTCTCTGCCTCTGTTTTGTGGATCTCTTATTTACTTAATTTGTACTGAATTTACTCTTTATTGAGTCAAGGCTCCTAAGCAGAGGTGGAATCATCTGAAAAGGATGCTTTCTGGTGCCTGAATGCTACCAAGCTCTCCTGATACCTCCTCCCCATCTGCAATCTTGTGGTACCTTATCTGTGTCCTTCTCCAAATATGGCAGATTCTCAGAGCCTGCATTTTTAAATCTGAAGCTTAATTTTGCTATATATGAAAATCTTGGTTGGAATCAACTTTCTTTTATAGCATGATATATGTTATTCCAGGACCTCCTGGCATTGAGAGTCTGAGTTGAGAAATCAGCTGAAAACTGAATTGGTCCCCATCCATATGTATTTTTTCAGGCTTTAAAATTCTATTCTTATTCTGTTTATTATTCACTCTTATTATAATGTGCCTTGGTGTGGTTTTGCTGTAATTTTGTACAGTGGGGTTCTTGTAAGCCTCTTGTAGCTGATTCTCCATTTCATTCTTAAGATTTGGAAAATTTTTCTGACATCATTTTGTTAACGTTTCTGCATTAATTTAGTTTGCAACTTCAAGGCTTCCTCTGTTTTAATAAATCTTAAATTTGGTCTTTTCATGTTATTTCATATTTCTTAGAAATCTGTTCATGATTTCTTACCATCTTCTTGGTGTGGTTAACTTCATTTTTCAAGAGTATATACTTTGTCTCATTACCTGATTTTTTTTTCCTTCTAAGCAGTCTAGTCTGTTGGTGATATTTTTCACTGAAATTTTAATTTGGTTTATTGTTTTCTTCATTTGAGGAATTCTACTTGATTTGTTTTCATAATCTCTGCCTCTTTAGTGAAGTGATATTTTACTTCTTGCATTTCCTATACTATATCATCCTTCATTTTAAAGTTCAGCCTAATTTTGTATCTTCTAAATTCCTTGTCTGACATTTCTTCTACTCTGTCACTTATGGATTCCATTGCTGGAACATGTTGGTTTTTTGAGGCACGGTGGTCCCTTGATTTACATGTTGTTTGTGTTTTTTTCCCACCTAGCTGTATCACTCTGAGGCAGTAGTTTCTACCCTGTCATCTTATAGCATCCCTGAAGTATCCCAGTACCTCACCTTCAAAGAAGAGACCAATGTTAATAGCACCCAATGCAAACAATACAACTTTAATTCTAGTAGCTCCTATTAAAGTAGCTTCAGGTTTGTCACAATAAACAGAAATAATGTGTTAAATTTTTATCTACAGTACAAATAGTAAGTTTGCTAAAAGGGTTTACACTTTCTAATTATGTGCAATGAGGTAACAGAAGTAATGTAAGATGTGTGGTTTTTCAGGGAGAAGGAGAGTATATAGAGATAAAAATTTACAGTAAGAGTGAGAGAAGATTTACTAGAGGTTTGTTTTAGTATGAAAGAAGAGAGAAAGAGAATCCATGGAGACGAAGAGGTGAGAAAAAAATATACATACAGATTTGGGTAAAAGAGAAAGATATATATATATATATATATATAGATGATAGATATATAGATAGATATATAGATAGATAGAGATAGATAGAGATAGATAGAGATAGATAGATCGATATAGATAGACAGCAAAAATTTAATATATTACTAAAATATCCCATTCCTCATGGAGACAAAGAGGTGAGGGAAAAAAAAACTATATATATATACACACACACACACACACACACACATATACCAACAGATTTGGGAAAAAATAAAAATAGATAGATAGATGATAGACAGATATAGATAAATATATATAGATAGCAAATCTTTAATATATTTTTAAAACATCCCATTCCTCAATAAATGGATAAATAAAAAATATGTGCATTCAAAGAACATAGAGATATGAGAGAGAGGGGGAAAGAAAGAAAATCTCAATTGAATATTAAATGTTACCTTTTATTGACTTTTGAAATTTTTCTGAACATTCATTTTCCACCAATAGGTAGAATTATCTGAAGTTTGATAGTAGCTCCATTCTGGTGGGTGCCAGACACGTTGGTTATGTGAGCAGATAGCAAGATGCTCCTACTCCCTCTTCAAGTCTTCTCACCCATTGTAGACAGCCCTTTCTCTCCCCATGCATTTTAAGACTCACTGAGCTGGAGAGAGCCTGAGTTTCTCTAGTTTCTCCAACCTAAGCTCCCTTGAGGAACTGCCCCTAGTCTCTGGCTCTCCACAGCTTGACAGATACAGACTGGTCCACACAAACCGAGCTGCAATCAGATGAACCTGTTTTTCAGCTTCCCCAGACTCAGCTTTGCTGCAGTTCTAAGATTTCAATGCCATTTCACCTTTCACAGAGGCCAGAGAGATGCACTTTCACAAAGTAGTGGCCCGGCAAAGAGGCATTCAGATGGTGGCCAATAGCACATCAAGCAGAAAGACCTCAGATGCAACCAGACCCACAAGTACTATGCCAATATAGTTTCAGGCCCTGGCCAGTGTCCCCAGACTGAGGTGGCCATGCCTCAAGATAGTGGCTGTGTTGATGGCAAATGTGTAGTCTCCAGTGGGTATCCCAAGATGGTTGTGGTCATGTGTAAACAAAACAGAGGGTACAGTGACAATGAGCTTGCAGGCATCAGGGGGCAGTGATCAATGACCCAACTACTTTCTGTGAGCAGTTTTCAGACTAACATTGGGTGATCATGTGACACGTGATGCGCAGGCAATAGGCAGGTAAATGGGCCTTGACATAGCTTTTTCATGTGTCCAATCTGCTTCATTACTCCTGTCCTGTTTTGTCCAAGGCTGCCAGTGCCCTTTTCTAGGATCTCTGCAAAATTTTCTCAACACTTGTTTCCACCTTGATCTTTGCTATGCATTATCCACAGAGCAGCCAGATTTTATTTAAAGAAATCAGATCATAGCATTCTCCTGTTTTAAAACCTTATCCTGCATCCGAAAAAAAATTCAAACCTGTGTTCAATGACAAAGCGCCAGGTAATCTGGGCCTGTTTTTCTCAACTGTGCCCACCCTCCTCACAGCACTGCAGCCACTCTGGCTTTGTTTCAGGCCTTGAAATTCACCAGCCACCTGCTCACCTTAGCTCCTCTGCAAATGATGTGCCCAGTGTCTAGCCCCAATGTTTTGTCTCACTGGATCCTTCTTCAAATTTTGTTTTAAATATCTTATCTTTGGATAAGTCTTCTCTGATCATTTGATTATGTTTATGTGTTTATGCTTTGCTTATTTTTGTCACTTTACCTTTATTAGACTATTAATTTAGTAACAGGGACCAGTGGAATGTGACAAAATGAGGCTTCTCATAAGTACTAGTTGAGGAAAAGTGTGGCTTTACTTTATTCCACAGAACTTAGGCCATAGAAGTACAAAATAATGACTCACTGAAGTATAAGATGATGGTCATCAAAAGCTAAGAGAAAAGAAAAAGAGCTGATTAAGTTCACAAATGATGTAAAAAGGCCATGGAGTGTATTTTCATCTGTATTAAATATTCTGTGTGGAAAAATTAATAAGAAAGTAAAATTCATGGTTCCTTGAGCTAGAGAAGAAGTAAGAATGGGAATGGTTACAATTTAGTAAAGGGTTGTCTTTTGTGGTAGAGAAGAATTTCTGTTAGACAGTGGTGATAGGTACACAACAGCCTGGATGTGCTAATGCCTGGAACAAGAACTGGGCAGTTCACAAGTGAATTTTATTGTGGTAGAGTACATCTCACTAAAGATATTATTTTTTTAAAAGGGTACATGAGATGAACTGTTGTGATGCTGCTATGTCACTCTAATGGAACCACAAGCCCTCAAGAATCAGGTCATATAATTGAATTTTATCTGCAGAGCCTAGTACATAACTGGTACTTACTGCTTGAATGAGGACTGGATACTAGAAACTGTCATTTGGAAGCAAATATTCTAGCCATTCAATCTAGCTAAGCTTTGTTCAGCTCTGATTTCAACAAAGAGTGAGACATCATAAGAAATAATTTTACATTAACAAGATGTGAAACTTAGTAATTCACAAAAGACTCCTAAATCTGTGACAGTATTTGATAATTATATACACATATAAAAGTCCTCTAAGGTTAGAAAACCCCCTAACTATCCCTGAACTCCACACAGAGAGAAAAGACCCTAAGCAAAACTTAGCATTTTCCCCTGGCACCTGGCTGAGTATGGTTTCACAATTACAGAGGCTGGTTAAAGTGCTTTCTGCCATATCTTTACTCTTATGGGCAAGTGGAGATGAACTCTGTTACAAGCATTCACAAAAACTCACCAAAAAAGGTACTATTTGAACACTGAGAACCATCCTCAGTGTTAGAGCTCCACCTCTAATATATTCTTTGGGGTTTAAATAACCTAGTTACTTTGTTTCCCCATCTACTTAACCACAGAATCTTTGTGATAAGATTTTTGCTATTTTCATTCATAGTATATTATGAAGACTGAGAGCAGTCTTTCAGGCAGGTAAGAAAAGTGTTTGCCTCCACGTCATTTGCATGGGCCTCATGTTTCCCACGTCGGCTTCCAGGATATTAAACTCTTATCATCAAAGTTAAACACTACATTGCCAACTCAAAAGGAACAGTCTTCCTTAGGTTTCACCCTTCCTTGGCTGTTCAGTCTGTACAGAAACAGTTCCTGGGCTGCCACACACCACCAGTAGCATCATGGCTTCAGCTAACTGCAGTCAACAAGAGAAGATACTAGAGACCTCCATCACTCCAGTTGCACTTGTCAGTGATGCAGACCTCAAACTTAACCATTCACCTACTTCCAGCCAGTATTCATGACCTGGTCTAACACAGTCTGTGAGGCAGCCCTTCTCACACCTCCTGAAAATGTGAAAGAAAATATGAAGTTCTCAGTATAATCTTGGTAACTGAGGCTTTCACTATTCACAGTGGGATACTGTGTAAATCTCAGAACAGGCAACTGAGTCAACAGGTTGAATCTATTCGTTGAACCAACATAATACTTTTCATCTTTTACTTACCCACTCTTAGGGACATGATTTTTTCTCAGAATAACATTAGCTCAGACAAAAGAATCCTGTGACTTAACCTCCTGGATGTGGTCACAACAGAAACATCAATCAGCACTTTCTGCACTTTAGAATCCAACACTTGGAAAACCATCAAGGATATTTTACAGGAGCTGAGGCCACTGAGACAGAGGGGCTGTGCCCTAGGCTGAAGCATATCCTTTACTCAACAGGTCTGCTATGAGTCACAGAACATATGTGCACAGCCATGCAGATAAACCTATCTACAGCATCCTCAAGGCTACATGCATAGACATTAGTTGTTTTTCTTTTCTTTTTTTTTGTGTGTGGAGGTAAATACAGCACATACTTCACTAATTTGTACTATAATAAGCAAATTCCTTTCCTGCTTGGCATCTAGCATTAATATCACTACTCTAGCTCCATCAGTCATTCTCCCTGCTCCATATATAAATATGGGGTGCCCCTAGACACATTACTCTTTGGTGACTTTCCAAGCTGCCAAAGAATGGAACCAAATGCTCACAGAGGCAGTTCCAGGAGGCATTTAGAGCATCTTGTCTACCCAGATCAAGCTCCCACCAAAGTCACGAGCAGGCACTACCCAACAATCCTTCCCTTTCTCAGTACAAGTCCCAGACACCTTAAAGCCCAGGAAATCTTAAGTTTCTTCTCAATGCTGTTTTTTCCAAGGCTTCAAATGCTTCTGATCCCACACCATTTTCCTATAGCTCCTGATCTTCACTTCCCACTGACAATTATACTCACTCTAACACTTACTTAGGTACCTTAAACTTCCCACTGCTCTTAACTTTTTTCTCTTTACCATCTCAGCCCCTTATTATCATGGTCACTCACTAAATTTTGTCAATCTTTCTAAAGTTCCATTCTGAAGTTCAGACTTTCAATACCCCACAAGTTAGTCTATTTTTACTGGAAAGCACAGCCTTTGCAACAGCCTGCACACCAACTCTATACAGAAGTGATCCCAGAACAGCAAGAGGAAAGAGTGAATAACCCACAGACAAACCTCAGGAAGTGGCATGGAGCTGAAATTTATTTTCTGATACACATGCATTCAACTTTTCTGCTTCTATAATAGGTGAAACTCATCCATCAAAATATTCAACTCTACCAGGTTCCTGGATTTCATCACCTGAGCTCTTTGAGTGGAAGGAGAGGCCCAATTTCTGGGACTGGCTGAGTGGTCTAGGTGAAAACAAGAAGACTAGACCTGTACACCCAATTTCTGCTCTTTGTCCACTATAATTACTCATCCAATCCACAGGTGCTCACTATTTATCCAATCCACAGGTGCTCACAGGTGTACATCTATAACTGTATCATATTTGTCTAATTGTCTTTCTACCCCTAATAAAACTCAGACAATTGACACATATAACCCCCTTTCAAACTCCCTTAACATTTTGTTCCTGACCCCTTTTATCTGAAACTCTCAACTTCACTGGAAAAAAATTATCTCCATACATGGTATCTGCATTTGCACTCAATATTACCCACAAAATAGTGAGTTTCCTTGTTTGTTATAGGTGTACATCTATAACTAATATATATATATATATATATATATATATATATATATATATATATAGATATAGATATAGATATAGATATAGATATAGATATAGAAATATATTTATAGATATAGATATATAGACATATAGATATATAGATATAGATATAGATATAGATAGATAGATATTCTTGCTTGGAATGCTAGAGAAAGACTGTAATCCCAGCAGCTCAGGAGGCTTAGTCACAAGGATAGAAGTTCAAAGCCAGCCTCAGCAAAAGTGAGGATCTAAGTCACACATTGAGACCCTGTCTCTAAATAATATACAAAATGGGTCTTGGGGTGTTACTCAGTGGTTGAGTGCCCCTGAGTTCAATACCCAAAAAAGATCTTCATTGTTCTTGAAATTCTATAGTTAAACTGTAGTATGTATGGCTTTAGATATATTTTTACTCGATTTTTTTCCCTGCTTTTTGACTCCAAAGTTTCATCATTTTATTAAATATTGTAGCAATTTTCTCTTTCAACATTATCTAATCCCAATTCTCTCCATTTAATTCTAGAAATTTTCTGACATGTCTACTGATTAACTTCCTATCCTCTTATTTTTTCTTTCATAGTTTTAATATTAATATTTCTATTTTGGTGCTTTATTCTGAGTATTTTCCTCACATCTACCAGAATAACAGTTCTTATTATAGCTGCATATTGTATGTTTTTTTTTCACTCAAATGACTTTTTTTAAGTCATAAATGGACACAATACCATTATTTTATTTGTTTTTTTATGTGGTGCTAATGATTGAACCCAGTTCCTCACATGGGGTAGGCAGGCACTCTCCATCTGAGCTAAAACTCCAGACCTTAAATGATTTATTAAATAAATGAAGACCTTTTTTACTTGTGTGACAAACAAGAGGATTATGCTGAATACAAAATTCAACTTCAAAAAACTACACACTGCAGGATTTTTCTCATAAAAATTCCTGAAATGATAAAATTATACAAAGAAATAACAGATTAGTGATTGCCAGGGTTTAGATAGGGGTTGAGGCAAGAGAAAAAAAATAATTGCAGCCATTAAAAATGTGGCAAATCATTGTATGAAAAAAATATTCTGTATCTTATTTGTATCATCGTAAGTATCCTGATTGTGACACTGTGCTCATTTTTTAAGATGTACAAAAACTGGCTAAAGGAGACATAGCGTTACCCTGATTTACTTTCTGTCAGTGCATGTGAATTGAAAATTATCTCCAAACACTATTTAATTAAGATTGAAAAATGGGACCAAAATGAAAAATTCTGTAGAATCTATGTAAATGAGGACCATAGACCAGAAAATTTATAATCAGAAAATAGAATGGTATTTTCCAAAGGCTGATGAGAAAAAGGAACAAAGAATTAATATTTGATGAGTTTAGAGCTTCATTTCTCAATGTTTTGGAAATGGATATTAGTAATGGCTGCCAGACAATTAATGTATTTAATCCTCTTTTAACTACACATGTTGAAATGGTAAATTTCATGTTACACAGATATTTTTCCACAATTATTATTATTTTAAAAAACAAAATAAAAACAACAATCTTTCAAACAATTCTAGAGTTTCAGGAATAAAATCTATATTTCTTTCTAAATTCTGGGGCCTACAGGGGCTCTAATCTCTTTGTTCATCCATCTGTCCTGTATGAACACAATTGTCTGGCCATAGATTCTTCAGTTTTGCAAATACATGCAGCTTTTTCCTGCAACTGCCTGCCTTTATCCTCTACCTAGGACATGCCTTCACTGGGCTCTGCACTGCTAACTTCTTTTCACCCTTGAATATTACCCTAAGAGTCAGCACAGAACAGAGGGTAAAGTGTATTCTCAGGAATTCATGGGAACTCTTTGTGTCAGACTGGTTGCCTTTCTTACCACCAGTAATGTGAGAATCATCACTGAATAACTTGGCTTTGTTAATGATTAAACACATCATAAATTTCAAATGCTTAACAAGTTATCTGTCTTGTCCCTAAGCCAGTGCATCATTTTAAAAAGTAATTAAGACATGATTGAAAATGTGTATGCCATCTAAATACAAAAATCTTCAAAAATCACCAAAACCAATAATTAAAAGCCACATTTATTGTTACATTATGCAAAAATACATTTAAAATGAACTGTATTTTGTGATTGAAATGAAATACATTGAGTAAAAAATAAAAAAGAGGAAGCATTTGTTTTAAAGAAAAAAAGCAATTTATTTTCTTTATAAATCTGGACCTTATAGAAGGAAAACATTCCATACATGCCTATAAATATGAAATATTTTCCTTCTATAAGAAAATACATAGCTATGCAACATGATATCGATACTAGCATAGACTTCTCAATGAGTTATCTTTTCAAAAAATTAAATGATTAGTTAATTTTCATATATATAATGCTTATGTATGTATATATGTATGTTTTTACATGTGTGAATGGGGTTCATCATCAACACAGACATTATAAATCAGAAATACAAAATAAAAATATTGAATGGGTAGCCCAATTCTAATCATTTGTAATAAAAGAGATAGTAAGTGCCATCTCTTTAATGTAAAAAAAAATGATAAAATGCATACATATCTCGTAAACTAAAACCATGGAGTGTTCATATAAAACAAAATATGCATAAAATGTCAACATATTCAATTAGGACTGGATTGACTTAAATTCTATACAATAATATATAAGAAAAAGCTAACTCTTCTAATTACAAGTAGTGCATAACAGTGGCTTATTTTAAATAGGTTTTAGTCTACCTAGTGGGTATTAGAAAAATCCCTTGGTTTTTTCCTCTGTATTTTCAATCATTCCTCATTCTCTTGGACATCATCCTTTACTAAACATTCTTAGATATCCTTGCAGTAAAATTCATTGATGAGCATATATTTTGTAGCTTTAATCAGTCCACTGCAACATCTATATTTTGATCCCTTGACAAAGGGCTACTGGTACTCTCTGTGTATATGTGAATAACTTGAGCTTCCCATTCAGGGACCATCATCAGATCCTTTTCTCACTCTCTTTTTATTCCCTTCTTCCATTGCCTCTCTTTATAAAGTACTTACTTCGTCTTTACTTAAACTTGGAACATTCTTTTAATTTCTTCTCTTTGTGAACCTCTTTCAGAATTCATTTCTTGCCAGTACCTACATCACTCAGTATGTCCTTTCCTGATATTACTGTTTTCTTCAGAAACTCATATGAAGAAATAAGAATGTAGAAGCTTTATTATCTGCCCCATCTTGTAATTCAAGAATGTGCCTTGATAGGAGACATATGTAGGTCAGTATTTATAAAAGGACATATGAGAGCAAAAATAATTATTATAATACATTTTGGAAATATTAAGTGTAGTTTTTCACACAATAATGTGCTTGATATTTGTAATGATTATCTTATCATTGCTGCATCAGAAAAAATAATCTCTAAATATAATAATATTTACAAGGTTTTTTAATTATCAGTAGGAAACGTTACTATAAAAAGTCATAAAAAGATTTAAAGTAGTTTCACTTCATCTCTTTACCAAAAATGATGTACCTTATGATATTTGCACTTATTTAATTTTTGTTTTTATTGATGGATACTTTCATGGACTTTTAAACAAGTCGAGTTAATGTAATTAAAGGTTGATTTAATGTTAATGTTCTGTTCTTGGATGAGAACACAAAGGAAGAAAACTTTTAAGGTTATTTTTAACAATGCAAATTTCCTATAAAATCATATTTATGTTAATATCAAAGATTGAGCTAGGACATTATGAGTGTCAACAATTTAAAACCAAAAATGAACAAATGATATAAAATTTTTTACTAAGAGATAAAAACAATATAAATTTTTCTTTAGTATAAGACATAGCCTCTCCATTTCAGATGTGTGATGGGGGGAAAGGTACTAGGGATTGAGCCCAAGGATGCTGTACCACTGAGCTATATTCCCAAACCCTTTTATATTTTTATTTTCAGTCAAGGTCTCTTTAAGTTACCTAGGCTGTTCATGAACTTTCTAGCCTCCTGCCTCAACTTCCTGAGTGCCTGGGATTACATGTGTGTACCACTATGCTAGGCTCAATTTAATATTTTTAAATAAGGACATTGGTCTTGAAAACCAGGGTTTGCATTCCAACTCTGCCACTGTAAAAATATAAAAAGCATTTACATCTTTGGGCCTCAGTTTCCTATCTATATAATTACAGCATTTGTCTAATGATTTCTAGTATTTTGATCCTCTACAAAATAGTCTGTGGCTATATGAAGTTGAAAATGCAAACTACAGAGATTAATAAGTAATTAAGTACCAATAAATAGCACTATACAGGTGATGTCTCTAGGCAACACATGATTATGATTAATTACCAAATAAGTAGTTCAAGCAATATTGAAGCCAGTTAACTAAATGATCATTTATATGGTACTTAGTGTTTTGTATTTTAAATTTCTCATTGCATAATTTTTGATACATAATTTGGAACACATTTTCTACAACTGAAATTTCTGAGCTGTTTTCTCAGTTTTGTCAGTCACTACCCAAGTCCAGATTGTAACCTCCTTTTTGCCTCCAAAGCCTTCCTTGGCTCCGTGTCCAGTGAGGGATTATGGATTTAGCAAGGAAGGTAAGTGTGACTACAAGCATTGGCTCACCATCTGCTCCCCAGCAGAGCATGGGCCAACCTGCATTGCCTGCAGCAAGACCAGGGCACTGTTCTCCAGCCAGCCCTTTCCAACCTGGCTCAAGGCGCACAGCACATTCAGTCAGATGATTAGGTCTAAATAGTCCATATGTAACAGAATATTTTTCCTAAATACTAAAATGAAAACAAAATGAATGCCATTTTTTTCATTCTCCTTACTCGATACATCAAGTTTTACACAAATAAATACTCTCTTAAGGTTTATGCAAATGATAGAAAAATAAAACTATGCATTATTTAGCAGTTCTCCTATTTCAAGATATAACAGACTTCATTCACAGCATGTTTTTCCCTAGTTTATGCTGGCCTTCTTTTCTGATTCGACTTTTTAATTCATCTCTTTAAATTATTCCTTTTTAAATCATTATCTTATGTGTCTTCATAGATTTTCATGTATTAACCTATTATTAATTTTTACTATACTCAACTTAATATTAAATTGTTTAAAGCTCTTTTAAGAGTAAACACTTGCCTATGCTTTAAAAATAGCTTTTGCGTATTTGATCCAGTAGCCTCGTTCAAACCTAACTGTCAAATAAATTATGATTTTATTTTGGGCATTTTATGCATAGAATAATCAAGCATTGAACAGGAAAGTTAACCTTTGGCTTCAAGAATCAAGATTATACTTTGATTCTCAAGAACCAAGATTTGGAGTCACTGACATTAACACATTTTATTTCTTTCTCAAATTTATCAATAATATGCTATTACATATTTTCATACTTTGTTTTAGGTCAAGTGCTTCAAAAAAAAAGGATTTCCATAAATAGCAGAAAAACATGCAGTTGAAAGTAGGTTTCTGCTTCCTTTAGCCCTGTTGCTTATTTGAGCACACAGAGTGAATGTGAAAATAAGCTGAACAAACACCTCACCCTTTTTACTTAAACTGTTGTCTGCCTGACTGCAGAATGCACACAGAAAACAATTTAAAATTGTATAACCCATAATACAGTATATTAAATTACAACATTGATCAGTAATGGAAACTTATTCCCAGATATGAATTATTTGCAGCCCATTTAAGTAATCCATTTTCAGGTGTGGCAATGAAAAAAAGTGCAACATAAATCTTTAATGCTGACCAGTTGAGAAAGCAGAGCTGAGGATTACAGACATTTTAAAGAAAAAAAACTAAAGGAATTGATATAGCCTGTTCAGTGGCTTACTGCACCAGCATGCTAATAAATTGACGGATGGCAAATCAGTGGTAGGAATTGAAATCCTAGCATTTCTAACTAAGGCGGGATCTAATATCAGACTACCAAAATAAGGAGTTTCTGAACCTGGTTGTTACAGGAAACAGCCTGTGCCTCTTTTTTGTCTATGCGAGTATTCAAAATGCCATATTTTCACATTGAAAATCCATGAAGGATTTTAAAAAACTAATTCAGTAACTCCATTAGTAATTTCAACGAGCCACATACATTGTGTTATAAAACAGAGAGGGTATATGAAAGGTAAGCATTGCTTTTTCTTGTTCACAGAGTTGGGGCCAAGTCTTATTTGAGAAAATAAACTTATCAAAGAAATCCCTTTAAACCTGTTTTACATTTCCATAGTATATAGAATAGAATTCATCAACCAACTCAAAGGAGGAAAGGAAGCAAAGACTTCTGGAGTATTTTGCACTATTTTTTATACAGGTTGTGCAAGTTGTTAGCTACTTCAAACTGAAGTATAAAAGATTATGTGTAGTGGTGGGGGGGAGACTTTCACATTGCAATTTCTTTTGTTTCCTGGAGCAGTACCTATATTAATTCATCTTACAAAGATCATTGCTCAAGAACTAAATTTTGCATATATTAGAAAGCAGAATTAGCATTGCACTGTGTACAACATTCGACGCTAACTTCTCTCCAAGCAACCATTAAAGGTCATGTTTTGACGACTGAATGGCATGTCGGCACCTTGGTACCCTGGAGAGGCATTCCCCAGGTACATGCAAAAGGTTATTAAATTACCTTCCGAGCAACACTATCTCTTCGGATGAAAAAGATTACAGGTTTTTAGAAACATCAAAATGCTTTCTTTCCTTCCTTCTTTCTTTTTTTTTTAAATAAGATGAAGATGCAGTACCTAATGACCATTTTTGTGTGTGAGTCATATAGCCTGTCAGTGGTGACAGGACAAATGAGTGTAATGGCATAGCTTAAAGGGGAAAGGTTCATTTTAAATAGTGACAAATAATATTTAAATGGCATTGTTGGAGACCCATCATGCTTGTAAAATGTAGTTTGTATCTCTTCTTCATCTTTTAATTTCATCACTGTCAAATGGCATTAGCTCTTAACATGCAACCTCAGGTGCAGACAGAATTTTTAACTGTTAAATGTGCCCATAACCAAACATAATATATCTTGATTTTTCCTAGATTTTTTTGGTAATATGGATAATTCATTCCATAATATTTTTTAAATGTTATTTTTTAAAAGGGATTTCATTGTAGAAAACAACTTTGCTAGATGCATAAAATAATATTTTTGAACTATAATGCCTAGAATTGCATTTCTTGTTATCTAGGTTCACAAATGTAAATGACTTAATTTTTAAGCTAAAAGTAATTAATAAACAGGGTGCATCTGTACAAAATCACCAGCTGTAGTGATTTGGTCTAACCAAATATAGTGAAATAAAAAGAGTATAAACTTGGAGTAAGATGGCGATTATCTTTTAAAACAAATGTGTAACTTCAAATCATGTAATAAGTAACAGGTTAAATTTTTCTATTCATTGTCTAGTTATGGAACTTAGAAAAAGTTAACCAAAAGCCAATTTCATCTTTTAAATTTCTTGAGATAATACAGCACCATTATAAAAAATATATTAAAATAAGTAAGTGCTAAGATATCTTGTGCATAGAATTGTAATTCTAACTTCAAACTTTCACATAACACCTCTAATTCTAAAATATTTTTACACAGCTTCATCACATTTATTGCTACTTTATTTTCAGATCACTTAAGCCAAAACTGAGACTGTTTAGGTACCTTTGAGTTGTTAAAAGTTATAGCCAATTTTCTGAAAAAATTATACCAGCTAAAAACACAACATTAAATATTTACCCTGTTGGATGTTAAAAAAAACACTTACAATGAAAAATGTTCACATATTCACTATTCAAAATGGCCTTCACTTTGAAATTGTGAAATGGAAGGGATTGCAGATGTACAAGAATAAATATAAAAACAAATGAGTTGACTTGAAGTGTTGCCAGCTTTCATAAACATGCTACTGCAATAACATATGACATTAATATTTAATTAAAAAAGCACTGCTGCAAAATTTTTGAAATTAATGTTTTGCAAAATTAACATTCAGTGCACAGAAGCACAGTCGTTCTAGGCACGACTGTGATTAATAATGTCATTCACTTTACATATTATATTAATATATTATTCAAGCTACGAATTAACACCTCCTAATTTAAATAAGGTGCTACATATCATGATGAGCTAAAATACTTTTCTTAAAATGGCCCGTCTGATTTTAAGCAATCTGTGTTTATCATTTAATATTTTGTTATTGAATACTGTTCTCTGTAAAACTCTTTCCACTTTAATTTCAAGCAGAGGAGACCTCATTAAACTGGAGCCTTCCGTTTCTAGGATTGTTAAGTCATTTGAACCATATTTTGTTTGCTAGATATGCCAGCAGTACTGAAATACCACTGTGTGCATGAGTATGCACGGAGGCAGCCATAGTTTTAAGGTTCTAAGGAACCTATAAAACAATGTGCTTCCTTGCTTTCAATGAGACACTTGTTTGCACACATGTGGCCACTATCATTGTGCATTGTGTCACAGATTTCTAAATGTTCACCTAGACTGAGAGAAAAATGCAGTTCCTAGCAGGGAGGAGCTGCTGTTTCAAAACTGCCTTGCATACTGAACCTCAGAGCTCAGCAATTTTCTATGAAAGTGTGAAGACACTTGGAAATGATATGAATTTCTCATTCTATTCTATGAATGTGGGATAATTGTCATTCATGGTCAGAATTCATTCATCAGGAAGGAGCTCACAGGGCCATTTATCTTTCACTGAGGTCCATGCAAATGAATGGTTCTTGTTGTAAGAAAAAATAATACCTGAGCAGATGAAATTGTGCCATGGGGAGCATCATTTTTGAGCCTCAAATACTTGCTTCATTACTACATAGAGGTACAAGGCCTCAATGATAATTTGGTAATTGACATGTTCACACTGAAAAAAACAACTACTGACATTCTAAAGAAATAAATAACATATGTACCTCATGTTAGGTTTAGTTTATTCTAGAACAGCTTATCAGTCATATTATAGTTTTTTAGTTTCCTAACCACTCAACTAAGATATGGGAATGATGACACAGAGTTACAACCAATTCACAATTTGGAACCCTGGAATGGGGGGAAAAAGATTTTTATTTATGGAATTCAGGTGGAAAACCCATAGATAGATTTTTTTGTGCCAGTTCAAGTAGTTCTAACTCTGCATTTATATAACTGAATAAATGACAGTTTTGAGATACTGAAAAAATTGCTGGAAAATCTTTAGTAATACAAAACCAAATTTATATCACATAGTTAGTCTAAATATAGGATGTGAAGACCAACAAGATATTTGCCTGTAGCCAGTAGCTATCAGTCTACTGCTGTACTTTCCTAGTTTGCTAAAGAAGCAGTAAAAATCAACAAATTTCTTGTGAAGGCCTAGCCTCATCTTGACTTTAATATCACTCATTTCTTGCTCATGTACTTTCAAATAAGTAAATATATATATATATATATATATATATATATATATATATATATATATATATATATTCACACACATACACACACACAAATATACACACACATACATACATACACATATGTGTGTGTGTATATATATATATATATATATATGTGTGTGTGTGTGTGTGTGTGTGTGTGTGTGTGTATAGCTATCCTTTTGCTTTTTTAATGCATATTTATTTTACAAATTTTTTCTGATTCCATCTTCTGTATCATTTCAATAATATAAGAAACCCTAAATAAGAAAATTTGGATTATTTATTAAGGCAAATTTTAAAATAATGATTTTGATGATAATAATGGAACTTTCAATGACTATTTGCCCACACTTTAAGAAGGATTTATTTCCAACATAATGATTTCTAGGAAATCTGTTTCTTGTGAAGAAATATATGCTCTAAATAGTGAGTTTGTCCTATCAACACTAGTTTGATGGCTCATGTATTTTGCTATATTTTAGAATAAAATATTTTAATGAGACTCTATGTTACTTCCAGGAACACATTTCAGATATTGAAGGGCATCTAGGTTGGTTCCACAGTCTAGCTATTGTGAATTGTGCTGCTATAAAATTGTTGTAGAAGTGTATCAGACGTTTTAGTAAGAAAGATCTTTCTGGTCCTCCAACAACGACTTGAAACTGTAAATTTATTTATTCCGTCTCAAGTAATCCTGGGTGTGGTGTCTCCTGCTCCTTCAAGGTGAGGTCTATGGGAAAAATGACATAGAGAGACAAAGGGAATGCAGGTTCCCCTGTATCATACCTGATAGAGGAGAAAGGGACTGTGTTAGCATACCAGGTTTTCCTTCAATCCCACCAATCAGATGTCTCTCTGTCTCCTTGGCACAGAAGGAATAAAGAGGGAAAGATCATTCAGATGAATTGTACTAGTTAACATTGATCCACATGGAAGGAAATATCAAGAATAGAGAAAAAAGCATCCCTAGCTCATGTGTTCAAGAAAATGTAGAGGGGCTGGGGATGTGGCTCAAGCGGTAATGCGCTTGCCTGGCATGCACAAGGCACTAGGTTCGATCCTCAACACCACATAAAAATAAAATAAAGATGATGTGTCCACTAAAAACTGAAAAACAAATATTTTAAAAAAAAGAAAATGTAGAACATGTTAACATGTTAAGGCAACACTCTGAAATTAGTTAAGTTTCAAAATGTCTTAAGGTGTTGGACTCATAGGTAACTATAGTGAAATAGAAGACATTTATATTAATCACATTTAAAAATCTGTTTTTAATAGATGTTCTCTGAAAAGAAAATGACCTATGTTAATTAAAGTTAATTTTACATGCATTTAATCTCAGGAGTTAACTATGATCAAAGTTGTACTAAAAAGCACAGAGCACAATTTGAAGTTATCAACATAAAATTTTCTATTAGAGATCATACAGGACCCACTGGGCATCCCCTAACCTACCTTTGTCCACTGATAATCTCCTTTAGGCACTTGATCTAATTCAAGACTCAGTTGCCCACTGAGCACCAGCCCAGCCAACCAGTCTCCCAAAGCAATTTAACACTCTTAATCCTATCCCTCTACCATCTTTAGAGGTTTCAGATGATATACACTGTGCATTACGCCTCCCCTCTCCCACGTTCCCTGACTAAAGTCAGCAAAGTGGTAGACAATCAGTAGTACCCAGAAATTCTGGGAGTTCCAGTTAAATTTTTGCCCAGGAATTTTTAAACATTTCATTTGACTCATTTTTTTAACCTTTTCAACCAAGAAGGATATGTTAATAGAATATGCATTTATTTCACCTGAACATGTGAACATCTAAAGCATATAGATCTCCCTCTACTCAAAACCCAAGGACACTAATCAGGTAAGACTAATCACAAATTTCCTGTGCTACTTTCCCTGCTGAACCTTTAACCCAGAGCCTGTCCCTCCCTTAAAAAAATCCAATTTTAGGTCTTTTATTTCCCTATTGAGTTATTATATAATATTTTAAGATAACCATTTGTTTATCTAAATATTAGTCCTGTATCTTTGGAGAGATAATGATTGAAGAGATTGAAATTTCTACGGGAATTAATATAATAGTAAATTCAAAAATAAAAGTCATTAATTTGAAATGTCATAACTCAGAATTTATAACACCTAGGATCAGAGTTGATTTACTTTTACAAATCATATATAATCACATGTACACACACACAATACACACTTCAGTATAAGTGATGTCAAAATTACTATTTATAGTAGACATTAATAACAAACCAAATGAATCCCTTTTGATTTTTGAAGAGCCTAATGTTTTTCTAACTATAAAACAAAACATACCTGTGGTAGAAATTTAGGAAATGAGTTGGTTGCAGTGGTGCACACCTGTAAAAGCAGAGACTCGAGAGACTGAGGCAGGAGGATGGCAAGTTCAAGGCCTGCCTCAGGAATTCAGAGAGACCTGTCTCAAAATAAAAAGTAAAAAGGACTGGGGATGTAGCTCAAAGGTAAAGTACCTCTTGGTTCAATCTCCAGTATCAAAAACAGAAAAAAAAAATGCTGAGGTCTTTTCAACCATTTCAACTTTGTAATCTATTTTCTCCCTTTTTATTTCTTATGCCTCACTCTTTTCAATGTAACAGCTACTGATCAAGAAATCACATGACTGCTCTGAGAAACTTGAGAAGGATATGAGATAAGATATGGCATTTCAACATAGTTGAATGGACATGATTTAAAAAAAAACACATATAAAATGGTATCATTAGCCAGAAAGGATAGGGGCACAGATAATAAGCAGATAAGGATCTATAAAGAGAAGGGTGCCTCCTGGAGAAGATGACCAGGAGCTGCCTTTACTGATTTATGATTGAAAATACAAAGTAAAAACCATTCTTGGAGTATTCTCCAAAAAGAAGCAGCACTAACATATAAACAACAAATAAAAACAAATAAAGCCTAGATGGACTCAATGAAGAAAAAAGAGTCAACCAGTGTTCCCTGGTTTAAATATATGTGAACCAATAATGTTTGAGACATGAACAATTACTCAGGATCTATTGTGTGGCCACTGTTGGAATTTATACAAGACTTTTCTTTTCAAGTGCCTTTTCACTGTTTTTATGGCCTCTCACATTTTTGTGGGAGAGAAGGATGTCTGAGGACACGGTAATGTTGATTATAATTATGGGACAGTGTTATAAACTCTATTGACTAAGCCCATTTGAGCATTGTGAATATTACAGGTGGTGAAGGATCTGTTTTGAACAAAAAGAGGTTGAATTCACAAAGAACTGAAAAAGAAAAACCCGGGGTTTAATAAATTCCAAGGCATATAGATTTTGTAAATCGTTATGTGTGCCTGGCATCCACATATGCATATACTAATGAATACACCCTGATTCTCTAACAGGGGACTGTGCACCTTCTGCTTTCCTCCTGCATTTTGACAGATGACCATGCCTGGCCAATTGGATGCATTCCATGCAAGTGAGTCAGCATGACCGATTCAGAGATGGCGTTAAGACATAAGCTATGAAATGAAGGTGTTGGTTTTACTGGATTTGTTTTGCTTATAAGATAAAAACTTGGGTCTGTACAGACCCTACAAGGTAGGAAACTGATTAAGAATACAATAAAAAATATAGAAGGAGGACAGAACTGATACATGCAACAAATCAAGCTCTACTCATATTAACTGAGATCCTGAGAATCCATGTGAGTAAAGCAAGCTCAGATACTGGACTTATCATTGACATGACTTTGAGAAGGGGATGTGGCCAGGAGATTTCGATGAACTTTAGCCCTTTAGTTAGGCTGCATTCAGTTGAAAAATAGGGAATTATGAGTGCTCTGAGGAGTTAAGGATGATTATCCTAATCTCAATGAAAAGTAAAACATAAGGAGATAATGTCAGTTGCAGCAAACAAAGAGTAAAACCTTCTAAGAGAGAATTTATATGTATAAAATCCTGTCACCACCACCACCTGCATGTGGAAGTCTATTCTGCTTTTATAACACACCTATCAAGACAAGACTCTCTTTATTCCTACTTCTGAGTCATCACTAAACAGATACTGTTTATGCTGATGAAAACCTCTTAGGGACCCTGTATGCTTTGTTGTTTTGTTTTCTACACAGGATTTTTTCTCCCTGCAATTTCTTTTATCTTCATTGCCATGCCAGCAGCGTTAGAGGTGGGTTGGTGTGATTCCATTCACTGTTACCTTCTGAAATGAAAGCTGCCACATGATAATTACTGGTGTTAAGGCATCTGGTTGTGGGCTCACTCATTGCAACACAATAGCGATGGGTTTATTTAATCTCCCTCTTCAGCAGGTGATTTGTCTCATCATAGAATCTGGAAGCTTCTCTTTCCTTAAAAAAATTTTTTAAGGGACCAAGACAAATGCACAGCAACGTAAAGACTTGCATATCTGAGTGATAATAAATATAGAAATTGCTACTGACCTGGAAACCTACCATAAACGAACAAAATCAGTTTTAAAAAAAATGATTGAAGATAACAAGAGGTATACATTATTATCAAATGAAATAGTTTCTTTAGCCTGGTAATAAATCCTCCTTGAGAATTATAAAAATATCATTAGCTACCAGCACAAATCTGGTTAATTCAAGTAAATAATTTTTGACTTTTAGAATAATGAGATCAACAGCGACTGTTAAAATGAAGCTGGTACAGGCCATGGTTGTACTAGGTTGTGGGGAAAGGAATTTTGATATTCATCCCAAGGCCAGAGAATATAGCACAATTGAATATAAGCAAAACCAAAGCAGCGTCCACTTCCTTTTCATAATTCAGAGATGTGCTCATTGTAACTAAGAAACAGTAACAGTTGAGTGTCTCTTAACAACTGGTTACTAACTAATGTAATTGATGATATAGAAGTTTGTATTGTGGGTTTTTCTTGGTTTTCATGAGGAAAACTTTGGGTTAAGGCTGTGGCACCTTACACACAGAAAAATAGAGGGTTTTAGTTTAATCATCATAAACATAGTGATCACAAAAATCAGCACCATACCACAACAAATTTAGCCACACTCTGTTGTTACCTGCCATTATATTTTCTAGGCTAGCCACATGTGCACCCCAAAGCTTAGCAAAAATGCAGCTACCCACCCTTCAAAAAAATTCAACGGGACAGGATGTGAAATGCAGATTGGCCCTTAAAAGTGTTTTTTAGAAGGCAACATTCTAAAGTCTTTACTTTTCTAGAACTACTACAAATTGGTTAGCATGCTGTGGGGAATCTTGAATTATATAAGAAGAAGAATAAAAATGAAAATGAAAAAAGCCAAAAACACTGAAATGATATCAGGAGATGGTGCATGCACTGAGCTGAGCCCACGGTTTTGCTTTCCCCCTTCTCTCCCCTTTATGACCCTAAGGTGGTAACCTATCAAGTACATGGCATTCCTCCCAAGACAGGGCTTGCCAAGTAGGCAGTGTCTTGTCATGATTCCCCCTAGAAGTTAATCCCCAGAAACCTTCTCAGGAAATAGTAGCATAGTGTCCACTGATAGGTTTCATAGTTAGCATGTCTATGAAGCAAAGATGTCCCCTTTGCCTGTTCAACTCCGACAGAAGCCCTCCTTCCATTCCTGATCATCATTCCATAAACATAGCTTCTTTCTTCAAACATCCTTAGCATATAATCTAATGTTCATGTTCAAAGCCTTCCTCACTCCAAGACAAAGAAAAGAGTCATATCTCCTGCCATTTTTCTGACATGTTAAATAGGTCTACCTTTCTTTGGGCCAGTGGAGTTTTAAAAAATGTGGCAGCTTTTGACTCAGATATATTTTTATTTAATCATTTGTTAAGCATGATCAACTCTACGACTGTAGTATCTTTCATATATTTTTCCATTATTCACAATCTTAGGTCCCACTTCAAGAGCTTCCTGACTCACCTATTTCCTTTTAGATTCTTCTATGTAATATAGTATGTATCATTCACTTTGAAAATACGGTTGTTCCAATATTCATCTCCAAAACTTTTCCTGGTTCCCAATTAGCCCCATTCACCCCTAAAGCATACCCAGCTTCTTTCATGTTCTCCCATATCCCTAATGTTCTTTATAAAACCTGGGTCCACACAAAAAGTTGGACAATATCAAGGGTGAGTCCACTATTCCTTAGGAACAAATAAAGGCACCTACATGGCTTTTGTACACATTTTTTCCTTTTGCTATTTCATAATTGATTATTTCTTCAAATGTTTTATGTTCTTTCTCCTTGAGTAAGGAAATAAACTTTATCAAATATCTCAACCATCAAATGAAAACATAGGGGGAAAAAGTAGCTTACTATAAAACACAGACCTCATCAGAGACACGTGCAGTCAATCTCTTCCAAATGATGACAAGTTGAAAAGAAACCTTACCCTTGGCATACAATTTGAATAAATCAGTGATTTGTTGGAATGAATTCAGCTTAGTGGACAATTAGTATATCCTTTATAATTTTCTGCTGGGACTAAATCTTGAGCCAACAAAAAAAGGAAGAGGTTATTTCTGCACAGAAATTTGCTCATGATGTTCACCCAACTTCTGGAAATACAGGTTCCATTTGATTTTCATTCTCTCTCAAAATTTCATCTGCCTGTCAAACAGCTCTTCTCTGAATACTTCCAACTGAGCATAGTCACACTAAATCTACCACATAGCTACCACACCTCTTCCTTGAGACTTCCCAAGTTGGGGCAACATACCACTACTTAAAAACTGTGAATTCAGACTTCTTTCTTGGTTTCTGTCCCATTCAATCATGCTTTTCTTCTTTGTAGCTTCCAATGTTTACTCTTGAGTCTGCGTCCTCCTTTCTTTCTGTCTTCATCACCATAGTGAGTTCAGATCCTCAGAGCTCTACAGCCAGAATGTTGAACTAAATTCAGGTCCCCTGTTTCTTCTTCTTGAGCATACTTCTCTTCTAGCACACTTCCAGATGTTTGGGTCCTGCCTGTAAACAAGTTTATGTGGCTCCACTTGCAAAGGTATTAGGTCTAAGTTAGATAATCTGTGGATGTGTCAAACAATAAAGTGGTATGATCAGCACCATCCAGATTCTTTGACATGGTATCATTATCTCATTATCCCATTTTAGAAGGGAAGAAACTGCATCTCAGATATTCCCATATTTTTGTACATTAGATAGTGGTTTTGAAGCAATGTTTCAAACTGAGGTCTTTTTAACTGTAAGGCTCAAATATATGCTTTATTATATTTTGCTGTAACATTGTGGTGTTCATTTTATAAATTAATTATTGGATTCTGAGACTAAAATCAGGATCATTAAATTTTTAAGTCAAATCCTTAATGTCAACCCAAGTTTTATTTAGTGCCTCCGGTTATAAATAATGTTTTATAGGACATAGTTGACCTATTTATTTGCATATTGCCTTCATGTCAGACTTGAGTAGTTGTGGAAGAGACCCACACAGTCTAAAATATTTCCCATCTGGCCCTCTAGAAGAAAAAAAAAGACTTTTGTCTATTGGCCAAAGTGTATAATTCTCAACTCTAGTGGGCATTGGAATCATCTACCATAAGGGTCCTATCTCTTGAGATGCTTATTAAGTTGATATGGGATTTGAATGTGAGCATTTGTTGTTCATAAAAATCTTTCAGTGGATGCTAATGTGCATTCAGGCTTAAGAACCACTGGCAAGGAATGCCCTTTATAGACTGATGACAGTTGAAGCCACTGAATGTACAATTAGAAAATATGGCCCAATCACAATTCAGGATTTTGTAATCTGCCTGGTTGGTAAGGATACTGGCGTGATTTACTCAGTGAATGCATGAGGCTTGCAATGTATAAGCACTGATATTCTGTCTCTGCTGACAAAGCCATTGGAAAGAGGAAAAAAAGGGCTTGCTGATAAGAACTAGGATTATTCTAACACCTACTTCATTTTCCTAAACAAAACTACATTTTATTCCAGAGAGTCAGACAATGGCAGATAATTAAGAAGATCATTTGTGACTTGATTAGAAGCCTCACTTGCTAAAAAATACAGAATACCACTTATATTAAACACAATTGAAACAAGTGGAACATAACTTCAGTACACTTGTGTTGTCAATTACCACCTAATCACCTTATAATTGTAGCCACCATTGTCATGCCTCTCGTAATAGAGATAAATTCATGAAAGGCACTTGCATCCAATCCTTCTTACAGGGTAAGAAGCTCCTAGGATGGTAGAAACCAGGAAGAATATCCAGAGTATGGAACATCCAGGGTTAAAAGTTCACTATCTGGCATCATTGAGATGGGTCAAGGGTAGCCAGGAAAGCAATCCAGCAAGCTAAACCAACCCTCATGCTCCTCTCACTCACCATGAAAAGACATGTGAAGGATCACTAAGCCTGTGCCCTGAGATCCTCACAGAGAGTTGGATCCCATGTCACTGAAAAGAAAAAAAAAGCAGAGGCCACAGTGATAATGCAGAAAATAGTGTCAATAAAAAAATGAGTCTTTTCCAATTCTTACCAATCATATAGAAGGAATCCCTGTCTATCTCTCAGAGATTACGGGGAGAGGAATCTCTCCTTCTGTCCTCCCTTAAAAGTATCTTTTCCCCATTGGAAGAGGCATTATTATCTGATTGCTGATATTACCAAAGTACAGCAGCCATTAATCCTTATTTCTCCCTTGGGTAGAAAGATAAGTTTAACCCTCATTGAGCCATTTGAATCTTGGATTCTTGGTCTTTCTGAGCTGAAAGTTGTGAGCTTGGTCACAATTTTCCTTGGTAACTGTATGTCCTACAGATTCAGTCAGTCTCCCTCACTTGAATTTCATTCTTGGAGAGGAAAGATATGAGAGAAAGCTTATTCTACGATCTCATTCCTACTATGGTCTTTAAGTAAGCAAAAGTGAAGTCTTGTCCATTGATTCAGACTCAGAAGAACAGATTCTTGTGATTTATTAGGAGATTTGAGTTACCATAAAAGTTTCTGGCACATTCACAGTTTTCCATGTGATTCAAAACTGGGCCCTTCATAATAACCATGTGAGGTAACTGAAATAGGGAATTGTTTCAGATCTCTTTCCAAAGCCTCTGGTGCTCACATTCCATTGAATTCATACGGCTGTAAAATAATCTACTGCTGGGAGCCATCAGCCAAGTAGGTATGACAATTTCCTTGCCAGCGTACCCCCATGTTTATTTAGTGGAAGGACTCATGGAAATAGGACATTTTGCAGCGACATTGCATGTAAGGTGACCTTGTTCAAGGACCAGGGCGGTTTAGGGTGTTCCTGGTTTAGCATAATACGAGATTAGGGCATTCCCCATTTAGAATAGGGCGTATCCTGCTGCCTGAGTTCCCCTTGAGTTCTCACGGGATTCAGAATATATTTGGGAGACAGAAGCCCAGTGGGTGGTGGATTTGGGCAGAGAACGTGGATTTCCCCAGAACGTGTTTATAGACGGCCAGTGTGAGACCGGGAATAAAGAATTGTTGTTTGAATCTAAAAAGCTGTGAGTGGCTCATGATTTGTGCCCAGCCAGACTGTGGCAATCTACCACAGTTTATTTATCCCTCTGCCCATCTATCTTTCACATCACCACCAAGTTTGTCCCTTTAGGCAACACATATGATGACCCCAACCTTTGCCCCAAGAAGTAATCTAATTATCACTTTTGACAAATTTTTAGTCCCTTAACCAAACATAAGGAGTTCTTCTGACCTGATACACCTTGAAGTAGAAGAAGAGAGTGGGATTGCCAGTCTTAGTCCCTAAATAGAAACTATTGTTGCTCCATTGCATACTAGATACTGGAGACACAGTAGCAACACATCAGTGGTTTTCGCTTTCAGAGTTTACAGTCCAGTGGCCAAATTGTAGTCATACATTATGTTGAACAACCATTAAATATTGTGGAAGCCCCTCTTGTGTGCTTTTCCCTTGAATCCGGTACTGCTCCCAGCCACACATGGAGTACCACAGAGGAAACATATGCTCATAAAGTACAACCACAGAAAAGAAATGCAAACACAGTGAACCACCATTGGAGGGTCTATTTCTCATTTCTATTGTTCATTGCTTTGTTTGTTTTAAAGGGCATGAAAGGGATTTTGTGAAATCTGATCCTCCTATTTCCCAAATCACAGAACCAGAACACTACCAATCCTCCATAACAAAGCTGTTCATTCATTCCCATGACAACTAAAGATAAAAACAGAATTTATAACTTCAAGAATGGAGTACTAGGAATAGACAAACTTTTAAAAGCAAAGGTTTTATTTCCATTCAACTGCCTTAAAGAAGAATTTAAAACAAAAATATGTTGTATATGAACAAGAGTGGATGTAGAAATTAACCAGAATTGCTTCCAAATATTATGGAAGAATTTTTTTTTACAAATGGCCTTGAAGCATCAGGGGCTGCTTCAGATACAGCCAATAAATAAAATTTGCACAGCACTCTGCATTATTATTTCAGTAATGAGGAATATTTTTCAGAGATTGGTTCTACATAACATACTAGAAGGCAGATGGTCATCATCATATTAAGATTATGATTTAATCTTGGCCTCAGCTCACTTCAAAAATCACAAATTACATATCCTTAAAATCTGCCAGTTTGAGTGCAAATTGTATCTTTTTATGTTCTTCTTTTTTCAAAAAAGAAAAAAAACATACAGAGTTCCAAATTTCCCTGCTTGAAATAATTCATCGATCTCTCATGGTTTGCAGAGATAAAAGGAAATCTGGAAGAATCCTGCTCAGTTTGGGTATTAGAGAACAGCACTGAAGACTACAATCCTTACAAGCTTAGTCAACTGTGCTGATCTTATTTTTGAAGTAAAACTAAAAGGTGACTGTCAAATTATATAGGTCCATAGAATATTAATATATTCACAGGGTATGAGTAGTTTTTACATATTTGGTAGTTGTTTTCTATATGACCCTTTCATATTTTGTAAATATCAAGGTCTGGAATTACTAGGCTTCCATCTTGAAGACCATGCAAAAAAAAAAATCAATTTTGAAATCATAACCATGCAATTTCTTAAAAGAGTGCTCTTGGAAAAGCCATTTAATCTCTCTAAAGACTTCCTATCTACAAAATACATGTAAAAGCACCTACCTAAACATTTGGCATAAAGGAATTAAGCATTTTATAATATTTGTTTTTAAGTCTCCGAACAACACACAGTAACCTAAATCTAGCACTGATTCCCATATTTATTCTTTTTCCAACCATTGTTTTCTGATGAATATTAGTCTTTAGAGACTAATATTTGGTTACAAAATGCTAGAAACAAAGCATCCATTGTTCTCCCAATGAGTTCATTTTGTGGACTAGAGATGCAAGATTTGGCACTGGTATGGGAATGTGAAATAGCTGCCACAGACCTGCTGCTAAGCTCCAAATACATTACCGTTTGCCTATGTGAATTATCTCTTCGTGTTTGTCGAGAGAACAGTGCTTACCTGAAATGCTGCAATATCATAAAATCTTTCTTCAATAATACGTTCTAGTTGAAGAGGGGATATATCAGCCAGACAAGATTCTTAGGCCATAAGGTTTCAGTAATCAAGCCAAATAATCAATGGGTTTTATAGCCTATAATGGATGAATTCATATTTCACTTAAATAATCTAAGTAGCTCGAAGCTTTTGATAATTTTCTCATTATAAAATTCAGTTGTTTACAGATAAACTGTTTTGTAACCTCATCCAAGCAAATTCATATAAATCAAAGTTCTGAAACCTTGCTATTATAACCCCATATGAACACCTTCATTTCTGAAGTAGATTTTGGACTCATAAAATATTCATTTGTGTGCCTGGACACTCCATCATATTAAAAAAATTCTGCTTGATTAAACAGAATATATTATTCTGCCTCCTTATTTGCATAATATATCAGACCTACACTGTGGGTCATTGAGTGCAAGTTACAGCCTCTAACAAGTTGTGCCTTCAACCTTCCTCTCAATTTTCAATTAAAATAACTTTAAGGAGATACAGGATTTTCATATTGCAAAACTGAAAATGATCTTCAGAAATATATGGCCTCTTTGATATGAATATTACAGCTACTTGATGCCAAAGGAAATGGTTTCTGCAGTATAGAATTTGGGGTTTTATCTACCACACAATAACTGATATACTTACTTTTGAGATTGAGTGTATTAGGATATTATAGATAAAAGCTTTTGTCACAATTCAAACACAAGTACAGCAATGGTATGTCTCTCTGTTCTCCCTATTTCCTGTTTTGATAGAAAGATTTGTTACAATTCGGAATGGAGATATATAGCAAAATAATCAGAACCAAGTGATAAAAAGAAATCACCATAATTGCTTAAACTATTAAAATACTAAAATCAAAAGCTGATGCCAATTATTTTAATAATTAATATTAAATGCATTATATATGAAAAATACTACCCAGGGCTTCTGTGACAAGAGTATCATTGAAATTTATATATTGATACTTTTACACAATGAAAAAAAAATACAGTAGCAGTAAAATACACTAATAACTGGGCATCTATATGTTGAAGTGAGTGCTCCTAATAGGAAACTAAACTATTTTCTCCCAAGATTGCAGATTTGTCTAGCCATATCTGAAGATGGGTGATTCAGTTCTTCCAGAAGTGTATTTATAGAATAGATCCAGTAGCTTCCAAGAAATAACTCAAGAAAAAAGATCTTGAGGAACAACAAGGTGGTCCAAGAACAATGGTATGGTGGTAAAAGTGAAAGATTCATCTTAAATAGGGAAGAACATTGACCATTCACAGATGTATTGCTCAGTTGCTCTGAAGTTTGGTTTGATTTTAATAAAGATCAGTAAAAATAAAAAATCTGCCTTGCTGAACTTTTTAAAAATCTTTAAAGAAATGAGGTAGTTCCACTGTGTAACCTGAATAAAAGAATCAGTCAAAAGTGGAAGAGTGAAATAGCTTTCCTAGCATCCGGGATTTGAAAATGCCAAATAAGAAAGTTAGTGTGAGCAACAACATGGACCAGAGAAAGAAAGAACATTATTTTCTGGTCTCAGCAGAAAATTATGGAATTGAGGAGAAATAAAAACAAAACAGAAAATATAAACAAAAGTTTGTGAATACATAAGATGCCCCCTGGAGATTTCATTCAGTTACTATTTGGACTGAAATACATTGTAACTATTTTCTCTAGTCTTATAAGTAATGCAAGAACAGTGCAGAGAGGGAAAAAAATAGAAAAGAAACAAATTAAGCAAATATAATTAACTTTTGACCTCATCAAAATAAAGAATTAGAGGAAAATGGAGTTGTTATTGAAATGATAAACATAGTGAAATGCTATTATAATTATTGTTATAGTGATCTCATGTTTACCCCTGGCTAGGATAGTCTTGTTAATTCCATATGATCTCCCCAACAAACTATAGCTAGCCTGTCTTATGACTTCTTTCCTAACAAAGCCATTTCCCTCTAGTTACTAGAAATTAGCCCTTCCTGCCATTTCCTGCCATTGCATATCCAAGCAGCAACATCTCTGGAAGCACAGAGTCATCCAGGGAAGCCTCAGGTATTTGTTCTTCTACTAGATTGTTAGTGGCTCTTGGCTTACATATTCTTTCATGGAATTATTTTAATAGATACTACAGCAGTCTACCTTCCCTAGAAGAAATCAACACAGTGATTAATAATGACCTTTGGGATATAATTTTTCATCTTCAACTGCAGGAGTAAAATGATGCATACTTTAATCTCCTCTCTCCAGTCCTATTTTTGCAGTACTTAATGAATTACTATATCTGAAATTTTATAATTCTATCAGAAAATTAAATATTCTGGAATGACATCAGCTCTATTTACTATTGATTTAACCAGCAGTCAGGTCTCTAATAGAACCCAAGATAGTAAACCATCAGAATATCATACAACCAAGTAAAGCTTGGTGCCATAGTATTAAAGGCATAATCAATTCCAAGAAATTAAAAAAAGAAGTGTGTTTTATTCAAAATTTTAGAGGTAAAATTAGAGATTTGAGCTAAACATTTTGAGACAGTGGTTCAATTTTAAATCCCTAATCAATTTCCAAACATTCAAATCCCAATTAATTCCATACACCTGGCACATGATATTCAAGAAATGCCTATTGAATAAATGAATGAATGATTCCCTCAGTTTTGAAAGCTCAATAGAGTTGCATATATCTACTTTTGTCAGACACCTAACCTTTGTAGGGTGGTCCTTAGATGATAAAGTCAGATTACTGGAAGCCATTATGTTACTGCTCTGTTGCTGATGCCAGTCACACAGGATCTGTCCAAATGGTCTTTCTGCTCACTCTGTCCTTTTCTGGTCAATCCACATTCTCAGTCATTGTCTCCATGGTCACACCTGTGTCCAAAGCTCTTTATCCATTTTGCAATATCTGTGGATTTCAATTTCTTATCCTGAATTTCCAGGACTCCAGTGATCTCTGCCTACTGAACCTCTTTCCCTTTCATTCTCTGTTCTATACCTACATCCTTTCCTTGTCAAGTTCTCTTGCCTTCCTGATCAATGAACTCTCAATAGTCATTCCCAGCTCAGTGAATTACATCATCAAGTTCTCCATGCTGTAACATTCCTCATTCCCATCTGCCTTTTTTAAATATATATATAAATTTAAGTTGTTGATAGACCTTTATTTATTTATATGTGGTGCTGAGAATCGAACCCAGTGACTTACACATGCTAGGCAAGTGCGCTACTGCTGAGCCATAGCTCTAGCCCCACTCTGCCTTTTTAAATCTCCATCTTCAATTCCTAAGACCAAGTTTTCTGGGAATCTTTTCAGACTATTGATATGTCGTTGATCACTTGTTCTTTCACTGTTAACTTACACTGTGCTGAGATGCAGTTACCAGCAGCCAGAAATGCAAATATTAGGCTGCATGAGTGAAGGATTTAAAATTCTTATATGCAAGAGTCAAAAATAAACGTGTAAATAAAAATATTTTAATTTAATAAGGAAAATTAAGCACAAAGCTGAATGAATATAGATTGCTACAGGAGTAGCTCTTATTGCTTTCTCACATAATTGAGAATACATTGCATATTTATTGTTGTTGTTGTTTTCTGATTCTGTGTATGTATTCAGATTGCTTTTAAGCTTGAGTATAAGCATTTTGAGAACAAGAATGTCTCATTGTAGCATTTATATGTTCTTTTAATTGTGCCTAGCATAATAATTCTTATTAGTTGATTCTCCTGTGGATGTCTAGAATTCTATGGAAAAAAAGAAAATTTTCAATAAGTTTGGAAATCATTTTTAAGTCATTTTTTTGTGGTGGTGATCAGTCCCAGGGCCTCACATACTTTCACATGCTAGGCAGCAACTCTACCACTGAGCTACATGCCCAGTCCTTCTTTTTGTCTTCCTAAAAATAAAACCTTGACTTGCAGAAGGAATCAGCAGATCCTTCACATAAGGTAGATACAAGTAGAAAGTACAAGAATAGAAAGATACTCAATCTCACTAATTGTCCAAGTGGCATCAAATAAACAAGGTACCATTTTAAAAAAAAATTTTATAGATTTAGAGTTTGTTGTGCTGTACATTATATAAATTGCAATATTTTGTCAATACATAGCAACATGGGGTAAAATCCATTTAAATAATACAGGCTTATCCATTTCACTTTGTAAGAAATCTAGAGATATATATAGTAATTAAATTCATTTGTCCCACTGGGGATTTAGCATGGAACAAAAAAGTCATTAATCTCTTCAAATTTTATTACATTTGTGTTTGGATTTGAAGATAAGAGAAACATTAAAAAATAGATATAAAAATATCTCTCTATATGCTCATATATAAATGTAAGTATATATGTGTATATATATATGTACACACATATATATGCATATATAAGTTTTATGAAGAACAATAAAGTAAGGTAGTTTAAAGTTGGGAAAGAAAAACCAACATAGTTTTTTCTGTCTACACTAACATGTAGGTTTGTTAATATCTCTATTCATATTCTCAAATTTGCTAGAACAATTTTTGTTGGACCACAGGGTAGCCTCCAGTACAGAAAAGGTAAGAATGAATGATGATAGTCATTTTCCTGCTTACACTTTCTATTTTCATTGGGTTCAAAATATTCGCCAAAAGTCCTTCAGTCATTAATTAGTCAATTTTCTGTTGTTTCTAATACAGTGCCACAGATGGAGTAAATTGTTCTGTTGTTTTAAGTTCATTTTGACTCAGAGTTCTGAATGTCTAAGGTCAAGGAACCACATGTAGCAATGACATCCTTGCTAATTGAGTCCAAGGTCAATTAGCAAGGAAAAGAGACATGAAAAGAGACAGGGAGCATGGATGTTGTAATCATGAAGGTTCCAATCTATTGACTCAGTATAATCCCAATCACATCCCAAAGGTCCCCTCTCCACATACCATAGTTGGATTAAGTTCCCAACCTCTTATTCCCTCATAAATGGAATTAAATCTCAAAACAGGAATCCTTTCAGACACACTTAACTAATATCAGAGCCCACATCTTCCTCTTTTTTGTTTTTAGGTTACATGTGCTCCCCTGAAGCCATGACAGAGAATGAAGAGTGTGATCATCCTGACAGTCCTTAGTAAAAGCAGTTAGTCCTCTGGAATTCAAGCTGGAGATTACCTTCCTCCTGTTATGGGCTGATTTGAAAGTGAGCCTATATTTACCCCATTTTGTTCAGATACCTCACCCCATGTGAAATTACCCCCCCAACAAACACACATTTAAGCCCACTCACATAGAAGCTAACACCTCCACCCCCACCTAATTGCCCCCTGACCATAATATCCTTGCTCTATGGGACTAATGCAAGATTGTTTTTCTGAGAATGCTTGGTTCTCTGTACTTTCAGCCCTGGCTTGAAAAGAAAGCTTTTATCTTCACTTTCAAAGGACCCAGAGAATTATTTGGAAATTTGGGAATAGGACCTTAACATTCCCAGCATATGCCTAGCTTTGTACCTAAAGCTAAGGAGTCTTTTGTCAGCTGGTAAAAGAGAAGGAAAGTGACTTTAGACAACCAACAGTATCTATTATATGTTTATTCTAGAAAATTTAAGTTGATTGCACAATGTCACAAGGTTATTAGTTGACAGAGCCCTGACTGCAACCAAATCTTTTGACTCAGTGCTCAGGGCTTTTTCACTACTGAGTGGACTGTTAGTCCACACTTGATTTTGTTTTGGGTTGTTTGTTTAGCAGCATAAACACACTAGAATAGAGTTTCAGAGTAAAAATGGAGAAGGGGACCGGGATGGATTGAGGGAGTAGACACACTAAAATCTCTAACATGTTAAGTACCATTTGTCTCTTAAGACTTTTGAACTTTTTTCAGCCCCATCCTAAATGTCTGTGCAGAACTGAAAATACTGTTGGATTTCAGTTCTTCTGTTATAAAATGAACAATTAAGCCACGTAATTTCAATAGCTTCTTGGCCTTACCAGTATCCCAACTAAACTAGTGTTGTATTGTCACTTTATACAATCAACAAATTCATATTCCTAATCCATAGAACTCCATGGGATTTACTCATGCATTTTATTTATTTATGTATTCATACTGAGGTTAAACCCAGAGGTACTCCACCACTGAGTCACATATTCATAGTCCTTTTTTTAAATTTTTCCCTTTGAGATAGAGACTTGTGGAGTTGCTTAGATTCTAAGTTACTGAGGCTGGTCTGGAACTTGCAATCCTACTGCCTCAATCTCCTGAGTCGTTGGTATTCCAGACATGCAACACTGTGCTTGGTCCTCCAGGGAGTTTAATATTTATGAAAAAAAATGCATTGCAGCATCAGAATAAGCAAATTATTAAAGAACTTATCTTTCAAATATTACAGCATCATTAGAACTTGCAATCTAGACACACACATGGATATAAAGAGAGAATAGACACCCCCTCCTGGCTAATTTCACTCCATATTGTGACCCCTTGTTTTGGGATTGACTTTATCTATGTGAAGAAGATAGTCTAGAAAAGTGGACAGATCACTTTTCTGTAACACTCAGACTGGTCCCAGTGTTACTTCTGCCTCTAACTTGGCCAGTGGCCTTGACAAGACACATAATCACTCATGATTTCTGTTTTTTTTTTTTTTCTTGTTGGAAAAAAAGCATTAACTGTATCTTCCTTGTTAAACTGTGGTGAAGATAATATATGAGTTTTATTTGTGTAATAAATGCACATGGCTATCATTTATTAAGTGGTAAGTATGGCTTTTAATAATGCATTATATTTCTTACATCTGTATTTGCTCTGTCCTCCAGCAGCTTAGTTTTACTTATTAATCACATCTAATGAATATCTCTAACAAATTGGAGAACAACAACAACAACAAAAAGAACAATTTATTTCCATATTGTTTTTATCCCATAAATTTCTGGCTGCACAATAATTAATACCTAATATATACTAAATTAATAAATAAAATCATTGCTTGCTGTGAACCCCAAATACTAAAACCTTAAAAATCTATGGGTCTCACTGAATATGGTGGCACACGCCTATAATCCCAGAAGTTCCTGAGGCTGAGGCAGAAGGATCACTAATTTAAAGCCTGTCTCAGAAAAGGTGAGGCACTGAACAACTCAGAGACACCCTGTCTCTAAATAATATACAAAATACTTCTGGGGTATGGCTCAGTAGTCAAGTGCCCCTGAGTTCAATCCCCAGTACCAAAAAACAAAAAAAGAAAAGAAAGAAAATAAAAAAAAAATCTATGGGTCTTAAAATCATGGATTCTAAATTAATGAATCAGTGTAACCTAATAAATAAAAATCCCTAAAAAAATAACTCTTGCTTTCTATTAATGCTTAAATAGAAAGTAATAATTATTCAAATTATTATTTCAAGGACTTATTCAATCTGTAATGACCCCGGGCTTCTTGATGTAAGAGTTGAAGCAGTCAGCCAATGTAAACCTTCATTGAAGTTTTAGTAGAAAATGATAGGTTAAGCCAAGAAATGTTACATTGTTTGGTGTGAAAATAAGAGGAAATACATTAATGTGGATAAGACTTTTGCCTTTTATGCTAGGAGAATAAAGCATATTTTATTGAATTTACTGCTTATAATCCACTGATGTTGACATCAGCTCAACTTCCCTCCCCAAACAGAACTTTGTTGCAAGGGCTCAGAGATTTGTGTCTCCAGTTCAATTTTCTCTAAGGAAGATATACGAAGTACACATTTGCATGAGGCTGTCACACCAGACTAAGGGAAAGAAACTGAAGGCCATCTGTGTGGGAAAAATGGGCTCCATTTACTGCTTTGTTCTGGTAGGCTATCGGTGGTATTCAATCACCAAAGAACACAATCTAATTTTCTATTCCAGTCCTGAGGGCACACTTGGTATTAAATGAAAATAGTATACTGCATATAGAAAGCATTCAATAAACCGTGGGTAATGTCTCATCTAACCTTTGGATGAGTTCTATCAAGGTAGGCATTATTCTTCTTGTTGTGCAGATAACGAAATGAAGACTCGTACACGTTAACTGAATTTGGCATCAAACAGACCTGGATTAGAGTTACAGCTTCACTGCTTTTCAACACTTTATCCTTGGTTAAGCTGCTCTTTCCACTGCACACAATATGTCCATCCTTCCCTCCAAGAGTGAGTGTCAGTGAAATTCATATTTAATGGGCCTTCTATAATCTGTGATCTGATCTTTATTCTCTGACTGTGCAGGTTGCATGCTGATCAGTTCTTCCCTGTCTTGCTGTGAGGCCCTCTTGCTCTCACTTTGTTAGAACCAGGGAATTTAGTGCATTGTTTTGCTTAGGCATGGCTAAAACTCATGAGCCAGGGAAGCGTTCCAACTTTTCATAAATGATTTGTCCTTTTGATAAAACTTCAACTGATACTTCAGAAAAAATTAAAGGGGATCTAGCAGTACAGGGCACCTTGGGTAGATAAAAGCCCAATATCACAGAAACTTTTCCTCAGTCTTTTCAGATCATCGCCCTAAATAATGAATCTGAAGTTTCCTGATGTCTTTTCTGCCATGAAGTTTAAATTAGATGTGGCATCCCTTGGGTACCAATCAAAAGAGTTCTAATGACAGTGTAAAAATATTGAAAGAAGCTAAACGAGATTCTTTTACTTAAATATACATAACTATACATATATACTCACTTAACTTCATTGAAATGAAAAGGAAAAGAGCTAACTTCAATGCTAATATCATTCTCTCACTGTTTGACTTTATATATAAATGCCAATTATTCTGAGGTTTTGTAAGATGGATATTTATAATTACTGTGGATTTCATTAGCTAAAAAGCCAGCATTAGAAGGTAAAAATTAGATTTTAATGAACAATTCTTTGGAAGGATGTCATGAATTGGTATCTGGAGGATATAATCATGACTTAAAAATCAAGTAGATTAAATGAGTCTAGGAAGAGATGAGATAGAATAAAGATTAAAATAACTACAAAGACAGGCCTCTCTTGAACCACTCTTTCCACCCCCTGGGGGAAAATGGGGTGGGGAAAAAAAGAATTAAGAAAGAATAATAAATGTGTGCTTTAAAAATGTAATTTGTCTTTTAATGCCTTGCAGTTGATGGGGGAAATTTGGTTTGACAATTTTTACAGTTGTGATTTAACATGGTAAATTAAAGGCTTTGGCAGCACATAAATAGATTTGCAGTGATTGGTGATGAAATTCAATGGCCTTCCATGGGTTATTGTCCAAACTCTGCCTTGTCAGACTTCATGAATCCAGCACCATCTCAGGAGAGGTGAATGCCCAGGATAAATTGAGGATATGGGTTTCCAATGCAGCTTGAGAAGAGATCTGCTGCTGCTGATAGAAATGATAACATGTAATATTGCTATCTTAGGTAAATGAATGAAGCAGTTTTCCATGCCCTGCTCTGTGCTAAACAAACTATATACATAAAACATATTTACTTGAAGAGATGAATTAGTCAGGAGCCTGAAGAGTCAGCACTAAGGAGAACCTCACCTCAGTACTGGTTTATTTCTGTTAGGTAACTGCACATTGTGTCCAAACAGCTTTATGCTAGTTCATCTTGAGACTGCATGAATATATTTAAGATAGCAATAAATATTTTTAAAGTAAGGAAAATAATAACTTCCATCTACTTAGTGGTAATCATTGAGCATGACTATTTGATTTCAAAAGCTACCATTTGTAAGTTTGAAATCATTTTAATAACTAAACAGTATTGTGCTTGCTATAGATCACAAAGACCTTGTGTTCCTCTTGTAGAGAAGCAAGAATTATAATTCAATCTAGGTAGTAGTCTAGTAATTTTCCACTCACACTCATGGTCATCCATAATCTCTTCCCCTTCTACTAAAATTTATCTTCCTTTCTAGAGTCTCAGTCTGAAATATCTCTATCTCCTACGACTTTTATATTATAAATGAAACAAGGAAAGAGCATTTTATGGTTCTCTCTTTGATTGTTCACAATTCTGTTATGGGGGCACCAAGAGTAAATCATTCCAAAAACCTATCCTTCTGAGTTGTTTGAAATATTTGGGCCCTTCTGGAAACTTGATGTTTGTTTGGTGTTACTGTTTTTATGAGAGTAAAAGTTTTTGTGTATGAGTGTGTGTGAGTGTGTGTGAGTGTGTGTGAGCACACACATGCATGTATGCACACAGAGTTAGGGATTTCATATAGTTAACAATATGGAATATCAGAGAACACATTAATAGACACTCATAGCCATCAGATATCTTTCCATCTTCTTCTTTCTCTGTCCTCTACAAACCCTAATTACAGAATAACTAAACTATCCTTTAAATTTCCTTTTTTCCTTCTATCTGCTAAAGTGTTCTCTCTCCCACCACAACGTTTCTGCTTCTAATGATCCTTAGTGCCTTCATCTCTGTTGAAATCTGAAATATTTTTAGAATTAAGCTTAAATGCCATCACATTTGTGAAGACATCCATTAACATGCTAATTAACACTCCCCCTCCAAGACCAGAAACCTTAGAGACATTCTATGGAGCTCCATCACATGTTGTGAAGTTTCTGTGGTCACGCATTTTCTCTTGAAAAACAAAGCTCTTGACTTAGATATCTTTACCTTTATCACTGCTTGTTTAAGAAAAGCATCTTGAACATATTCAATAAATGCTATTAAATGATTTGTGCCTTACAATAACATTTAAGTCTTACACAGAATTTTCATGAGACCTCATTTTAAAAGTGATTCCCAAAAAAATTTTAAAAAGAAACAAAAATGATTTCTATAAATAAGAGGAATTATTACTTGAATCTGTTTACCCTAGGGTTAAATGCAAACACTTTATAGCCAGGTTACAGGGTTCAAATCTCAGTTCTGCTGCTAACTCTGAGATCTATGGGAATGGTATTTTATTTCCCTTTTCCTCAATTTCTTTCTCTTTAAAGTGGATTTGATTAAATAATAGTCATTATCAGTACCTATCTTCTAGGGTAATTAAGAGGCTTAAATATGTTTATATGCAAACAAATTTGATACCCAGGTAGCAAATGGTGGATGTTATGTAAGTTAACAGATGTATTGCACTTTGCTAGACATATGAAAGATTTCAAACTGGCATCCACAGGCTGAACATGTTCTGTAGGGATGCTGTGTCCCAACCTCACACTCGGCGTGCACAACACTTTTGAATCTGTTGTAAACATTTAAAGGGAATATTTTTCATTTTTAGAGTTTTAGATTCTCTGAGGAAAAAACGTAATTAAAGGAGTGGTTAACACCAAGACTTCTGTGTTGTAAAGGGGTTAAAAAAATAGTTGAAAGCTAGTAACACCTGCCACACTTAGACAGGATATGTGTCCTCCAGAATTCTAGAATCCACAGTTGCTTGCTGTCTCCCTGATCAAAGCCTCAATGCCATATGCCATTCCTCACATCATACCTCATCTAAAACACTCATCTGAGCTATCTCCCCCACACATCTAAGCACCGGATTTAGAAGACTCTGAAATTAAAAAGAAAATAATTCATGAATATATGACTGATGACTTACCCACAGCAAAATAATACTACCTGAAAATTAATGATAACTACTACAAATGACTCGGATCTTGGCCACTCCTACCAGTCAGCACTTACTGAGTATGCATTAATTACCAGGCACCATAGTAGATGCATTAATTATCTCTACTATTAATGAGAAACTTGCAATGTAAATATTATCAATGTATTTATTTTACAAGTGAAGAAACAAAGACTCAGTGAAATAAAACTACTTGCCCAAGGTCAGAGATGATGTCAGCAACAAACTCCAGTACTATCAGGGTCCAAACCCAAGGCTTTCCCACTATATTGAACTTGTCAATCTTTCTGGCTTGCTTCTCTCACACAATACCTATCCACATACTAAGGGAAACTGAAAGACGACAGTTTTAACTGTATTTTACATACCACAGCCAGATTCCTAAAATAGAAAATGACAAAGGTAAATAAATGCTTGATTTAGACGTGTACTGTCTTTTCAAAGCTCAAGTGTTGAAGGCTTGATCACCAATGCAGCAACGTATTGACTAGGGGCTTCTGGAAACTGAATAGGTCATGAGGCTTCTAACCTCATCTGTGGATTAATCCACTTGCTGGATTACTAATTGGAATGCACTATTGGGAGGTGATAAAAGGTGTAGGAGTTGGAATCTAGTTGGAGGAAATAGGTCATCAGGGACATGCCGTGGAAGGCTGTTTCTTGTGCCTAATCCCTTGCCCATAAAGGCAGTAGCTTTCCTTTCCATGTTCTTCAGCCATGATGTCTTCCCTCATCTTGGGGCCAGAGCAATGAAGCTGGCCAATCAAGGACTGGCACCTCTGAAACCATGAGCCAAGGTAAACCTTTCCTCCATGAAGTGTTATTGTCAGGTAGTTTCATCACAGTGACAAAAAGATGACAAAGGCAATAAGCATACAGCTCAGATGAATGCAGTCATTGTTCCGCTATTAGAAATATTATGAGACAATAATTCAGAAGAAAAATCTTGCCACTATCAGTACTAGAGACACTCAGTGGAATCTTCTGAAGTGAGACAAAAGCCTTTATAGATATAATTTTCCAATTACTGATGTTCAGCTCTATTTCAGAAAATATGAAAAACTTACATTTTGAAAGCATAACAACCCCTTTCTAATGAGGCAGAGAATCAGTGGATTTCCATTAACATTACAAAAACAAGGGAAAACTCACTATATATATTCAGGGAATTAAGTATCTGTTATTCATTCTCATTAGGAGATACAGCACAGCTTCATAATTTTACTAAGAATAATTTTGCAGTTGCTTATTAATTTTTGTTTATCATTTTTTGAGCTCCTTAAATCTAAAACTAGTCTTGTTTTGCTGAATCATTTATAACAGTACTGGGAATTATATTTTCTGCTATCTGTTAGAAAGGGAGGATCCATTTTGCAAACCCTAATTATCTTTTCTGATTTTCAAAGAAGCATTCAATCTCATACTTCAGTTTCAGAATAAATTAATTTGGATTCCCTAAAATTCGGTCTTTTCTCTCTCTTTCTCTGGGAAAAAATAAGAAAGCAAGTCATACATGACTATATGAATTGTCATGCCACTTCTCAAATTATGCTTTACCAAGTAGTAATATTCTAAAAGGCAATGTTAAAAATGTAGAATTGACATAATGCTTAGGTGAAAAAATTTGAAATATTGAAGAGAAATCTCTTTAATACTGAATCTTACAAGATCCTCAACTAAACCTAAAGAGGTTATGAGCTCTAAAATGCTCATGGAAATCCCACCACAGTAGTTGCTATAGAGGTTTACTGAAATTATTTATAAGAAAATGAGCTTTGTCACAGAAAAAGGGCCAAAACATATCTCAAAAAATTTTTTATTTGTTCTGATTTCCACCACTGCTAAGCTCCAAGTAAGCATAAAAGTGGAAAGAGAGTGGTATTAATCCTAGTAAATAAACATGTAGGGGAAGGATTTCTTGATCACTATTGAAATTACACTGAGCTGCCATTTTAAGAAAAATAAATACATAACCAAGATCTGGGCTCTATTGGATTTCACCTTAACCTTATTCAGATTTACTGACTCCTTCTACAGTAACTGAAGATATCATAGAAACATGGCTTCCTTTACTATAGTGTGAGATTAGTAATTACTGTAAGTATAGAATAATCAAGCTCAACTATTTTAATAGTGAACTGGCACTATGCTGTTTTAAACCTATATGTACAAAACAATTTATCACTTATATAGCACCAGCTCCCTTGAATATGTCAACACATCAATCTGGCTTTCCTTCTCCTACAAGTTCTCAATCTTCTTTACATGAGCAAAGAGCCACTTTCAAAAGGAAGCAAACACCCTAATATATTCATGCTATTATTGTTCCTGGAAAAGATCCAGGGCCTCAATAAGGCAGTGATTGGAAATGCACAAAGTATTTTAATATCCTAATTATTTTGAGTTAACTTCCTCTAATAGTTTAAATTGATACTGAATTTATTTAGAACCCATTAGAGGGTTTTTTTCCCCCACCAGATCATAAACACAGACTGAACTTAATCTCAGACAAAATTAATTATTCATGTTTCAAATTGCTGATACCCTTTTCCAAAGACCTGCCACCTCCTTCTACATTCAGGCTTTTATTTTAATTCCCTCTCCAGTTTAGGAAAGTAATTACCAGCAATGTATATGTCATTCTGGAGAGCACTGAGGCTTTCTACCCACTGATCTGAACACAAAACAGAACCACAGAGCTATAGGGAGAGAGGCTGGTAGGTATTATCCACTCGGTGGCAGGATCATAGCTGCACAGTGAAAAGGATGAGAAGTCACAAGAACAATCTGTCCTGTGGTAACAACAGGAGATCCACAGATCCACATGTTACCTGGTCTCAGGCTCTCCAGATAACTCCAGCCTGTGTCTTCAGAGAACACATGTGCTTCTATGGAAATTAACCCTCACCTTTCAGTCACTTTGATGAGTTCAAATGCTTGTTTTTGAAAACGGTGCATTTTTAACTCAATGGGAACATTGGGTGTTCCAACTTGCTAGTAACCCACTGAGGCAAAATAAGAACTTCTGGGTTCTTAGGTTCCCCGACATGAGTAGGCATAGACAGTCACCTCTACAGTGAATCAACAACCATCACATGGCACACATGGTACCACACATTTGTGTACATTAATCCACTGGAAGTCACAGACACTCCTGTGAAGCAAGTTCTACTCCTGTCTTCATTTTACAAAATAAAAAAAGAATTGAAAAATTAAAAAGGTGAAGAAACTCGCCCCAAACCCAACAGTAGTAAATAATACCAACACATGTGTTTACCTCTTAATGTTAATTGTCCAGTGTAATTAGCCACCGTCAGGATGCCTCTGACCCAGTGGCACATATGCATTTAGTTATTCATCCAACACATACAGCAAGGTACCTTTTCACAGACCTTGGTGTGGGCTACTGGCTGTAAAATACCATAATGGTAAAGATATGGGCCTCAGGTTTAAGCTCCTAATGTAGGAAGGCACTTAACAAATGTGTATATTTTTATATAATAAAAGTGACAATTTTGCCATTTTTTTTAATTCAAATAGGAAACACCTAAGGAATTTAATAGGAAAAAAAATATCAAGGTGTGCCCCTAGAAGGACCCCATGGAATGTAGAAAACATGAGGCCCCATGTGTTTCTGTCACTAACCTTACTATTACCTTGTCAAAATCTTTGCCTCTCATTTCAGCTTCCCCATCTTTGAAGAGGAGGATAGACTATAACATCAAAAACAAAAATAAGAGCTGGGGTTGTAACTTATAGAGTGCTCACCTTGCATGTGGAGGGCACTGGGTTTGATCCTCAGCACCACCTAAAAATAAAGTGAAGGTGTTTTGTCCATCTACAACTAAAAAAATAAAAATAAAATGTACCAATGACACATAATATTTAATGATATCATTAATTATTAAAATAATATCATCTTTAATTTCTAGTTGTCTCTAATCTTGGTCCTCTGAACAGTATAAGAATTACTTTTCAGTAAAACTGATCTGTTGGTTTTGTTTCTTGTTGAAGAGCATCTTCATAGGAGGACTCTTTCCCTCATTTCCCCCTTCAAGGCAAGTTCTTCTTAGGCTCAAAAGTGCTGGGTACATAACAAGTGTAATGAGAAGTATCAAGAGGGAAACACCCAGAGCCTTAATAAACTCCTTCTCAATGTAGAAATTTTAAATCTTTATCTGTGTTCCTTATTTGCTTTTTTGACATAAGTGAGTTTCATTTTAATTTATTCACTTATTTATTTATTGGGGGAGCATATCAGGGATTAAACTGAGGGGCACTGAACCACTGAGTCACATTGTAAGACCTACTTTGTGTTTTATTTAGAGACTGGGTCTCATTGAGTTACTTAGCCCCTCAAAATTGCTGAGTCTGGCATTGAACTCGCGATCCTCCTGCCTCAGCCTTCTGAGCAGTTGGGACTACAGGCACGCACCACTGTACCTGGCTGATTATTTATTTTTGACAGCTCCTCTTTTGAAATTTTTTCCAAAAATGGCTTTCTAATTCAGTTTTGGTAAGCATTGTTACCCAGAGCCTAGGACAGAAGAAATGATTCAATAGGAGAATGATTCAAGAGGCTTATTTTTCTTCTGTTTTAGTCGTAGTGACAGATGAAGAGCAGGTCCATAATTCTCCTACCCCAATATAGGATGTAATTGATTTATCTGCTTCTGTGTCAGTGGATGCCAAACACCTGCTGAACTCTGCGGCAGCATATCACCTGCGTGTCAGTGGTGTGTCTCAATAGATGAGATCTGGCATGAAGTACCAGCTTCCTATTCCAGGGGACACTGCCATTCCCCCATTTGTCCACCAGTGATGGGCCCTTCTCTGTCATCCTCATCTACCCAAATAGCAAATGATTCATGGTCCACTGATAGACCTTCTATTTTGGACCTCCTTTGGTGAAAGTTTGGCTTTTTAATTAAAATTATTACAACAATTAACTTTTGGCTTCCAATATATTATAGCTGAGTGAGTTTGGACTAGTTATTCAAAACTTACCAAAATATAGCCCACTATGAGAATTGGCACAGAACAGTTCTTGACACATAAGAAGTAAGCAAGAAACATCAACAAGGCTAACACTCTGTAATACTCAGAGTCATAATAAATTCATTCTGTATGTAGAAATTTAAAATTTTTGTCTGTGTTCCTTGTTTGCTTATTCACATAAATGCATTCTATTTTTTACAGCTTCTCTTTTGGAATTGTTCTTATACATGGCTTTCTAATTCAGTTTTGGAGATAAGAATGCAGAGTGATTTATTTTTGCCATTTTCATCACACCTATCAAGATGCATTTATACAATGAGTGCTCATTAATATTTGTCATGTAAATAAATAAACAAATGAATGAGCTACTTGTCTTTTGGAGAATGGCCTCTTAACTGCATGTCCTTTGAATATCTCACTTGTTTGTTCTCCTGTTCCCCATAAGAGTCTGATATTTGTATCATCTTGCAGCCTGGAGACAGCTCCTTTTCTTTTCATATTCTGCTTCATGCACTAGGCAGTCAGCATTCTGCTCTCCACACCAATAAGAAGGCAAAACCCACCCAGCAATGCTGAAGGCAGATAAGACTCCGTGATACACAAGAAAACTAGGAGTCTGGACAGCTAGTTGATTGACAAGAGAACACAATAAAACTTCAAAAGCAGTTTGAGATTATGTATGCAAAAATGTACTCCCCAAACATTTAAGACATCCTTTCTAGAGGGAACAAACTAACATCTCTTTGGATGCAGACTTTATCCCTGTTATATGAGAGGAATGTCATGGGAGGTCCTGTCTGAAGAGTGCAAGCAGAAAGTACCAGACTCTTATCAGTAACTGTCATTTTGGGTAAACAACTTCTTGGTGCACCTGTTTCCTTCACGCAAAGGGGAAGAAACCAGATATCTTCCTAGATTTATCTCCAATATACAGTTTTGTTAATAAAGACCGTGTAATACATAGAATAATACATAGCATAATTAAACAGACAGTCATGAAGAAGAAATAGTAGTTAAAAATACAAGCATTTTGAAGTCTGATTCAGTAAAATAAAATCCCCTTTTAATGAAATAGCCTCATAGAATTTAGCCACGAATCAACATTTTCAAAGATAACCATTTGATTTGGGATCAGAATGTGGACATAGAGGAGCAGAAATTCAGTCCCTCAGAGCACATGTCAGAGATGTGTTGGACATGAACACAAAGCTCAGGTAGACATCACAGAATTTTTTTTAAAGAATTTGACTTAAAGCACATGATGCTATTAAAGTACACACTTTGTTTATTTCAATATTTTTAAGGAGTTTGACCAAGTGAAAGAAACTCTGTGTCCTTATAGGTTATGAAAATAGGCTGATTGTTTTTCCTGTTTTCTGTTGAAGGAGATGTGAATTGAAAGTATGGGGATCTGAATTTAATGAATTCCTTTAGTCAAAGTCTGGAAACTTAAAATCTTTCTTAAGAAATTGTGTTAGAAACAATCTAAAAATTCCTTATCACTGTGTCTCACCCACAGTCCAGTTGGGCCAGGAAGGGGAGTAGGTTGCAGACAGACCAAAGAAAGTACCTGGAGATAGCATGGGAGACATAGGATTTATTTAGGAAAGTTCACAGGAGATTTATTGAGAAAAGTAACATCAATGATCCAAGATGAACTGACAGCACCTCTGTCCCTCACAGTGCTTTGTCAAGCAGGGTTTCCTGTCCCTCATGATGTTAAGTCCAGTGGTGGCTAGCTGTATGATTCACATATCCTTCCCACAGTGCCCTCAGTTCTGTGGGAACATCCCCACTCACACAGGTTTTGTGTTTTAGGCTGCAGAAGCAGTGACATCATCAGCATCAGCTTACTTAGCTGTCATGAGCCACATTCCAAGAAGCAACTATCATAGTGTGCATGCAAGAAAACAGCTTTCTACATATAATGTTAACTTGCCCTGGCTCCCAATGTGCATAGCACAGAGACAGTGCCCTTGAGGATAATATGTATCTGAACTTTCTGGCCCTTAATTTGGATAGGATTTTTTGGGAACCCAAAAGAGACATTTAGGGACATGACATTTTCCTGTCCCTCTTTTCTTTAGGGGCCATAAACACTGCTACACACACACACACACACACACACACACACACACACACACACAAACACAGGTACACACACACACACACACACACACACACACACACACACACACACCATATCCAGTGTCAATGCCTGTCCTGGAAGAGCAGCTATAGAGGAGAGGGGAGGAGAAGAGAAGGAGGTGGAGGAAGCTGTGTGCCATTTGTAACTATTTCCCAACAACCTACAAATGTTCCAAGTTACTTGGCAGTGTGCTGCACATAAAATTAAATCTGAAGTGTTAATTTGGCACAATTTTTTATTCATAACATCAATTCTCAACATTAATATTGATGTGTTCAATTTTTTTTTTAAGATTTCCAACTGGAACTGAAAAATTACTTGGCAAAGTAGTGTTTGGTGAGAAGTGTGACAGAGTCCCTGCTTCTGGCTAAAGGGGAGCAGTGTTCCCTCCCCCCGACCCGGGTACATGGGAGATGTTTTCTGCTGGGCCTGAAGGCCAGTTCTTATCCCTGTGCCATTGGCCCTAGAGAGTTGATAAATAGTACTTATTTCCTACTCGTGACCTAGCTGGTAAGCTCATAAATCACATAAAACTTCCTAAAATCTATTTAAGCTTCCTCTTGATAAACCATGGGGTAAGATACTTGCCAGAGGTCAGGGGATCAGCTAAGAAATCTGGGCTCCACTCCTAACCCATTAGCCACTCAGTTACCTACTCTTTGAGGTTCACAGTCATTTTAATCATCAAAACAGGCCAGAGGCATGTTCATCAATGAAGGAGGTGTGTGTGTGTGTGTGTGTGTGTGTGTGTGTATACATAAGCCTGTAGCTATGATCAGAAACCAGGTTTGTTTGTTCTTGTAGCAGGGATAGAGTAAGGAAGGTAGAGAAGATTGGCCAGGTAACATAACTCTGAAAACCAGAGAGCCTAAAGATAATGAAACCAACATGTGTCCTAAGGTTGCATCCTCCTCCCACAAAATTCACCTTTAGTATATTTACATATCTGTTTGCTCTGTATATTATTAATTAAAATGTCTACTTATATCTCTTTGTTGTCAACAAAATAGTCACCTTAAGCCTTGTCTTAAAAAGGATCAGCTGTAAAATTATAGAATTTATGTTCTGCTAATATATTTTGTAATGTACACAAAAACAGAATTATTAAAAGTTTTTTTTTAATATGTATGGCATTTGAAATCGTGTATTTGTGATCACTATTTGTATAACACAGTTTGCAAAACTAAGATTCACCTTTAAGTGAGTTAAATCAAACCAAGTCCTTGTTGAGAATGTTCTTCCTGTTTTATATTCTTCTCAGACAAAACCAACCACTGTTGGGTGGTGTTGCAAGTTTCAGAATTGTGAGGGAAACAACTTCAATATATAGGAGACCCATAGAGTACTTTTGTTAACAAAAAACTAGCAGCTTTTTGACTGGAAAGGAATAGCCAACACTGAATAATGTTATCAGTTAATTGTTCTAGGCTACTGCAGGAACTGAACTTCACCAAAGACCTTTTCCCTGAAGAATGAGAGAGACCAAAAGTTTTCAAGAATATTGCAAACAGATCTTGGAACAAAATAAGGTTGTGAAGGACTTTCTAATAAATCATGAGCTAATAAATTTATTTAATTAATTTTAAGACATATCGCTTTGGCCTGCTCATACAGAACTTTCTCAGGATTAAAGGTACGGCAAAAAGGATGAAGCCTGACCTTTTACTTGGTTATCCAATGCATGTATATATAGAGGACTGTTTCTCTCATGGTCTGAGGGTGCTCCTCCACTCTGGTGATTCACTCTGCTAATTGTACTGTGCTGGAAGGGGGATCAAAGTCCTAAGCTCAAAATACATACCCCATAGCCACATTCCAATTCCCACCTCCTCCAACCACACCCTACCACTTCAATTAATCCCAGCAGGGATTAATTTGCTGATTGGGTTAAGACTCTTACAACCCAATCATTTCTCCTCTGAACCTTCTTACATTGTCCCACACGTGAACTTTTGGGGACACCTCACATCCAAAACATAACAATCTCTAGCATGTCTTTTATTTTGTAATTGAATTTTGTTTTGCTTTGGTTTTTAAAATCATCTTTATGGCTTTAAAATTTATTAAGAGATACAATAGTTCAAAGTATATAAAACATAAACTACACAATAAAATGCACCCATTCAAGCACAAGAGCAGTCAATTAGGCACTTGTGAAACCAGTCAAGATTCAAAAAGTTTCCATCATTTCATCTTCCACCAGTCACACCCGTCTCCAAATTCCAGGCAGTCATGGTCTGTTTATCTTTCGTCTCCAGAGACTAGTTTTATCTTTTAAAAATTTTCTGCCAATGGAATTATATACTAGGTATCCTTTAATGTCTGGTTTCTTACACTCAACATAATATTTTTGATATTCACCCATGGTATTATTAATATTCTGAGGTAGTGCTAAGTAGACATCTCTTGAATGAATGCATTATCTTTTGCTTTTCGATTCACCTACTGGTGGACATTTATTTGTTTCCCTTTTGGGGATTATATTGAACCACATTTATATACAAGTTTTTGAGAAGAAGTTGGATTTTTATTTTCTCTTGTGAAAAAAAACTAAAAATGGAATTCTTGAATTACATGATAATATGTATGTTAATTCCCCAAGAAACTAACAAGATGTTGTGCTATTTTACATTCTAACCATGCTTTAGAAAAAGGCCTATTCTTCTTTTTTGCCAGCACCTGGAATTTGTCAGTTTCTTAAATTTGACCATTCTATGAACAGATGACTGTTTCACGGTGATTTAAATTTGCATTTGTTTGAGGATTAATACGCATTTTTGCCATGTGTTTGCTATCCTCCCCTGTGTCTTCTGTTAGAGAATATGTTTTAAATCATTTTTCAGGTGGGTTGATTTAACTATTGTCTGAAGTTGAGAGTTCTTTATATACTTTGGATATGAGTCCTTAAGCAGTTTAGGAGTCCTAAATTCTCCAGCTATAATTGTGGATTTTCTATTCGTCAGTTTGCTTTTCTGACATTTTGCTTCATTTTTCAGAAGCTCTGTAATTAGACATATAAACCTTTAGGAGTCTCACTTTCCAGATCAATTGAACTCTTTATCATAAAAAAAAATGTGTCCTTGATCCCTGGCAATATTGCTTTTTCTAAAGTCCACTTCATTTGTACTAATAAAGCTGCCCTGGTTTTTAATACTTTGTGTTTTCATGATATATATATCCTTTTACACATTTTGTCTTTATTTCCATGTGTATTTATATTTTAAGTGGTTAGGTATACACAGCATGTAGATATTGTCCTCTTATGTAGTCTGAAAAATCTAGGCTTTACATTGGGGTGTCTCCATAATTTAAGTTCAAATTTTAAAAATAGGAATAAATTTAAATCTACAGCCTGTTATTCCTTTCCTATCATGCTGTGTAAGCTCTCCCTGCCTTTCCTTGTCTCTTGTTGGATCAACTTGCTCCACTTCATTTTTATCTTATCTATTAGTCAGTGGTTGCATTAGGGTTCATAATAGGTATCCAAAGTACAAAATCATGTAAGGCTTACACAATTCTTTCATTTTCTTCTTTGTGCTATTCTTATCATACTTTTTATCTACATATCGTTTAAACCCCAGCAAAATTTTTATTGTTGCATTGAGCAGTTTATTTTCTTTTAAAGAAAAGACACTTAAAAGAGAAAAACCAGTGTTTTTCATATTTTCCATTGATAGTTATCTTCACTTATTCATGTTAATCCAAGTGTTCCTCTCCTGTCACTTCCTTCCTCTTGAAGAGCTTTAAAAATATTCCCTATAGTAAAAATCTGCTGGCACAACTTTTTTCTCAGTGTTTGTTGTCTGAAAAAACTTCAATTTCACCTTAATTTTTGAAGGTATTTTTTTTTCCTGGGCATAAAATTCTAGATTGTCAAAATTTCCACTCCCCCCCACCTCCATGCACGTAAAAGTGTTTGCTCTATCATCTTCTGGCTTGCATAGTTTATAATAAGACTTCTTTTAAGTAATGTTTTCCTTGTTCCTCTGCACCTGATATAGACTTCTTTCCTGTGGTAATTCTTACCTTTGTTCCTCAGCATTTGATGTGCCTTTAATCTCTTAGTGCTTCTACAACATTTTTCCTTTGCCACTGGTTCCCATGCATTTGATTATGATGTGCCTTTGTGTGGTTTTCTATTAAGTCTGTGTTCACAGTTTTCATGACACTTAGAAAAAACATGGTCATTATTTCTTCAAATGTTTTTCCTGCCTCTCCCCACCCTGCTTTTTCTGGGATAAATTATATGTGTATTAGACCAAGCCATTTTGTTCTAGAAGTCCCTGACTCAATGATATGCTTCCATTAGTCAGTCTCTCTTTCTTTCTCTCTCTCTCTCTCTCTCTCTCTCTCTCTCTCTCTCTCTCTCAAGTCACAGTATATGTTCTACAGTGATTTTAAATCTTCTGTTCATTTTATACAGGATTTATATAATCAGATGTTATATATCTTTATTTTACTGTATTGGTTCTTTTATCTGTCTTTCCTTTTTCTTTGAAAATGTTTACATCCCTAAAAGCCGCATTAACATCCTCCCATGCTGGTTTTGTTATCTGTGTCATTTCTGGTTCTGGTTTGAATGGTTGATCTTTTTCCTGGTTGGTTGAAGAATACAGTTGCTTGCCAGCCTCTTGCCCTGTCTGGCCAAAGCTTAATATTGTGAACATTACATTGTTGAGTATCTAGATTTCTGCTGTCTTTCTTTAAAGACCACTGGGCTTTGTTCTGTCGGGCAGGTCAGTTACCAGTGGATCAGTGTGATCTTTTTGTTTTGTGTTTTAAAGCTTTTCGTAGGTGAGTCTAAAGGCAGAGTAACCTTCACTCTGGGAGAGTTGGGGCTCACATCTGAAGTGTGCAATTTCTGGAGAGTTTACTAATTGCTCTAGAAAGTCCTAGAGGACACTCCCTGTGCCTGGCTAAAACTTGAACCTCTCTGTAAGCTTTATGTCTAGTTCAGCTTTCTGCTTTGTGGTCTGTATTTTGTTCACCCTTATGGACAGACTTGTAGAGCTTTCTTCTACATTTCTTTCTCTTTTCTGGAGTTCTGACCCACATTTCCTGATGTCTCTGTCTCCTTGAACTTGATCTCTGTCTCCTTCATTCAGCAAGATCACCGGGCTCTGTTTGTTTTTCCCTTCCCTCTATCCATGGTTCAAAGTGTCCCTGAGAAGAGGCCTAGAATTTACAGTACTTACCTCATTTATTTCCCTTCTCTCAGGCATCATATTTCAGCACTTCCTAGTGTTCAGGGTCTGAATATAGTCAGTTAATATATTTTACTCAGTTTTATAGTTATTAATAATGGTTCCTTATACTTCATTATTGTCAAGAGTAGAAGGAAGTCCCATATCTCCCATCTGTATTTTAAATTTTGATAAAGTATACTATGGCTTAGTATGTTTCTAAGAAAGCTTGAATTTTCAACTTTCTGAATCTCATGTTAAGCACTGGATTTTGCATTTATGCAATGCCAAAAACCTAATAAGCCATTGTCATTTTCTTTCACAAATCTATGGAGAAATTTTATTGTTAAGGGATGAAGGGGACACGTAAGTTAATCCTTGCATGACGTCTGAGTGACCTCCTGCAAAATTCAATTGTTTTATTAACAGCTTATATTTCAATACCTGCAATGGTGGATAGCTCAGTTCTTTCCAAGGATTCTCATCTTATGATAAGACAGCCCTGTTGCAAAATACTTTCTTTAAATTAAACTAAATTTTTTCTTCTTGTGACTGGAATCATTGAGAATTTATTTATTTTGAATAATGTACATCCTACTTACTTCAAAATCAGATTTGAAGCACAGCGGACACTTGACGCATGCATACAGCTCTCAAGTCCCCTAGGTGTATACCCTCGTTCAAATTAAGCATCTCTGGTCTCTCAATTATTTCTTGTATAATGTAACTTGATATGTTCTAGACATTTCTGCTGCTCTTTTTTTTTTAGCTATACCTTGTGGAATTTTATAATGTTTTCATTTATTTAAGTATTATGCATATTACTTATTTTCCACAAATGTTCCTCTAGCATTTGTTGTAGAGAGAGAGAGATAACTCCCTATAATAATTTAAAAGAATGTGCAAAATCTATAACAAGAGGTAAACAAATAAAAACAACAATGAAACTTCATCTCATATTCATTAGGTTGATTTCCCTCAAAAATACAGGAAATGAGTGTCCATGAGGATGTGGAAAAATTATGATCATAATTCTACACTTGAATGCTGTTGGTGGGAATGCAAAGTGGTGCAGCTTTTATGGAAAACAATATGGAGGTTTCTCAAAATAAATTAAAAACAGAATCATGTGATCCAAGAATCTTACTTTTGTTTCTATACACAAAAGAATTGAAATCAAGATCTCAAAGAGATATCTATATACCCATTTCACATTTTGAAACCCTAGTCCTCAATGTGTTATTATTTGTATATTATATTTGTATATTATAGGATCTTTAGGAGATAATTAGGTTTTGATGAGGTCATATGTTGGGACTCCCATGATGGAATTAATGTTCTTATATGAAAACAATGGAGTTATCCCACCACCACTTCTCTCTCTCTCTTCTCTCTCTCTCTCTCTCTCTCTCTCTCTCTCTCTCTCTCTCTCTCTCTCTCTCTCTTTCTCTGCATGTGAGAATATCCAAGGAAAAAGGCATCACCAATTGAGCATTGCCGGGACATAGCAGTACTGGTACCCTGATCTTGGATTCCAGCATCCTAAACTGTGAGAAAATTTTTTCAGCCACTTGATCCTTGTGTTTTGTTATAGCTGCACAAGCTCACTAATATATCCATATGGGTTGTAGCATAATTACTAATGGGAAGACATAAATGCAATATAAATATATGTGAATGGAGAAATAAAATATGATCTATGGATACAATGGAATATTATTCAGCTTTGCTTTTAAGTGAAACCTCAAGAAATAATTGCTAAGTGAAATAAGCCAATCACTAAAATATAAATACTGTCTGATTGCACTTATATGAGGTATCTAAAGTCATCAAACTCTTAGAGTAGAACAGTGATTTTCAGGACTGACAGGAGAGGGATAAGGGAAGTTGTTCAATGAGTATAGTGTTTTGGTTTTGCAAGATAAAAAAATTCTTGAAACTTACAGTACAGTGATGTGCATATGGATAACAATACTATACTTCACACTTCCATTTAAGTTGTATATTTTCTCACAATTTAAAAATACAATGGACATATTAATAAAGACAATTGAAATATAAGCAAATCTTAGGTCTTATCTAAGAGTTATGAGGAAGTTTTCATTCTGTTGATATCATTGTTGTACTTTCCTACCAACAAATATGTCTTAAATCTATTTTTTCCCAGAGCTCTGCAGAGTGGGAGGGGTGGGGGAGATAGTGAGGACCATAACAGGGCTCTAGAAATGATAGTATAATTTAGCCATCAGACTGAGGCAGCTGGATCTGCAGAACCAAAATCATAAACTCTTCTTTTGCCACAAGAGTGGCCATGGATTTAGACATTTTTTACATTGGTTCAAAATTAACACCTTGACTTAAACTTGGAAGCTGACCAAGAGCCAGTATAAATTAAAAAGTTAATGTACTGGACTGGAGGACAGCCAACTGGCTCTAGAAGAAGCCGCACACAAGATTCAGCAAAAGAATGCTTCCATGTTATTCCCAAAGTGAGCCATACCTTGGGAGGCTGATGTTGCTGTCCCAAGTCAAAATGTCACTGAGAATGACCAAATATAATCTCCATGGTTCTGTAGTCATATGGGAGGATGCTGTTCATCATACTCATACAAAGTCCTTTCTTCCTCACCTAAGAGTGTCTGCATTTCATTTTGGGATATTATCAAACCTAGAGTATCTGTTTGGGGTGGTAACAACCCACACTTATACTTGTCTTGACCCCGTCATTCAGATAATTTTTTTCTCCAGGCTACAGAGATGGATTTATGGATGTAAGAATCTGAGCCTGGCTTAATAGACTCACATTTTCTGTAATTACTAAGAAACATATACTGCTGCCACCAGTTACTGAGCTGAAAGAAGATGAGGTTCTGGAAACCCTTCTAGACAATCAATAGAGTCAGTTTCCAGTTGACACATTTTGAACCCCTGAATATGGATGTGCTGACACATTCTCTTTGTGTCTAAATTGGTTTGAATTGGTACTTTTTAACTTACTTCAGAAAAACATATCAAATAAAGTTATAACAAGTTGAATAATTTCATACATCACACCCCTCAGGCTATAAGTCTATATCTCATGTCCTCACCTGGTTTGTAAGTTTCCTGAGGGTGTATTAATGTTTTTTTCTCATGTAAATGAAATTCTGAGTGTGTGTTTTTTAAAAGATAAGTATTAAGTTTTTCTCTTGTATAAAAACCAACACCCAACCCAAAACACACTCAGACACACCATTCTTTAGACATCTCTGTAGCTCTTATGTTCTCTCTCTCTCTCTCTCTCTCTCTCTCTCTCTCTCTCTCTCTTTCTCTCTTTTTTTGGTCATTTAGTTCTTTTTTATTATTTTTTTTCTATTAGTTGTTCATGATAATACAATGATCTTGACATATCATACATTTGAATCAAATGGGGTATAATTTCTCGTATGTACTCTCTTTCTGCCAAAAACCATATCTGTCCTAAACATTGTCTTCTATATCATGGATCCAGGAAGTCTTAGCATGATATTATGGTTAGATCTAGAATGTCCCTCAAAAGCTCATGTGTTAAAAGCCTGATCCTCAATGTAGCAAGGTTCAGAGATGGGGTTTTAGGCAATGATTAGGGAAATGACTTCATCAGTGGATCAATCCATTAGCTGGATTAATCCACTGACAGTAGAATATACTACTGATTGATAACTATAAGCAGTGGGGTGGGGATATAGGAAGTAGGTCACTGGGTTGCTGGGGGCATGGTCTTAAGGACTCTATTGGTTCTGTCCCTTTCCTCCCTCTCCCCCAGCCCTCTCTCACTCCCTTTCTCCTTCCTGGCTACCATGCAGATTTTTTTTGTCATGACCTTCCATTACGATGTTGCCTGCTGCCTTGGACCCAGCCAGCTATAGACTGCATTCTCTGAAAGCATGAGCCAAATTAAATCTTTCCTAACCCAAGTTGTTCTTGTCAGGTATTTTGGCTACTGAGATGAAAAGTAGACTAATAAATATGAATATGCCAAGTCTAACATTCTTTAAATTTTGTGGATTTTTCCATTAAGTGCTTTAAATGTTTAAGATTAGCATAATTTGTTTTCTTGCACATATGGGAATAAGTATGAATTGATATGCTGGTATTTTAAGGTCCAAAGGAAAGAAGGCCATGAGCCAGTCTATTGTTCAGCCCACACATGAGTTTTCCTAGGTTTTTCTCACGTATTCTATGCAGAGCAAATGACGTGACAATTGTCTTAGATAATAAATTTACTAAAGCAACATGACTGGGGGTGGGAGTGGGAGTAGGAACATGCCTGGTCCTCTCTGAGTCCAGTGTTGTCAGAGTGTCTAATGGCAACCTCGGGTTTGAATCACCACTGATTAGCTGTATGGTATTGAGTATATTATGCCATCTCCCTGTAACTTGGCTTTCTCTTATGTAAAATACATTTATAACTGTTGTCATTGGGTAATTGTGTGGATAAAGTAATCCAATACATATTAAGCATTTGAAATTCCATGCAGAGTAAATTCTAAGAAATACCAGCTTTATACTATGGAGAAACAGAAGGGTAAGTAAAGACTCTTTTCATAGGGAAAGAAAATCTCCCTAAATAATAGATAGATAAAATAAACAAAACAACAACCAAATTATGCTCAGTTCTTCCAAAATATTCTACCCTCTTCTCTCTCTCTCTCTCTCTCTCTCTCTCTCTCTCTCTCTCTCTCTCTCTCTCTCACAGGCTATAGAAAAGCAAAGAAATTATGAAAACAAATGAGCAAGAAAAGTATCTCTATAACCTCTTCATACATCTTACCTCGCTGCTAAGAACTCCAAAGTTGATGCTCCAGATAGGGAACATCTTTTCATGTCTACTCGGACATACCGTGCTTATTTTTCTCTGCTGATAAAAGACTGGAAAAGTCATTATTGGTAAAAACCATACCATTTTTCTCATTGCTCTGGTAACAAAATTGTGTGTACCAGGGGCTTAAGAAAATCACCTACTCTTTCCTTTCAATTTAAGTGTCAGTGACTGGAGGGCAGATAGAAAAAAAAGGGCAGTCCATTTGGAGAGAATGGCTCCTCTATCAGTGTCACGTTCATGTTTGCCAACATAGCAGGAAAGAGCCTGTGCCAGCTTGGACCCTTACCTGGCTCAGTCTTGGGCACTGATGGGTACTTCATTGAAGTGGATCTTGGCTCATGCTCTGAGAACTCCCCACAAAAAAATCAATCTTTGCCCTTTCCCAAGTTGATACCGTCAGCAGGCCTGCCTCTTTTCTTTGGCCCTCAAACTTGACCTTTCTTCTTTTGCTGTCTCACTATTTATTTTCAGAGCCAGCAAATGCATTTCCATTTCTCCACTGTTCCCTTTTTTCCAGAGAAACCATTTAAATAATTAAGATAGAAGGTAAGGATTTTTTAGGAGAGAAGACAATAGCATTCAAACTTTAGTTAAAAACGAACCACTTATTCTATAAAACGTGACAAAATGTCTGCCAAGTATTCCGGAAAATATATCATATCCTAACATAAGAAAAACATTGTTAGGGACACATGATGTATGGTTTTGGACTTGGAGTATCACCCCAAAAGCTCATGTGCTGAAGGGTTGGCCCTCCAATACAGCAATGATCAGAGGAGGAACTTGATTGGATCTTGAGAATTCTGACCTCATTAGTGGATTAATCCATTGAGATATGCATAACTGAAAGTATCATTGGGAGGTGGTTTAAATTCTAAGAGGTAGAACCCTAGTTGGAGGGAATGGGTCACTGAGGGTATACCTATGAGGTCATGTCCCCAGCCTCCCTCCACCCCCACTTCTTTCCCTCTCTTTCTTTCTCTCTCTTTTCTGTATGGATGCCATAAGCTCAGAATCTTTCCTCCACCACATCCTTCTGCCATGATGTCCCCGCCTTGACACAGGCCTAAAAACAGTGGTGTCTACTAAGCATGGTCTGAAATCTCTGAAACTGTGATCCAAAATAAACCTGTTCTTCTCTAGGTTAATTTTATCAGGTAATTTGTCACAGTGATGGAGAGCTGACTACCACACAGGAGGTATCCAGTTCAAATCCCAACTCTGCTCGTGGCTCGTCATGGAGACTTGCAAGATGGAACGAGTTTCCTTCAGCTTCAAACTTCTGGTTTATAAAATAAGAATTTATAAGGACCAACGGACATGAGTGTTTTGCTGACCAAAGTGTTAGCATGTGAAAGACCTTTGATTTTCCAGGAAAGTGATAATTTTCCTTTCCTCCTCGCCCTACCTATTTTCTCATTAGTAAAACAGAAATTAATTTACCTGAGAATAAATTTAATTCTCTTCACATCTTGCATTACATCCCAGGATTCTCTTAAACTCCTAAATAAATTATTTTAAAATTTGCACACAGCATTTCACATGTCTTGCCATAAAGTTCAATGGTTTTTTAAAAATGTGTAATGTTATATATCTACAACTACAGAATAGCTTCACTGCCCTATTCAACCTTCCTTCTCCTTCCTCAGAAGTCTTTGCAGCCAGTTTTTCCTGAAAATAAAATAAGCTACTAGAAATATTTTTTGTGCAGATTCTAAATCATAATTAAAGTACTGAAGAGTGTCCTTGTTTAACATATAATAAAACTATGTGAAGCTTTGTAAAAATTGAAAAAAAAATTGTCTTCTAAATGGCAGTGTGATCTCGTGGACCCTCTAGGAATTAGATGATTCTAATTGACTTGAGTTTGAGTCTTTGATTGACACTAGCTGCATAGCAGACTGTAAAATACACACAATAGTTCGTACATCTGACACAGTGCTCTCATATAATTTCCTTCCCTTGAATGCTATCAAGATCTGTGACTTGCTTCTCACCAACAGAAGATTACAAAGTGATGGTTTGTCATGATTACTTAACATTTTATGTGTCTCTATCTTGCTAACACTGGTTTTAGAGACTTTCTTTGCAAACTTGATAAAGTAAGTGACCATATTGTCAAACCCACATAGCAAGGAAATGCAGCCAAGTCAACAGGGACTTCAGGCCTGTGGGAGCTGAGGATAGCCTCTAGCTAACTGCCAGTAAGAAGCCAAGGTCCTTAGTTCTACAATTGAAGAAAGAAAGTTCTGCTAACAATCTGAATTTAGGGGTGGATCCTTCCCCAGTTCTCAACCTAACCCTGGCCATTACTTTGATTACAGCCTGGAGAGAGATTAAGCAGAGAATCCAATTAACCATATCCAGATTCCTGACCGATGGAAACTGTAAATACACTTTTCATTATAATCAGTTCTTGTACTTTATTGGTTCACTCATTAATTAATGAGTTAAATAAAATATTTGGCACTTGTTAATTTGATGTTGTATTCATATGGATTTTCCAATGAAACAGAGCCAATAGGACATGTATAGAAGACTTATTATATGGAATTGGCTTACACAATTATGGAGACTGGAGTGAGTATTCAAAATCTGCAGTCTGGGCCAGTAGCTGGAAACCTAAGAGACCCAGTGGTGTAATTCCAGTCTGGCGGCAGTCTTCTGAGAATTTCATCTTGCTTTTTTTTTCCTGAGAATTCTATTTTTCTTCTATTTAGACTTCAACTGATTGGATTGATCCTGACTACATTATGGAGAAGCATTCACTTACTCCAAGTTCACTGATCCAGCATCAATTTCATCTAACCATTTTCTTCCTCAAGTTGACACATAAAATTCAGCATGATAGATGTTTATATGAGACTCAGGAATTTTAAGTAAATTGTCTCTTAACTAGAGGTATAAGAAGTGCTAGCAGCCATGAAGTATTATAAGTTCAAAGGACTTTGCTGAAATATAAGAGTCAGGTGCAACCTGTGAAAAACTTGGAGAACATACAAAGAAGAGGCACTAGTGAGTGCAGAGGCCAGGTTTAGAAGTTTCTCTTCATAGAGAAACAAAGAAACAAGGAAGAGGCCAGTATGGATGGCACAGTGAGGACACAGGAGGGAGGAGAGAGAGTTGAGGTCAAAGCAGTAATGGGGAGTTAGATTACAGACCATGGAAAGGGGATCAGAATTTAACTTGAGCAAAATGACAAACTATTCCATGGAACAGACATAACATGAATTAACTTTGCAATGTTTCTTCATTGCTGTTCCTTCAATTAAAATAGACCTAAAGAGTAAAAATATAGGCTTGATTTCAGACATGTTTCAGATGCTGTCTGAACTGATATTCAAAGCACTTAAGTGAATTGTCCATCGTTATAAAACTCACAAGCAGAGGTGCCAGATGTAATTCTGTTTCCCCTGACCCACATGCTGATATTCAGGTAGCTCTGCCCCTTCCATGATCTATAAGCATCTCTAGGTCTTTATTTGGTGATTTATAGCCATGATTACTAGGACCACAATTTTTAATTCTCAGCAAGACCAATCAAATTAGTCAATAAAGGAAAAGATCTGAGTCTTTTCTATTTTGTGAGCTCCAGACTAGTATTTGTATGCATGGAGAAAGCTACTTCTACCTTCTACTCATGCTCTTTTGCTTAAAAATGTCAGCTTGTTCATTCTCCCAGATTTCAATCTCCTCAGTAATATAAAGAAACATGTTTTTTTTTTCTTTCTGTTCCTCCAGTCAGAAGAGTTCAGAAATATTTCCCTGGATAATGCCATTACAATATTCAACAGCAGCTCCCTGGAGAGAAAGGATAATTCAAAATCTTAAATAAGATATTCAATTTGAGATTAGTTAAGTGGTTATTTGGCTGAAAGGGATTTGACAAATAAGAAACACTTCTATACTTCAGGTAAAGAAAATATTCAGTTGGATTTAATTAGCAGTGGGATTTTTCTGGCACCTCTCCATTAAGAACTTTCAAGCATTGGAAGGATAATTAAAATTTCTGCAGGTTAATAATCACAATAAAGTTTCATTTTAAGAAATGAAGATTCAAAACTGAAGTGCAAAAATATCAGTGTGCGATTCCCGAGTGTATTTCTTCAGGGATCATGTTTAATATACAGACTGTAGTCATGCATTTTATTAACAGTTGTGGTCTTGATCAATTTGCTTTAAAATCACACAGCTTCCAAGTCTAGTAATTTTAGGCTTCAAAGAACATACATTATGAATAAATGTTGGCAATTAGTTTCTTCAAAACTCCCAAATAAGCACATTATACTCTGGCACAGACAAGACTCACAGGTAAAGAGAGTCTTGTCTTTGAATATTTTATAGGAACAATTATCTTCGTTGTCTTTGTGGGAGATGGTGGCTCAGCACCAAGGAGAGCAGTGACCCCAAAATCAAAATGATGAGGAGATATGCCAGTGTTCCAGTGGGGTAAGGGCCTGGTAATTAATTTTTTTCCCTATAAAATTCCATTCTATATATTCTGAATGTGGTAATTTCTGATTCTCCTTCACCTTTGTCTTTTTTATTCTGGTTTTTACTCCTGGTGTGGAAGAAGGCTTTAAGCATGATGAATCAAAATTCTGTTGAGATAGGGTAGATACTAAGAAGTAAGAGTCTTGTTTATTTTTGAGATATTCCATCCATGATGAATGTGAGGGTTCAATACAAAAGATTTATACTGGGAAAATGTATGTGAGATAAGGTCTTTCCTTAGGGGAAGAATGATGGAAAGAAAGAGGGAGAGAAACTAAAGGAAAAGTGAACGCAAGTGACCAGGTGAACAGCTCATGGCAGTGAAACAGAAAACAGAAAACCATTTCCGTCTGTCCTCTGGATATGATGAGGGTTCCTAGAAGTTTCCTGAGATGTATCATGCCTTTCCACACTTACAGAGCTTAAGTTAATGTTTATTTCAAAGAATTTTCAAAAGAGTGCCTTACATTGTACACACACACACACACACACACACACACACACACATGTGTATGTATGTATATACATACATACATGTATGATTTTAGAATTTTATGTATGTGTGTGTTTAGAATGTTATGTGGCAGTTATTAAATCATCGGTACTCTAAAACTGGCCGTGGTGGAAGTATTTACATCAAAGCATTAATGTCTCCACTCATCCACCAAAACCTACCCACATGGAGGGCCATTTGTTTACCCTTTGCAGTGCACCATTTTTCCGCTCCCTGCCCACCTCCACACCATGTAGTTGTCCTTATTCCCCATCCAACTCTGTCACCTAGACAGCATGATTTCCCAACCACAGCTATTACCACACCATGCACACCCTTCCTGATCTCTCAAAGCATTGACTGAAATTTGATTCTGATTGTCTACATTAGTATTACTTCTTGGGCCCCTTACAACTCTTAACTGTCTCCTTGGTCTGTTTCCTTCCCTGAAATACAGCCATTTATCAAGACTCTGAACAAAACCTTCATTCTTTCTCCTTTGGACATTCATTCATTGTCTGGTTTACATTATTGCCCAATTCTTGTTTTCCAGACTCACAGTTAAGTTCTTGGTTAGTCTTTCAACAGCCTGGTAAGTGCTGACCATGACATCACAAGCTCAATCTTTCCTGAAACATACAAAACGTCTTTTCATCTCTCACCAGCATATCTTCAGACTTCTTCATTATGGCCATAATAGCATTATCTGCCAATCTAATCACATCTGATGATCACAAATAATTTATACATAATAAAATTTGAAAAATTCATTACATCTGATTTGTTGTCTTGGTATAATCTACCTTCAAAGTGTATTTCATGTATTATCTCTAACATCCTTTTTGTCACCATACAACTTTAGGTAAAGTCTACCCGTTTGGTCTTCTTGACCATGGCACTAGATTTATAATTTGTTTTCCTGCCCCAAATACCTTCTGGAATTGGATACATATGTAAAGTAGAACATTCTTAAAATATTCTGAGGCTAAGTCATCTGTGTTGGTTTTAATTCAGGTTCTTAATTTTTTTGCTATCTTTCCCTTCAATAGGTGGAGCGCAATAACTGACCTCTGCCCCTTGAATATAGATTGAACTTAGGGACCCACTTTTAAGTAAATAGGCTGAAGCAGAAGTGACAGTGTGTGGCTTCAGAAACTAAGTCATTAAAAGTACCAAACTCCCTTCTTAATCATTTTCTCTTGGAATGCTCTTGGAGAAGCTGGCCTCTAATGACCTGAAGAAATTTAAGCAACCTATAGAGACCCATGTGATGAGAAGCTAAGGATTCCTGTGAAAGTCATGATATTGAGCTATCCTGATACCTTCTCATATGGCTATATTCAGAGCCAACATCTTGACTGCAGCCTCACGAGGACTGCCGAGTTGGGACTGCCTTGCTGATTCACTCTTGAATTCTTATCTCTTGGAGAGTGTATAAGTAAATGTTTCTTTTAGGCTGCAAAATTCGGGGGCAATGTTTTATACAGCAATAGATATTAATGCACCACTCATCCTAGACCCTACTCTAAAATAAACTTCAGAAATAATAAAGAAAAAGATAGTAATGTTTTTATGGTGATTACAGATACTTTTTTCTGCAAACTCATTTCAAACTATCTTCCTTAAGGAAATGAAGATATGAGTGATTCTTTTATGTACAGCAGAAGGATACACACACACACACACACACACACACACACACACATCTTTAGAATGCCAGCAGAGGCAAAAAAAAAATAGGCTTCACATCATCTGGTATTCTATTAATGAGACACTGGAATAATGACTGGGGTTGGTCAGGAGTATTACTGTCTTTTTCTTCTGTTGACTTGTTGATTTGGTGCCTGTTCTTTTTTTTAATACTTTAAATGTAATTTTTTTTTGAATTTTTAATATTTATTTTTTTTTAGTTTTCAGCGGACACAACATCTTTGTTTGTATGTGGTGTTGAGGATCAAACCCGGGCCACACGCATGCCAGGCGAGCGCGCTACCACTTGAGCCACATCCCCAGCCCCTTGGTGCCTGTTCTTTCAGAGTTGCTGCTTTCAAAAGTGCACTGTTGAAATGACCACTGCCCTGACTCCTATGTGGTCATGATGCTATGTTTTATTACTCTCAACTTCCCTCATATTTTAAAAAAAAGACACTATATTTTATGGATCACTTGTCAACAAAATTCTCTCTTTAATAATTTTCTTCCTTTTTTCTTTGTTTTTGTTTTTAGGTTTTAAATCTTTATTCTCCACCTCTTTCTCCTCTTTGTTCTTAAGTGCTATTCTATACACTTTTGCTCTGAGATGAATATTTTAATCCTTTTTTGGTTGCTATAACAAAATAAGTAAGACCAGGTAACATATAAAGAAAAAAAGGTTTATTAAACTTATGATTCTGGAGGCTGGGAAGCCCAAGAGCATGGTGCCAACATCTGATGGGGACTTCTTTCTTAATAATAACACGGTAAAGCCATAACAAGGGGTTGCTTTAATGACCTCATCCAAACTATTTACTTTCCAAAGGCCCCAGTTCCAAATTCCATTAATGTATGCATTTTGGGATAAAGTTTCCAACAAATTAACTTTGGGGGAACATATTCAAACTATAGCAATGTGCTTATGCAAAAACTGTTATGATTTTTAATTTTAGTGAACAAATGATAGTATTTCTGTCCTGTGTATTATTAGCTGCTGTAACAAAGGAAAAATTTTGGTTTCTGCCTGTAGTTCTTGGGTTGATGATGGGGCATCTCTAGGACTGTTACACACTGTTCATTGAAACCATGTGAATTTTTCCACATAATATATTAGGGACTATTCTTATTTAACACTTGCATGGGAACAGAATCATCAGGTATAAGTGAACCTTAGGGACATTACATGTTCATGGTGTTCTAGACCATGAATTTTATGGTTGTTATTGTCCCCATGTTCTTGGATTGTTTTCTATTCATTCCACGCATTCTTGGCAGTGTTCTGCATAAATAAAAGACAGCATCACAGAGAAAAGAACTAAGACTAGCAATTTGTATGGGAAAGAGGATTTGATCTGGTTACATGTGCTTTCTCTGCTATCTATTTGCTATGTGTCCGTGAAAAAACAGCAAAATCTTCTTCAAAGGAGGTGATTGGCCAAGTTGATGGTTGAAGAGGATGCATGATACTTCATACTCAGTGCTCAAGATCTAATTAGTGGATTATTTCTAATTTTCCTTCAAGCTCTAGAATTCCAGGATTCAAGTCAAGCAATTTTGCCAGTCTTGACTCTTAAGAGAGATTTGCCCTGAGCTCTGAAAATGTATAGTCATGCCGAATTACTTTCTGCCTTCTTTTCCCAGGAGAGCATGGCAGTCCCACTCTGAAATTATGCAGAGTGAGCCACTGTAATATGCTCAATAAGCCACCTTGGCATTGCTTTTGCTTTGTTCCTAGAAACTGCCAACTGCATATGCTACCAGGGAACTCACATCCACATATGCACAGAACAAACAAACCTGCTGGTTTCAAGAAAATTTTGTTTGCCAAGAAGTTTAAGGTGGGTTGGTTACATGTTCCCCCACTGTATTTCTTGTTCCCTAAAACTACACAGAGCTAGGAGCCAAGTTGGTGTTGGAAAGAGTGATAATATGAAGAATGTGGAGGGAAAGAAAATACAGACAAAATCTAATTGAACCTTATAATAAATTGGCAGTTACTATATTTATGTGGCTGCTTCTTTATGTCAAAGAAGCTCTGAGAACAGCAGATAATTGATCCCCAGAGGGTTTAGAGAAAATGGAGTCCATGGTGTCCAGAACATCCTTTAGGCAAGGATGAAGGGGCTGTTAGGAGTCCCCAGGTCCCTCTTTCAATCTGGGAGAAGTTGAGATGCTTTCAAAGGTATGTCTAATGTACCTGAGATCAGCTCTTAAATCTTGTTTACTGAATCTCAGCTATTCTCTTGTCTTTACCACAAGACTCAAATGTGAGCACTTGTCTCAGTTTTTGCTGAGACTCCAAATCTCCATTATATTCTGATGTGAACCACTTCAACCCTGATGCCATGATTTATTTGCACCATTCCCTGTCCTGGAGAATCAGCCAGCCCTTCACTAACTATCCACCCCAGGTTACTCTGCCAGGTCTTATTACAGGGACCCATTATTGTGGACTTGCAGGGATCAGCAAAAATTGGGCCATCATCCTGACTTCTGGCATAATCACTGATTACAATCTTGAGCTAACTTGCCTTTGGCTTGGGGTCTAGCACAATCTAAATTTTCTACCCCGCTTTGGATACTGGATTAAATTCAAGAAACAGCCTCTTAGCAGGGTTCATCCTGCCTTAGAACCTTCCCAGTCTGCTATCTTATCCCTTCCCACTTAAGTTCAGTGTTCCTCCTGACTCAGTAGAACACCCCAAACTAGCTTCTCCTATTTGTAATGATAGAATGAGTTCTTGTGAGTTAAAAAACAAACAAGCAAGAGAAATGTACTTCTTCTAATGTACTTATTTATAATAGAGCCACAAGGCCTCATTCTGAGCTTTTACAAGAAAATTTCTACTTTATGAGAAGTGCAGAAGGAAGATCTTGCCCCACAATGAGGTCACTGAAGAGAAGCCTCATGCATGAAAATGGGAATTACATGTAGGGTTCTTATCTGTAACAGTTCAAGCAATGTCTAAATGTATATGGAGTTATATACATACATATCTGTATGTATATGATATGTATATATTATATATATTTCATATGTATATATTGTATGGGTATTCATATATAGATAGGTAGGTAGATAGATAGCTTATATAAGCTGTATAAGCTGCTAGGTCTCAGATTACTTAGTGCCACTATTTGGAAAACACTCCATCTCCACTTATTTACTGAAGTTAGCAAATATCAGTCCTTTCCTTTGGGAGAGCTTAGATGCTCCACCTATCAAGTATATCATGTTAAATAAGGTCAAACAGAGTAAGTCTTTATTTGTGTATCTCAACAGCAAGGGCTGAGATAGGATTTGCTATATGCTTTCAGAAGAATGATACTGTTTTCCTTGTGTAAACTCTGAAAACTACATTTGAAATAGAACTGCATGAACATGCAATTCTCTTGTTTTGAATCATCTCTTATTTGTGGCTGACCCATAGGTGGACTGGTAGAATGGAAAGAGAAGTGGGTACATCCATAAGTTGAAATTCTGATATTGCTACTTTACTTGTTATGAGATCTTAGATGAGTGAATTAATTTTTCCAGACTGATGTTTCCACATTAGTAAATGAACATAATCACCTTATAACATTTGCATACTTTAAATCTTTTATTCCCTTATTCCTGTTTACATATTAAAAGTACCATATGACACCAACTTTAACTTTCTTTCCTTATAGCTGATTGCCCCAACTTATATAAAACCCTTCACATCCTCCTATCCCACAGTCCCTACCTTCATTGGGTAATGTTTGCATAAATTTGGGAGACAAAAATGAAGAAATATATATGGCACATTTGTAAATGCATTTAGGGATTATAAATGATACACTCAATTGATCCAATAGCTTTCTGATTTGTCTGCCATATTAAAAATAAAAAAAATACTACTTTCCCTTTTGTATTTATTGGAAGTAATGTCTGAATATTTATATGGGGAAATTCTATCTCATGCTAATTATTTTTTGTGCTTACTAGTTTAACACACACACACACACACACACACAGAGTGAGTGAAAGAGAGAGATTTTTATCAACTTATGCCAACCCTACTTGTCTGGATGCCCAGAGGTTTTTATTCCAAAATTCCCCAGGGACATCTATTAAATCTCAAACAGAAGAGAAGCTCTAAATAGCAAGAAGGAAGAATCGAATCGTTTCTGGGCATTCTTCCAGACAGAAACTTGGCCATGCATGTCACTAAGGACAACTGTGTCTGCCTTTGAGCTGCCTAAAATGTAGCACACTGAAGACTTTGGAAAACAGTCCACAGCTCTCTCATTTAATCCAGCACACAACTGAGCTTTGATAGGAAACAAATCCTTTGGGGTTTCTGAGCTTTGTGAGTGTGATCACTAGTGAGTCTTTTCAGTTCTCTGAGCTTTACCTTCATGAAATGTAAAAGAAGGAAAACTTTCCTTCCTAGGGAACTTGTGTGGATAAAAAAAGAAAATGAGTGAACAATGTCACATAAATGTTAAAAATAATTGTAGCTGCTTTCCTATGTCCATTATCCTGAATGTTTTCCATCCAGGACTTCCTGTTCTTCACTACACTTTTGTTTTATTTATATATTTTAGGTTCATGTAACTTTTAACTCTTAGCTTGGGACTTTCAATCTTAGTAGCCTTTGGCCCTTCAGACCTGGTGGTTGTAGAGGCTCACCTGTTTGGACCTGTACTTTGCACTGTAAAGTCTGGTTGACTTACCTATTGATGGTGAGCATTGCTTCCTGGCTGTGGCCAGTGAGAACTTCCTATCCTTGGTTCTTCAGCATGCACTTGGCTACACCAGTCCCAGCCATTTGTCAAGTGTGTGTCTGTGTGTGTGTGTGTGTGTGTGTGTGTGTGTGAGGTAGTGCTTGTTGGTGTCACTACTAAATCAGATTGTCTTCCTTCTTGTGGCTGAAAGGTGGTAAGGGAAGCAATGAGCTCCGGGAGAGGCAGGTAACAAGATGGTACAGTAGTTCAAAGGGAGAGTGTTGTCCTCCAGCAGCTTCCACCCGTCTCTCCTGGGAAGGACTTTTCTGCCTACATGTCCCCTCCCCACCTCCGTCTGCTGCACACCATGAATACTAAAGAAACACAAAATCCTCCAAGAGTTAACACACAGTCTATGCAATAGGTCTACAACCTTTAATAGCACATCTTTTGTTTGTTTATGGTACATAAATAACTACTGATACTTCCTTATTTGTTTAAATCCGAGTTTGTGTATGTGCATATATTTAAATCATGCAAAAATATGCAAATATACATATTTATTTTTATGCTGAAAATTTGTATTAATCACATACATGTATGTATCTCTGTGTGGGTATGTACGTGTGTATGATTCATATGCACATGGGTAGCATAATTACAGTTTAAAAATGTTAAAACATTTGAAAATTCATATATTAAATTGTAGGCACCATAACAGCAAAATAATATTTTCATCTCAATATGAATTTAAATTGATAAAAATGAGAAAAAAATATCTTTTTATCTAAGAAATTATTCTTACTTTATTAAAAGAATCTATATACTGTTGGCAGTAATGAATTTTTCTATACACTTCATATTTATTTATAAATAATTACACAATTCTAATAGAAAATAAAACTTTATGCTTACTTCACAATATATTTCTTGTAAATTTTATTTAGCATTTTTTATTTAGCATTTTGAGCATGCAATAAATGTATGTTCATTTTAGAAAATCTTAGAAAGTATGCCCAAAAATGATGAAAAGAATTAAAATATTCAGTTTTATAAGTTAGAAATAACCACTGTTGTTAATATTTAGTCTTTCTGTTTGTACATGTCCATACATATATATTTTACTTTCAGTATTTGGGATGGAACCCAGAACCTTGCACATGATAGACAAGTGCTCTATTACAGAGCTATTCCTCAGTCCTATATTTCTGTAAAAAGTTATCATACCATGTAAGAATTTAAATTCTATTATTAACATCAATTTTTATCCTATGTCATTAAATATTTCTTAGAAAAGTACTTTAAGAGAAAGTTACTGTTATGAGTACATGTATATACATATATATATACATATATGTGTGTGTGTGTCTGTATTTCCTACTAACTACTAAGCTTATGCATACTACTCATTGAATTCTTATGCATCCACCAACTATTATTAATACTTACATATGCAAGATTTTGTAAATACACATATATATGCATATATTGAAATGTTAGTATGGTCATGTAGTATTTTTATTCTCATCTAGAAGCTTATTCTTAAAAAATTTCACAACCTTCTTTTGCTTTTCTTTTCTTCTTCCTTTTCTGACTTTTTTTTTCACTACTGGGAATTGAATCCAGAGCTACCGTACCATTGAGGTATATCCTCATCCCTTATCATTTTTTACTTTGAGACAGGGTCTTACTAAGTTGCTGAGACTGTTCCTCAGCTTCTTATCCTCCTATCTCAGCCTCCTGAGTCCTGGAGATTACAGGTTTGTGTAACCATGCCTGACTGTCTACTTCTTGTTGAATACCTTACAAATTTCTTTTCCACACCATCTTCTTTAAAGAGGCATTCTGGCCACACTTTGACATTCCATGGAGCCACAGTGAAGTTCCCAAATAGGAGTTGCTGGGGAGGTGGGAACTGTGCACTGCTTCCAGGTCTATAGAGGTGAATAGGGCTGCTGGCCCCACACCAAAGACCTCAGGCAGAGGCAATGAGGAATATAATGGAGATTGATGGCGTGATTTTCTTTTCCTTTCCCACTTCTGTGAAGACGTTTTTTCTTCTACAGTATATCCAAATTACTTTTCAACTACACTCTGCATTAGTTTGTTCTGCTATGAAGTATTTTTTGAATATGTAAATTTGTTCCAATATAACTGATGTATTAGGGGAGAGTTTGAAGATAATACAAGGGTTGTACAAGCTTGTGTATAACTGCATGAATGAGAAATACCATGGTAGGATATGAGGTGTCCCTCAAAGTCTTACCTGTGAGACAGTGCAAGAAGGTTTAGAGGTAGGATGATTGGATTATGAGAGCCTTAACCCAATCAGTGAATTATTCCCCTGATAGGGATTAACTGAGTAGTGTCTTTAGGCTGGAGGTAGGGTGTGGCTGGAGGAGGTGGGTCCCTGGGTGCAGGCCTTCAGGATAATTATCTGGTGAGCTGAGTGTAGTCCCTCTCTTTCTCCTTTCTGATCATCATTTTTTTTTAGCCAATTTCCTCTACCAAATCCTTCTGTCATGACATTCACACTCATCATTCAAGCTCTGAGGAATACAATCACCATCTATGGATTGAGACCTCTGAAACCATTAGCCCTTAAATAAACATTTCCTCCTCTAATTGTTCTTGTCAGGTCTTTTGGTCACAGCAGTGTAAAAGCTGACCAAAACACCAGCTATGTAAAAATACACAGAACACACACACACACACACACCCTACAACTTTGACCAGCAGCCCTCTCCTCCCTGAGTGTTACACCACACTGATCACATTTAGTGTTATAAACTTCTGTGTAATTACAGGTAACTTTCTTTGCTTCATTTCACAATAACTCATAAGCTGGAAGCATTTGAATGACCATTCTTTCAAGCAAACTGCATGCCTTCTTCAAGATAAGTGTTTTGTGCATGTGTGCTTGTTAACAATTTAATGTGTGTAAAAGGGCTACCATTTTAATTAGGCTTGTACCTCTTTTCAGTGTGTCCCTGGACACATTATCCTGAGATGTGAAAGAGGTTTTATGTTCCTAGGCTTTGTGGTGTTTTACTTGTGCCATTTTTGCATAGTGAGGGGATCTTTCAGAATACCATGTCACATCATATCACAGAACAACTGATTATATATACCACCCTCTGGGAAAAAACCTCTGCATGTGCAATGTGAGAGAATTTTCCCTGAATCTCAGGAGCATTTCTGAGTTTTGTTTAGATTCAAAATCGTTTTTTTCTGGGTCAGGTGGTTTTGAGGCTGACTTGAAACACTTTGGAACTATGCACATGTCTTCAAATTGCTGGTTCTTGTTCTGTGTTAAGATCAGGGACAGGTTGGTCCTTAACATCAAGACATTTGAGCTTCTGAGGTCCATATCTCTCCCATCCTGGGCCTCAATCACTCTGTTGCCTATCCTGTTTTATTTTCACATTATAATAATGTGAAATTATCTTATGAGCGTTGTTTATGACATGCCAAATTACATCATTCCTGTTAGAATGTGCTTCCCGAAGGCAGATATTTTAACTGCCTTGATAGTAGTTGTGTCATCTCCACCTCTAGCAGTATATGCCACATACAGATCAATAAATATCTTTATTCTTTAAACCACAGATTCTTGTCCATGTATTTAACACTAAAATGTATAATAGCCATTTCCTTGCAGGTGTTCATCTGGAATTATTTTGGGATTTCCCCCACCATGCAAACATCAGCCCAAAAATGCATTTTCAAAATCCTATTAGCTCCTCAGGAAGTAGGTAAGCAAATTATATAATGATCTAGAAATCGAACTTGGACCTTTGATTTTTTATTCCACTTTCTAGCCAATTCCCCCCCCCCATTTTCTAAAGTGCAATTATTTCACTTAAATTACTGTCTAAGAATAGCTCGTCGAATCCTACAGCTTGCATGGTAACAGAGAGGAAGGGCAGGAGGTGTTGGTTCTTGACAAACAGCAATTGGACATGTAATTAGAGGTGCAAGCTGGGTTAGGTTTGACCCACGATGCTACCTCCAAGATCGTGTCTAAATAAAATGGACTTGCTCACAACACTAAGCTGAAAATCGAGGGTTGAGTTTCATCAAACATTTATCTAGTGCCCCCTAATGGCAATGTCCACAACTGAATGCTGAAGGAATGGAATAAATCAAATGAAATAAAATAAAAACGATCCTCTTTTAAATTAGCATAGACTTCAGAAAAAAAAGGAGTAACATGCCACACATAAACATAATGCTAAATTCTAACTATGTGGGAAAAAAATCATAGAGCACGAAGCTCTCCCTGTGTAAAGACTCCCTTTGGGCTGGGGGAGATTTGCGGATTCCACACAGGCTGAATTTGAAGGGAGTCTGTGCCAGTCACCTGCCCGTATTCGCACAGGTCGACATCCCACCCACACTTGCTCTGGCTATTTCAGTAAATGACATTTCCCAGGTTTCATTGACTGTTGGCTTTTGGCCAGGTGTGGGCAGTGAGGAGGATTGCCCAGGAAGAACCAGAGCAAAGACAAACTGCCTTTGCCCTCTCCTCCCCTTGGCCAACCATCACTGCCCTGCCCCCTCATCCTGTCAGATGCATCTGCTGTGACTTTGGCTTCCATGTGTCAGTATTGGCTCCAAGGCTCTCATCATGCCTGTTATTTCCAGAACAGGGAAATTAGAGATGTCCTCATTAGGCTAATCTCAGCATAGCCTTCTCTGCTTCTAACTGGCATCTCAGCTCTTCCGTTATTCAAGTAACAAATTCCCTGTATTAAATCCCCTTTGTGTGAAATATCTAGGCAGGCTTTCTGTTCTTGTGGCTTACCTCTGACTGACACAGGAGATAATCTGCTTCTGATGGGGCAAAGATTGGCCTGAAGAGCAATGCAGGGTGAGAGGCGTCAGTCTGTGGAAAAGGAAAAAACTAAAGGCAGCCATAAAATTAAAAAAAAAAGGAAATTCCCATGCATACTGAGACTGCACTGAAGACACCACAACCTTCTGACTCCAGTACTATTGGGGGAGTGCTGAGGAAGGTTTTGTGCCTGCACAAATGTTTTGACCTAAGGAACAGATGGTCCCCAAAGAGTGACAGATCCAGTCAACTTCTTTGTTTTCCACTAACTTTGAATCATTTATTTGGAACTCTTGGGAATGACTTATGCACTCAAAACACCACAATAGTAAGGGGTCTTCTTCCTCCAAATTATACACATGGAGGCAGTGAATCTTCTGTGTTAAAGTGGTTTGCTCAAGGTCACACAGCTGATAGAGACAGAAGGGAACTATTCCAGGTCCTAGAACTATTCTAGGTTTCTTTCTACCATCTGAGCCTCTAGTGCATCTTCCAAGTCTCAGTTAATTACATGTAGTTTGGTCCTTCAGTAACTACAAGGTTGCGAATAAATCTGAATGGGTTTGCTCCCTGTTAATTTGTAACTTTGAATTGATAACAACTATAATGTTATTCCTTTCAATGTAACCAGGGTGGAAGGATGCTGAAATGGAATAATACAATGTAATGAAGTGACAGGTATTGTACACTCAACTAAAATATAGGTACAATTTAGATTGGAAAATATATTCTACTTTGTTAGTTTAAAAAACTTAAAAAATATAAAAAACCTTGAGCCTGTGGTGTTAACGATATTGTTTGGTAGTTAGCCGTTATGAAATCTTGTAAATGCATAACTTTTTGACTAAAAACAGAGTTTTGGGATAAAAATAAACATCTCCAGGCAAAGACTTTAGAGACATTATCTGTTTAATAAATATGAATGCTAAAGCAATAAACAAGAGCAATTATACATTACATTACATAGTATTTAACAAAAAAAATACACCAAAAAAAGTCATTTTGAAATTAGAAGTAGTTCCAATACTATAAGAAAACTTTCTTTTTTTTTTAAATTGGCTTCCTATAAAAAAAAAAAAAAAGTTGGCAAATGAGGGATTTCAATGCTCAGTTGGAATCCTGGAAAACACAGAACAGCTGCCAAGCACCCCATTGCTCTCAAAGTTGCTGTTTGGAACTTCTGATAAAAAGCAAAGCCAACCTCTGCATTTTGGATAGTGGATCCAATTAGGAATAAGGCAAGAGAGAAAATGTTGGTTGGGTAGTTCAGGGTAGAACATGCACAGTTTGCCTTCTGGGGTTTTAGAAAATGTTGCAGTTTTGTATTTTTAGCTTGCCCTGAATCTTACCTTCCACACACATCCCTCTCCACACTCCTCTGGCCTTAGGCCCACCAAACTCCTCATTGTGTTTGCACCTGCTATTAGCGAGTTGGTAGGCACTTGGGTCCCTCCCATTTGTAGGCTGACATCATTGCCTTGTCTTTGGGCTTGAGCTGGAATGGCCTGTTCTGGTGGTTCTCCAACTTGAGCATGCATCATGATCACCTGGATGGCTTGTTGGACTGATTGGTGGGACTACTCCCATCCAGAGAGAGAGAGAGAGCAACACTATTCATCCCCTAGAGTTTCTCACTCAGTAGCTCCAGGGTATAGACCCAGAATTAGCATTTCTAACAAGTTACAGGTTATGCTGATACTACTAGCCTGAGTACCACACTTTGAGAACCAGGAGCCACAGTCATTGGAACAATGAGGTCCCCTCTGAGCAGTACCTTGCCTCACTAATCACCTACAGGTGGGAGGGAGCTTTGAGGAGAGGCACAGGAGAACACTGGAGATGCTGAATCTATATCTGACCACCTTTGGTCACTCTCCAAAATGCCAAGCATCTCATGTCTGCCTCTATTTTAAATTAGGGCCCCTTCTTCCCTATGACTTTTCACTCATTTATTTCACTGACAAATAATTTTCAGAATACTACTCTAGGCAAGGCACTGTGCTAGATTAAGAGTATATACCCCTTTTCACAATTTTCTAATTAAAATGAATTGAACTGCAACTCTGAGAACTCCCTGTGCTGGTGTGAGTGAGCCTCTTTTGGTTTCTAAACACTTGGGTTTTCCAGATGAAATTTGGGAGGCTCCAACTTAAGAGAATCATTGAGGATGTTTTCTATGAGATAGGAAGCCTGGCAGATTGGGAATCAATCAAATTTTACTAAAAGGTGGCTGCCCCCAGGCACAGCCCATTGCCCAGATTCATATGCGGCCTCCTCAACCATGACACCTTTTACATGGTTAACTTCTGGCAGCAGCTTGCTACTCTCGCCCTACCTAAGCTACATTAGGGCAGGAGTCATTGGGATCTTTAGGATATCCTCATCATCACCAGGACCCGGTTATACCCTGTTGGTGGCTTAGGGACTCAGCCAAAAAGGACAGTAGGTTCTCTGAGTGGTTTATCGTAATGATTTCTCCCACCTTTCAAATGGGCTTTGTCCAGTTCAAGTACTGAGGGGGCTCCAGTAGTGGATGGACTTTTGTTCCCTTCTCTGGTCCTTCTTTCATGATCACCCTGGGAAAACTGGGGATATCTAAACGCTTTCAGGATTTAAGGACTGTGAGGATTTCTTTTGCTTTGTTGGAGGCCTAACTCCTCCCGTGTATACTGAGTTATTTTTCCTTTACTGATACCGTGATGCTCAAAAGATTAGAGACCACACGTGAAATCGCCAGGATCACCCTAAGTAATCAAAATCTCATCCTAATGTAAGATAAGACCTAATTTTCTCGACTTTTTGACATTCTTAAACATTAAGTCCATTAACCTGCTTCTCCTTCTGGTTAAATCAGTGTTTATTTCACAAGTGTTTTTATTCTGTTGTGAGAAAGGAAGTATGTGGTAACAGCAACTATCACAGGAAGACATACCCTGCAATACAGTCACATGTTCAAAACATTTCTCACAAGAAGCTTCCAGAATCTGAACGCACGAGATGTTTGTTAATGTGCAAGAACACCACTACTCAGTTGTGCACTTTCTTTTCCAAAGAATATGGCCAGGTTTGACTGCTTTGCATATATCAACTCTTTCACATTACATGTTTCCAGGTGGGAAAAGGCAAGGATATTGGGAAAAGGCAGGTTTTAGAGGAATAGACAAAGGGTACATGAAACTGAACCCTGCTGGGCAGGATGCAGCCGGAGCAGTGGGCACAGAAGCTGGCATGCTTGGGAGTGTACAAAACAAACAGAGATCTGAGACTTGCAAGTGGTGGGGTCAGGGTTTGCAGAGCCTAGGCCAGTATTTAGGAGACATCAGGGGTGATGTCCAAAATCTAGCAACGTGTTTGTGAAGAAAAAGTAGGAACAGTTGAAGGATAACTTGGGGATTGAAAGGAAGGGATTCAAAGACATGGACGGATCATGGGTACACAGGGATGGCAAATGAATGGGAAGGCAAGACAGAGGATAACTACTACAAAAAAATTCCATCTTCTACTTCAGTTGGGATGGGAGTAGGGAAAGCTGCAAGGAGAAAAGCTGAACAAGAAACAAAGGTCCGTTTCTGACGTGCTTTGCTTCCCTGCCTCTCTTTTTGTCCTAGTGTACCTGCACGCACGATCTTCAACTTGCATCTTTGTCCCTGTGGCCACAGAGAATAGAGAGAAAGCAGCTTTGTGGCCTCTGCTGACCAACAAAGCTACCACCGCTAACTTAGAAGGGGGAAATGACAGTAAGGACAGTGGGACAGAAAAACGGCTCAGGGTTTCCCTGTGCATGTCTTTGTGTCTTATGAAAAGGCCCGGGATGGCTAATCCACCCCTCGGCCAGGAGTGCTAAAATAGCTGTTAAATCTAGAGCCAAGAATATTTCCAAAAATACATGCAGATTTCCTTGGCCTATATATGTTATGAATTTTCTACAAACACGACCGATCAGAAAAAAAAAGAAGAAAGGGGGAGGGGAGTGTTTTCCATTAAAATAGAGCACCTGTACACTGCCCCTCCAAACATGTCCTCAAGGTATTGTCCACATGCACAGGCTTAAAGCTAAAAACCCTTGTTGTCTGTGTCAGAAGAATTAAAAGTCCCGGTGCAATGAGTGTTTGTTTTTGTTTGTTTGGATTTTGACTGTTTTTATTTTTATTTTTTGTTTTGATTTGTTTTTGTTTTTGTTTTTTTACTGGCGTCCTCCATTAAAACATTTACATAGGTAGAGATTTCTTTTGTGCTTTAATTCTCAGCAACTATGGAAATACTTCCTGGCAAAAATAGGAAACAGAACAACAGAGGAAAGCAAAGAAACATAAAGTTAGTGGTCATGAAGGATGATGCGCTGGACAAGAGCGAAATTCTTTCCTGATCAGCAGGTTGCCTGTAGCCTTTGGGGTTTTTCCTTAAATTGCAAATTGTGCCCCAGCAGATCCCCGCTTTGGCGTTGAAGGTGGAGTGGCGTGTCTTGCTCTTTGCAATCAGAGAGATGCGTCACCAAGTTGAGTAGAAGGGGAGGGAGGGGAGGGTAAAGCTACTCTCCTAAGAGAAAACGTGTAACACTTACTCATTTAATGACACTGGAAATGGAAAAGTGTCAGAGAATTTGCAATGTGGTGTGACATGTTCCTGGAGAAGAAGGAACTGCTACTTTAATAAAGTAAGCAGCCACTGTGCCATATACCCTGTGGAAATGATACTGAGAAGCAAATGACCCCCAAAGTGCAGCATCTTAGATGCTTTGTAAGTAAACTGACAGGGTGGGGTGGGGGGGTATGAATTTATTAGCTTATGTCCCCCATAAAAGAAAATGCATGGTGAAAACCGGATACCAGATGTGGCTGCAGGTGTTATTACCACCTACAACAGGAGCCAGTCATTGTATTTGAATTCCCCCTGAATGTCTCCACAGACCTGTCCCATATCCATGTAAAAGAGAGGGTTCTGTTTCTGTTTACATGCTCATTTTCCCCTAAAATAAAAGATTTCAAATCTTATGTAAAAGCCTTCTAGACAGTTTGGCGTTATGACATTAGAGTGAAGTGCAAACACTTATGTAATAATTTATTATTCAAGGTCAGTAATGCAGGATCTAGATGTGAACATTTACAGCTTCAACTCCTGAGGCCAACAGACAAGAGGAACCCAGGAAAGAAATGGATCAGCAATGGTGGCTCCATGGATTTGTCTAACTTCCAGGAAACTTTATTCTGCAATAAATAGTAGGACTCAGCAACTGAGCTTCAGACAGGCTATACCTAGCTGCTTATCTCCCATGCTTACTTCACAGGTGGATAGAGGTTACTGAAATGTGAAGTCCATTTTAAGGTATCTGATATGGGACAGTTGGAAAAAAAAAGGCATTTGTTGATCTTCTCTGTAATAATCTAATCCTGTAACTGGGCTCTCTTAGGATCCTCTCTCCCAAACTTTGTGTCTCTTGTCCTCAGGTTCTCAGGAACCAGTTTCTAGATAATTGCTACATTAAAAAAATCTCTGGATGGTCACACTTGTCACTCTTATTATGTCCCTTCTTTGGTGGTGCTCTTTGCCCTCCACAGGGTTGTCTATAGTTGGGCTGCCATGTTTTGCTTTGGTCCACTACACCTCGACCCCAACCCCTTGCCAGCCCTCCAGTCCACCGTCCCCAACCTCTGAGACCTCTCTTTCTTGTATATTGCTCATAAACATTTGAAGCCCAGTGTTTTAGGGAGGGTTTTTGCAAAGGGGGAATTAATTAATGAGAGAGGGGAAAAAACTGAATAGAAGCAAGAAAGAGGCATCTTAGCTGTTTCTCTCAGGGAGTGTTAGAACAGAAGGAAGTGGTTATGTGAAGCCAGAAAGCAGTTAGAGGGAGAGTCAGCCATTGGTTACAGAGGCTGAACAACTGATGGCTACTGGGAATCATTTACCTACGAGCTGTGATTCCACCTTCTCATCTCTAAGCTGGCCAGGCCTTCTTAGTTCAGTCTGAGGGATATTGGGCCTGTTTTCAGTGTGACTGACTGGACTGATCATCTCTTGTTTTTTTTCATTATGCATCTGGGTATAAACATTAATCCCCAGGATCTTCCTAAAACATTAACAGAAACCATAACTGCTGTGCAAGGGAGAAGCACAACACTGCCATATGTGCTTCAGAACCTGTCAGAAAGAGGGAGGGGGAAGAGGTAGGGGAAACCTGGATGGAGGGACACGCACCTTTTAAACTTGTAGATGATGAATACGGCCAGTCCCACAAACACCACCGAGAGCAGCATCAACATGGCGGATCCACTGTGGGTTGGAGTAAGGTCCACCAGTGGGGCTGTGGGAGGAAACAAGGAATTGTCATAAGCAGAGACTCAGGCAGGTAAGACTCCATGAGAGACTCACACAGTTCACACACAGGCTTGGTGAGTCCCAGAAAGCCACATGGGAGGAACATACAAAGTACAAATCATACAGCTGATACATGTATGCACCTGAGCCTGTCCTAGCCCCCAGATGCTCCGATTGGCCTGACCAAGTACTGGAGCAATGAAGAGCAAAGACCCTGGAGCCAGACTGTAAGGATTCCAGCCATGCTCCACGACCTGCTAGCTGTAGAATCTTGGGCAAGTTACTGCATCTTAATGTATTTCTGTGGTTAGAGGAGATGAATGGTCTATTCCTCTGTGGTCACAAAGATTAAATGAGTTAATGTACCTTATTATTAAGAACTCTATAAGGTTTGCTTTTATTTCTACAACTGCTACTATTATTATTAATTAATACATGTCTTCCTTGAGTTAATGTTGGGATAATATCCTGATAAACTCATGGATAATACCATTGAATATACTCACAAGTCAAAATACATTCCGTAACTTGAACTTGCCAAAAATCACAACTTAGCTCAGCCTACCTTAAACTTGCACAAAACACTTACATTAGCTTACGGTAGGGAAAAAAGAATCATCTAACACAGATTCATCCCTGAGAGAAACAGCTAAGATGCCTCTTTCTTGCTTCTATTTTGTTTATTCCCCTTTCTCATTAATTAATTCCCCCTTTGCAAAAACCCTCCCTAAAACACTGGGCTTCAAATGTTTATGAGCAATATACAAGAAGGAGAGGTCTCAGAGGCTGGGGATGGTGGACTGGAGGGCTGGCAAGAGTTTGGGGAATAAGGTGTAGTGGACCAGATCAAAACATTCAACTATAGACCACCCTGTGGAGGGCAAGTCTGTGTTAGATGATTTTATATAACTTACTAAATACTGTACTGAAAGTTAAAAACTGAACACTGGTATGGGTAAGCCTCTTAAGCCCAAACATTTTAAGTCAGGGACCATCCATATTTATAATAATATAATGCTAATTGTTATTAAATTTTTCCATATTCTACATGCAAGCTTTCCCACTAAGCAAAGCAGATAACCAGTAAAACCACCAATAGGAATATTTTTTTGTGAATTACCCAATCTCTTTTGCTCCTATTCTAGCAGTTGTAAGGACCAGAACTGGAAAGTGATGGTGCATGTTATATTTTTGTGCACAACAAGGTGTGGATAGCTAAGTGAATATTTTTCAAGGGCAGTCACTCTGATGCTGGGGAAGGTGTGACATGCAGAGGGCTCCATGACTTCATAAAGTCCTGACAACAAGCCCCTGTCCTTCAAATGCAGTGATTTCTCTTCCCAAAAATATAGCTTCTGCGAACACTAGTCTTCTCAAGTTTTCCCTGAAAGGGCACACACACATGCAGTGTTGGAAAGCATCTCTCCTGACCTCCAAATCTTCTTCCACCTCAGGGTGAAACCTGTTGTACTTGTAATGACTTTGTTTACAATTAATTTCTACCCTCTCAAGAACTGACATTCTGCAAATCTGGCACAGCTCCAGCCTGAGCAACAATCCACATGAACCTCATGGAAGCCAGCATGTTGACCTTTACCTTCCATCAATTTAAGCAGAATCTGATGCCCAGAAATGCAGGTGACCTTTAAGCACCATTTTCTGTGGCTTGTTTCTGTTGAGAGCCGAGAGGTCAACATTCTAGTCATCAAGGTAAAAACGTTCAAGGATAAGTGACTGCAATATTAATGGTCTGAATACAGACCCTCAGCTGCTTCTGTACTGTCTGGTTTTCATAAGATTACATCACTGTCACTCAGTGGCCACCACTAGAAAGTATAATTCATGTCACCACCCAGTTCAGTGTAAAATGAAAGCCAAGCCTTCTTCTTTCTCTTAGTGAGTTTAGTAGAATTGGCTCACTGAATATAAGGAAGCTCCCTGCTCTTTTCTCTTCCTCTAAGTCAAGCAGCACTTAATTAAACTGTGAAATAGCTGTGTTGGCGTGTGTGAGAAGATGGGTGCAGCCCTATTCGTGTGGAACACCCAAGGAAAATTTGCTTTCCATATGAAATAAGAAAATAAAGCCTCAGTGCCATCAGCGAAGTCCAGGAACACTTCAGAATTAGCACTACGGTTGGTGGGATATCATCAGGCAGGAGAATACCTTCCATTTACCATGGACAAAATCTCCATAGATTTTCACAAATGAAATGGGGACAATGATCCTTATTGTGTAGATAAGAACAGAGAAGTTCTCCTTGGTTCCTGTCACTCCAAAGACTTGGAACTAATAAACAGAAGCACACATACTTGAATCCAAGTCATCACAGATACACATACACAAACATGCTATATACTCAGGCTGCTGGGAGATAATTAGAAATTTAAAAAGATATTTATGAATATGGGCATTGGGACTAAAACTATATAGTACAGGAAGAAATAACAAGTGACAAGCTAAAATTTTGTTTTAAAAGGAACAGTTAGAATCCTAGATCATACACTTTTAAACGTAGATGGCATGTATACTTATGCATTAATGTTTGTGGGTGTGTGCATGTGTGTGTATGTGTGGCTGTGTGTATGTAGAGAGAGAGAATAGAGAAATTAATCCTAATGTACTCATTATTTAAGTCTCACCAGACATCAACTGACAGCCAATCTTATTTTCTCTTCACCACCATCTAATCTCCACAGTCTCAACCACTGGATTATTTTGAAGCAGCTTCTATCATACAATTTCATCATCTGCAAATGTAAAAGATAAAATCTCTCTCCTCTCTCTTCATTATCAGAAAACCATCATCATATTGAAAACTAGATATTTTCAAGGTAATCTTCTAAGGCAAACCCTTCATCTGTCAGGTAATAAATGGAGGTCTAGAGGTGGTTAGAGTCAAGAGTATTTAAACTTCCTACCCTGGAAGTGAGCTCTGTCAGCATAGCTTCTTGGTGCCACCAAGAAGAAGACACAGTTTACTTGAAGGGGTGGCATCTAAAATAAATGAAAAAACTAAGAGGAAATTTCTTGGCTAGGTCCTCACTAACACATATGAAAGCAAACTTACATATGCACTTATGCACTTGCACGCGCGGGCACACACACACACTAGAACTTTACCGCCCATCTTTGCCTTTCTCCTCCCATCTCTCTTCCCATCACAAGGTTAAATCTTTTAATCCTAAACCATTCACACTCAAATTGTGGTTCTTAAGGAAACAGTGTTAACACTGTTAGCAATTAGCACATTTGTGTGGGAAAAGCATCTTTTGACCCCCCTCCCAATTTCCAAAACTCATGCTATCCCCTCTCTCTCTCCTCACTTAGTCAATTCTCAGAGGCAGCAAGTGGGACACAGCAGACAGCAGTGGAGAGGGATTGAGTGCCACTGCCCTCTGTGTTCCGTGGGTGGCTTCTGCTTGTTGATGTGTGCCTGGATATAAACGGTTTTTTACTGCTCCACACAACAGCAGCTGCATATCATAGTTTGTCCAATACTTAGGTGTGTTTCTGTGTGTTTTGCTGAGGAATGGAAAGTGGTGATAAATGGGCTTTGGCTTGTTGTGTGGAATTAGCATAAATTAATCCCTCTTCAATTGCAGCCTAAACAAAGTAGATGTGCAGGAGGAAAAGTGCTGAGCAGTTTTTTTCCCCCATTATAAGCGCACAGAGCAAAACACAGATACAAGCACTGCTCCAAGTGACTCAACATTTCTAAGCCCCAAAGTTGGCACACACCATTTGAAAAATCCTATGAGGATCTTAGCAATGCTTTGAATGATCATATTCTATTTAAAAGGATCTGAGCTGATTATCCTAATAGGGATGCTCACATTAATAAACACATCTTCTTGTAAAAAATGATTGACATATATAGTCACAGTTGCACATCTGAGAGTAAATTTGAAACTCCCTATTTGGGGTTAAGTAACTGATAGAGTCCCATTTGGGAATCAGATCCTGGTTTTGCTACTTCAGGCTAAGGGACTTCAAATTACACTCAGTTTCCTCATTTGCAGAATAGAGATAAAAATCATGTTTGGTGTAGTAAGTTGTAAGAATAAAATGAGATGGGATTTACAAAGCACTGTTACAGCTTCTGGCACACAGTACATGCCTAATATTTTTACCCTGTCATTATTACTGTCATGTGTCTGAAAGCGTATTCTGTAGAAAAATAGTGCTAGAGAGTTCCATGGTGAACTAGTTTTGGAAAATGGCAAACCTCCTTCTGAAGTTTTATGATGCACATTAAGACATCAGAGGTCTGCATGCCTGCAGGAAAGGAACTCCTTTACCTTTCCTATAGTTTTCCACCAATTCATCAGACTAGTTTCCCACAAAGTGCTTGCCTCACCCTGAGAACCACTGTCCCTTGTACTGCAGCTTTGCCCCTTTCCTTACTTGATTTTCAAGTTCTGAAATCAAGGACATGGTAGCATAACCCAGTGAATCCAGGCAAAAATCCATGGTGGCTGCCTTGCGTCCTCTCTTCTTCTATTAAAGGCATCATCTTGGAGAACTTCTACCTGCACTATGATTCTGAAACTCTCAGCTACTACTATATATTTCTAACCCAAGAACTGGTGCTGTCAAGAAGTTACAGAAGCATATTAGTTCACCTTACCTTGGTTTTCTTTTACCCTCTCCCACCTCCCAAAGCACACCCAAGTCCAACTTGTAGAACGGCAATATGAAAATCCATGTGATCTGGAACTTTTGGGGGGAAATTAAGGTGGTGTTGTAATAGCACAGAGAAAGCTTTCCTAGAGTGTAAAATGGGCATAAAAACTCATGCTCACTTGGCCAATGGACTTCTCTCCAGTTCAAATTCAAGCCCAACTATGATGGTCTTAATGACTGCTGTACCATATTGGGATAAAGCTGTGGGACCACTGGACAGAATAGATGGGAATTGCCAGGGAAGTTGGCTAAGTAAGTAACTGGGAGTCTGGTTGACTGAGGCAGCTTAGGTTCCTCTGAACTTTGCCAAAACCCAGTTCAGCATAAATGGTCATATTGTAGGAAAACAAAATTTAAGCTAACCAGTCACAAATTACCAACCAATCTTTAATCAAGGGCTTCTGACTGGAATAATCCAATAAGGCTACTCCTCCACTTCATCCAGTCACATTATTTTCTTTGTCTTGCTTCAATATTCCACCCATAAAGGCCATTCCCAAGTGCCCCTTGGGGGATCCCCAAACTGTTGTCTATCTAACTCTACCTCTTCAGTATTTGAAGAGTGCTTCAGTTTGTCTTTTAATAGTTTCAATGATTTGTGAAGTATTGTATGGAAATTAAACTGGGGATTAGTCTTCAGAAGTATCCTGTCAGAGAGAGCTGAGGTCACTTGACTGAGTAAAGACAATCATGAGTCATGAGAACCTCCAAGAACAAACCTCATCATAATGAATAGACAGGTCTTTGGTTTTTTTTTATGGTTGAAAGACAATGAGTAACCAGAAGGATGAAAGTTATATTCCACTTATGTGTGAAGTGTCAAAATGTATTCTACTGTCATGTATAATGAATTAGAACAAAAAAAAATAAAACACACACACACACACAGACATAGGCACGCATGCATGTGCATATACACAAAGAGATTCAATGAGAAACCCTTGTTACTCTATAAATTGTTTTTCAAAATGTAGTTTATGAATTTCTTAATCAGAATTACCTGGACTGTGGGAAAGCAGATCCTTATGCTGCAATGGAGAAAAAAAATTTGAATGATAGGACTTGGATATGGTTTGAGTGTGTCTCACTGGGTTATAGGTGTTAAATTTAATCCCCGTTGTGAGTTATTAAGGCAGTAGAAATTTAAAATGACTATGGTGGTTAGAGGTGGGGCTTTTCATTAGTGATCAGAAGTAGGTGATCACTAGAATAAAGCTCCCATGAGTGAGTACTAATGGCTTTATAAGGAGAGAGGGAGACCAAAGAATACAGACATATACATATGCTCCATGTCCACTTTCATACTCTACCAGCAAGAAGGCTATAATCAGATGTGAGTCTTGAACCTCCAAAACTGTGAGCTTAATAAACTTCTTGACTTTATAAAGTCACCCAGTCTCAAGTATTTCATTACAGTTATGCAAAATTGACTAATATGATCTCTGAGACTAAGTCTCCAAAATCTATATTTACATATGAGTGTGTGTATATACATATATGTGTGCGTGTGTGTGCATTTGCATATATATACATAAATGACTATTATGTACAATCAGTTGAGACTTATGACTCATAAAATTATCTAGCCCATATCTTTAGGGCATACCTGACTTTCATATTTTCTAGGTCATGAAAACCAAACCAAACCAAACCAAAAGTATCTCTTTGTTGCTATTAGTAGCTGAATCTGACTATGGCTCTCAGAGTTTTCTAAAAATTACCTATAAACATTTCAAGTCTCCCCTTAGTGAATTGTCAGCCTCATGGGCACTGACTACATTGCTGGCTCAATTTTCTAACACTCTGTGTCCAGGCCTTGTACAATGAGTTTGAAGCTTCTCCCACCAAGAGGTAAAATCTGTTTCTTTCACCCCTTGAGTCTGGGTTACCATGACAACATGCATTTGACAGTGGAATGTAACAGCAGTGATGGTGTGCTCATCATGTGTTTGAAGACCTGTGTCCTGTTCTCTGTCCCTCTTGGAACACTGCCATGGTGCGCAAACCCAGAACAGTCTCCTAAAGGATGAGAGGCCACGTGGAAGACAGTTTAGTCATCCCAACCAACGCCAATCTAGAGCAGTCACTATGCAGCTACCCTTTCCCACGTGGGACAGCCCAGCCAAGATTAAGGAGGTCATTAAATGGTAGCAGGAAGAACACAGACAAGACCAGAAGAATCGCCCAGCTGATCCACAGACTCAGAAGCAACAATAAAAGCTTATTTTTAAGATGCTGACCTTTTAGGTGGTTTGTTACAAAGCCACGCCTACTTCCTCTCCTTAAAATTCTCTTTCAACTAGTTAAAATCCAACTGGCAAGTCTCACCACATTATCCAATACTTGGTAAGAAATTGGTAAGGCAGGTTAAAAATAAACCCATCTTAAAGAGAACACTTTAAGAATAAAGGAGTATTAGAGCTTGTACTGACAAATAGGTATAATCCAGGACAGTCCGATCTCTTTAGGTATAAGAAACTTGGTTAGTATCTGACGACTAGCTGGACCTAGGTTCCGGATTCTTCTCTTCATGTGTTTTCTCATTTTTTTTCCCCCAGACCAGCGCTTCCTAGTTGCCTCCTCAGGGCTGGTCAACTCAGGCCAGTTACCCTGATCAGTTCTTTTATGAGCTCAGGTAATTGAAAAAAATGAAAAAAAAAAAAAAAGACGATGATGACAAAAGAATCTATTAGAAGCTGAGGAATAGCTCCATTGCTTATCTTTGATAGATTTATGAAAACATCACATTCATTTCATCACGCTGGGATAAGGGATCTATTTAGATCTCTGAGCACCTGTGATTATTCATCTTAACACCATAATGATTTCATAATTGTCAAAAGCCACGTTTGCATATATCTGTGAAACAACTGAATTATTTGAAGAAGAAAACAATTAATTTTAGGAAAAACAAAATGAAGAACAAATACTATCACTATTCAGTTACTCACAAAAGACCTTTAAATGATCACTGTGTAGATAATAAGGCAACCAGAGACTAAATAGAGAAATGTATTGGCTGTGGAAGTTTCACTAGTACTAATTCCATTCCTAAGTGGAAAATGTTATGGGAACAATTTATTTCACTTTACATTTCAGAGCTCCACAACAACCATTTGACAGGAGCATCTGTAATGCTGTGACTTAGATGATGTTGTAGGGTTCAAAGCTTCTTGACAAATGCCAGTTCTACCCTCACACAGGAAGTGTCTTTCTCAATAGGAAGCCGGAGGGCAGAATTCATGAATTGGACAACCTAGGTTGAAATTTGGAGCTGCTAATGCTCCACCCTTACTTATCACATGTCCAGTGGCATCGACTGAAGCCTGGAAATATTAATTCTCTAATATCTCTGTGATAATATCTTTTTATTACACCCACAAAAGAAATTAAACCAGTCAGCAAAACCATGGAAGCCAAGATAACACAAGATAACAGTTTTATTACAAAACCCACACATACCCTTGACAAAGGACAGTTATCCTAAATGTAACTGCTTAAAAAAGGCAACTGATAGGCAGTATGAGTGACATTACTGTGCAATTTTTAATATATATTTTATTTAACCTGAGATTTGAGGCTCTTCCTTTGAGAAATATTAACCTTTGTTTCTTTTTTTTTTTAATCACGTGTGTCCAAAATTCCAGGAGAACAATGACCTGTCTGGAAAGCTAAGGGTAGGACAGCATCCTTATTTTGAAGTATGTGTAGGGATCCAGTGAGATGTGGATTTATCATTCATTTTCTGCTCCTATTAGCATATGAATATTATCTAGATGATATCATTTGTTTAACTCTCATAAAACTCACGGCTATTCAATTATATCTGCCACTAAGATTCTCACTCATACTTTAATCATTTTTCAACAGCTTAACGGCCACAGCGCTTCTCTGGCCTTTGCCATTCCTCTAGATTATAGATAGAGAACATCCCAGATTTGGAGGCACATTTCATTTTTCTCACCATCATCTACCTTTCTGCCAATTACACTGTCTCCAACTATGCCAGGAAATTCGATTTTAATGTATATTAGTAATTTTCTCTCATAGTTAATATCACAGCCCCTTCTTATTTCTCTGTTTGAGTGGATTACTAGTTATAAATCAGATTCATTGATGGAGATGGTGCCAACACCTTCCCTTGTTTTGAAGATGGATTTTCATTTGTGGAATGCTTTCCAACAGTGGTTGTTGAGGCTGGTGAAAGTGATGGCTGTATAAGCATGATTTGGGAAACTTGCTAAAAAAATGCAGATTCCTGGATATCATCCCTTGAGAACTCCTGGGATGCTTCACTGAATGCAGTGAGGTCTGAAAATTCTCTTTTTTCAAAGTTTCATAAGTTTACTGAAATGTGCTTGGGTTTGAGAATAAATGATTTACAAAAGATATTTCCTACCATAGGTTAGAAATAGCTTTTCCAACAATAGAACTGGTTTTCACTCATTCTAATTGGGTAGAAGGAATGTGTCAGCCCTTTTCTTACTAGTCATTCTGCACAGGAGTATCACCACTCAGATTTTAGTTCATTTGCCTAATAAACAACTTTTGAGAAATGCCTATAATCCCTGAAAAGTTATTGTTTACAGTTTAGTGTGGATTAATCTAGTTAGACTTTTGCCTACTCAAATAAAATGTCAGTGTGACCCCTTTCTTGCTGTCTCTTTATCTCATGAAGGACCATTATCTGTTCTATGGTAGAAGAATCAACACATTTTTATGCCACTTCCCAATGTCCCTGACCCCAGTCAAATATAAGGACTAAATTTATTCATGAACATGACTGCCCACAAAAGCAAAGATTGTGGTTTTATGTAGCTTGAAAGATTTGTACCAGCAAATTAGGGCTTTAATTTACCACCTGTCAGCAGATTCCCCTCACCTGAGAATCTGGTAGGTGGTGGTAAATTTGAACTCAAAGTTGAATGTATTTTCAGGTCCTGATATTCTCATATGAGTTTTCAAGCTCTGATTTCTAGCTTCCTGATGGGGTGTTTCACTTATGTGCTTTATGACATCAAACCCAACATAAACCACCAAACTTATCTTCTTTGAAAACCAAGAAAGAGTCTGAGACAGGAAGATTCTGAGTTCAATGTTGGCCTCAGCAATGTAGCAAGGTCCTAAGCAATTCATTGAGACCTTATCTCTAAATAAAATTTAAAAAAAGGGATGGGGATGTGGCTTGGTGGTTGAGTGCCCCTGAGATAAATCACCCGTACCAAAATAAATAAATAAATAAATAAATAGATGCCATACGTTTTATATATGTGTGTATATATACACACACATATATATGTAATATATGTATATATACACATATGTGTAATTCAGAAGGGCAAGGAAAATGCATAAGTGAGAGAGAGAGGGAAGGCAAGGGAAATGTCACAAAAAATGTTGGTTTGGTAAGGTGAGGTTGGTTCCATAACAGGTATGTGACCTGGAGCCCCATCATGATGTAACATTGATTTCTGATATTGGAAACTCTCCTGTATGGGAGCAGAACATAGAATAAGGGTTAATAAGTTGTACTTGATTCACTCTCTTTCAGCAACAGCCTCTTGGTGGTCCTTCTTTGAGTCCTTCTCAGACCTCTTTTTCTAGGACACAAAAATCTAGAGAGCATGAATCTAATTTTGCTTCAACCTGCCCATTCCCAATGCTTGCCACATATAATTAATGCCATATGGAAAAATGAGGTGGATTTCCCCTGGATGCTTATTGGATAAATATATGCAAGTCTCCACAAACCAGTTGTTTTGTGACAGAGAATATGATTCCCAACTGAATAAGTTGGATCTAAAGACTAACTGAGAGAATGAGATTTTGACTACATTGCTAAAGTTATACATTCATTACACATCTAATTGCTACCAAAGAAATATGTACTTGCTATGTACAAGTTCTCTGCTAGGCACAATTATGAAGACAATATAAAGATACAATGAACCACACCCACAGGATTTAAATAAGAATGATGAAAATTATGGTAACAATTGGTCATGACCATTATCATCAGAAAAATATAGATTGAAAAGTACATGTGAGTTCAGACCAGGGAAAGATATTATTTAGGTAAAGCTCTCTGGAAAGTTTCTATGTGAATATTGACATTGAGCTGAGCCTTAAAATACAAATAGAATAAGGGGATGAAGAAAGATGAAGAAGTTGGGAAAAATATTCCAATCAGGGATAGCATAAGCAAAGATACACTTTGGTCAAAACACTGGTGCTTCCAGTCCAATTCCCACATGATGGTTTTTACTCCCTTTCCAACTCTCGGGATTATTCTGTAATGCCCCAGACTTTGTCTGCTAAACATGGTCACTGGCAGCCACAAAGTCAGAAATGCCTAAGGGAGCCACTGAGGTCATGTTCCTCAAACTTATTGATAACATGTTTCTCATCTCCTTCCTATTCTCATGCAATTTCAAATCTCTCCTGCAAAGAGAATTTCCTAAAGATTTTTCTGACATGTAGGAGGAAACCAGCAAAACCAATCTTGGATGATTCTCAGGTATCTGCAAATGCTTATCTTGTATTCTCATGAAAGAAAACAGGGAACGGAATTTAAAAACCAAAATAAGGCTAGTGAATTCCTGAAAGGAGACATTTCTTTTTCCCTTGGAGACAACCCAAATTATGAATTGCCATTCTCACTGGCAACAGACTCTGGCTTGAATATTTTTAAAACACGACTGCTGAACATCTGCTAAGAAATTAATGGAATGCAGCAGCATGTTATAATGGTCCCTGGGAAGGCATTAGCGATCCTGCTTATGAGACATGAAATGTTGCAAACAGTGGTCCTTTTCTTAAAACAAAACAAAACAACAACAACAACAACAAAAAAACCATTTTCCCTCCCTACAAGGGAGAAGAAACGGAAAAGAAGGTGAAGTGAAGTGAGAATTCTTCCTCACTCTTCCTCCTTTTCTTCAGACTTCCTCCTGCTTCTCTTCTAGGCACCAAAAAATGAATATGTTCATTTCAAATTAAAAGAAATTGTGGCAAAACCAGGTGCTGTGGTGCATGCCTGTAATCTCAGTGGCTTGGGAGGCTGAGTGAGACAGGAGGATTGTGAGTTCAAAGCCAGCCTCAGCAATGGTGAAGCACTAAGCAACTCAGTGAGACCCTGTCTCTAAATAAAATACAAAATAGGGCTGAGATGTGGCTCAGTGGCCAAGTGCCCCTGGCTTCAATCCCTGGTACCAAAGAAAAATAAAACAAAGAAAGAGAGAAATTATGGCAATTATCTCATCTCACAAATCCTTCATTCAAAGTGTCAGTCTTTCCATGTGTGAAAGGAGAACTCTCTCTATTGTCTTTGGTAGATAGAGTCTAACACCTGTTAAAATATTTTTTGTATTGTTTTTCTAAATCAGATAGCTAGTTCTAACTTAGAATCAATCTCAAACAAAAAGCTGAACCCTCTTAAATTTGGCTTCCTTGTTTCAATTGTTGAAAAGTGCTAATCTTGACACAAGTCTTGGCCAAATCAGTCTCAGTTAATTACCAAATTCTTAAATTCCCATTTTTCAACTTGGTCCCAGCTCTAACCCAATTCTTCTTGCATGAACATTTTTTAAAATAGCATTTAATATTTTAAATCCCCTCCAAAAATCTGAGCAATATTTGGCACATAATAAAAAAATAATAAGTCAAATGAAAATCAAACAGAAATAATAAACTATGGGAGAGAACTATGAGAGAAAGAAGAATGATGAAATGTTGGCGTACCTCCAGAGTTGAAGAATTGGAAACATGAGGCTAGCTGTCTATCCAGCTTGACTTAGGATGCTCCCCCTTTCAGTAGATGATTCTGGTAAAAGGAGGGTTTTCTGATAAATCACACCAGTGCAGAGCACAACATACAGCCTGAGAATGTTATTCAGAAGCTGAGTATGCTATAAAGCAAATTTTAGACCACAAAGGATGGACTAGATAGTGATCCCTTAAAATGGAGTTCAGTATGGAATATCAGGTTCAGTTGCTC